>NC_071612.1:29151057-29462724 GCF_014839835.1 Dryobates pubescens
TGAGAAGGATTGAGCGTAGAGGTGAGTCCTAGTGGAAAAGATTAATATGATATTTTTTATTCTGGAGCAGAGAAGACTAAGGGTTAGCTTGATTGCATTCTTCAAATGGGAGTGTATGAGGGTAAGGAGGCTCTACAGAGGGACTTGGATGGATTGGATCCATGGCCAATGTTGCCAGGATGAGCTTCAACAAGGCCAAATGCCAGGTCCTGCACTTGGGGCACAACAACCCCAAGCAATGCCGCAGGCTTGGGGCAGTGTCGCTGGAGACCTGCTGGCAGAAAGGAAACTGGGGGTGCTCAGCAGCTGAATAGGAGCCAGCAGTGTGCCCAGGTGACCCAGAAAACCAAAGGCATCCTGGCTGGGATCAGCAATGCTGTGTCCAGCAGGAGCAGGGAGGGGATTGTTCCCTGGCACTCAGCTTTGCTGAGGCCACACCTTGAGTATTGTGTCCAGTTTTGGGCACCTCAATCCAAGAGAGATGTGGAGGTGCTGGAGCCAGGGCAGAGGAGGGCAAGGAAGCTGGGAAGGGCCTGGAGAATAAATCTGATGAAGAGCAATTGAAGGAGCTGGGGATGGTTAGTGTGAAACAGAGGAGGCTGAGGGGAGACCTCATTGCTGTCTACAACTACCTGAAAGGACCTTGTGGAGAGGTTGGTGCTGGTCTCTTCTCACAGGTAATCAGTAATAGAACGAGATGGTTCAAAAACAAATAAACAAACAAAGAAAAAAGTGTCAGAAAACCCATGGGGATAACACTGGGATGCTACCCAGAATTGTGGAACAGACTAGATGTCCCATCAGGAAGGTCCTCTCAGTTTATGATGCTAATCTTTAGGTTGTCAAAGGACATAGAGTAACTCCAGAAACATTCCTTACAACAAACACAGGGATTCTTGCTCAAGGCAGCAAGTTTGACTCTTGTCCCAAGAGGAAGATTTTATTTACTTGCACATTTTGCGTGAAGTGGAGAACAGATTTGGCAGGAGATGAATCCTCTTGCCTTCCGGACAGAGCTTAGAGATTAAGGGGCTGAGGGCAGCTAATTGTCTCCAGGCAGCCAAGAGCCTCTGTGACGGCTCATTAAGATGCAACTGGCAGAGGGTTGAGTAAGCTGCAGATTCAGGATTGCGGCAGCGCCATCGCAGGAGTGAGCTGCAGGGTCCCAGAGTGAGCTCCAGGGTCCTGGTGTGACCTGTGACCTCCTTCCATCTTGTGGCTTCTGAAATTCCACCACTGCCTGCCTGTTAGTACATCAAATCCTGGTGCTAATGTTGTCCCTCAGAGGTTCATAGAATGGTTTGGGTTGGAAGGGACCTTAAATATCATCCAGCCAACAGCTGCTAACTTAGGGACTATTCACAATGCTTTGTGCTTAAAGACTCTTTATCCTAGTTGCCTTGGTTTCAAACAGGCTCTTCATGGTTACCTGACTTCAATAATTTGAGCTTTTTCTCATCACCACTAATGCTTTTTGTGTAGGTTGTGCCCTCCCAGACTGCAGGTTTGAACTGGTTTGCCTCAGGAAGGTTCAGACTGCCCATGGAGGTGCTCTTGGGGTGGGAGATTTGCAAGTGATTTGTTGAATCCTCCTATTCCTCCTAACAGGAGGAGTTAGAAATCCATGTGTGGTCAAGGGGTTATGATCTGGTTGCCATCATGGTGGGACAGCTCCCACGACTGGAGTGTGGCCATGGATGGCTATGTCCTTTTTAGGCAAGACAGGCCAACCAAGACAGGTGGTCGAGTTGCTCTCTATGTGAGAGAGAGCAGCTAGAATGTATTGAGTTCAGCCCAGAGATGGCTGAGTGGCAAGCTGAGAGTTTGTGGGTGAGAATTAAGGGGCAGGCTAGCATGACTGATACTGTTGTGAGTGTTTATTACAGACCACCTGATCAAGTTGATGAAGTTGATGAGGCCTTCTACAGGCAACTTACAGCAGCCTCAAAATCGCAGGCCCTGCTTCTTAAGGGGGACTTTACCCCGATATTTGCTGGAGCACTGGCACAGCCAGCCACCCACAGTCCAGGAGGCTCCTCCAGTGCACTGATGATAACTTCATGATGCAAATAGTGGATGTGCCTACTAGGAAAGGAGCATTACTGGATCTGATACTCATCAACAAGGAGGGGCTGGTTGAAGCGGTGAAGGTTGAGAGCAGCTTTGGCTGCAGCAACAACAAGATGTTAGAGTTGAGGACCTTGTGTGGTAGGAGCCAAGTACCAAGCAAGATCACAACACTGGATTTCAGCAGGGCCAACTTTGGCCTTTTCAAACAACTGCTAGGGGAAATCTCATGGGACAGAGTACTAGAAGGCAAAAGGGCCCAAGATGGTTAGTATTCAAGGACCTCTTCTTCCAAGCTCAAGATCAGAGCATCCAAAAGGGTAGGAAATGGAGAAGGGGAGCCAGGAGACCTGCATGGTTAAGTAGGGAGCTGCTGACCAAACTCAGGTGGAAGGAGAGAGTCTACAGATCATGGAAGGAGGGGCTAGCACTTGGGAGTACATGACTATAAGGAGACAACTAGGAAGGCTAAGGACTCCTTGGAATTCACCCTTGAAAGGGAGGTCAGGACAACAGGAAGGGCTTTATCAAGTGTGTTGCAAGAAAAGCTAACACTAGAGGCAGTGCAGGCCCAGTGCTGGATGAGATGGGTGCCTTGGTGACAGGGGATGCAGATGGCAGAGTTACTAAATGCTTTCTTTGTCTCTGTCTATTCTGGTGGAGGCTGCCCTCAGGAGCCACAAGTCCCTGAGGCTCCAGAGGGGGACAGGACAAAGGAGGTATTTTCTGTGGTTGATGAGGACTGGGTTAGGGAACAGTTAAGCAATCTGAACATCCATAAATCCATGGGTCCTGATGGAATGCACCCACAGGTGCTGAGGGAGCTGGCAGAGCTCATTGCCAGACCATTCTCAGTTTGATCTGCTCTAGGTGCTCCTGCTCTGGCAGGGGGGTTGGACTGGATGAGCTTTTGAGGTCCTTTCCAGCCCCTAACATTCTGTGATTCTGTGATTCCCACCCATACTGCCCCCCAGATCAGCTTGTCCTAGGAAGACCCCTGATTCACTTTCTCCTGGGTGAAGCTGCTCGGGGTTGATGTGTGACTTTGCTCACGAGGAGGTCTGCAACAGTGTTCATAGCACAGTCCATTTGGGTTAAACTGGGGACATATGATATATCTATTTAGGCTATCTGAAAGGCCACAAATCAGAGGAGTTACTCTGGCTGGATCGATGGGTACTGGCATCGGGGATAACCTTAATATCTCTGTCACACATCACTTGTACATGTTCTGCCTTGGGCATGGAGGCTGCTGGAGCTGAGAACCATGAAGTCTTAAGAATAAGAGGATCTACTCTCTCCTGGGAGTCAATGAACCCAGCCCAGTAAGTGGCTTGTGTGGTCAATGAGTAGTTGTGGTTACCTAGATACCGAGGGAGGTAGTTAGAAGTACTCCAGGTCCCCAATATCCTGTTGCTTCTTTCTCACTCAACAAGACCTGATCTCTGCCCATGAAGGAAACCTGTCTGGTAGTTTTAGGCTATGCCTTTAAATTTTTTCACAGATCTTGAGCAGAAAAGTAGTAAAATGCCAATAAATCATCATTGGGTGTGAAAAGGAAAATAAAGATCATTCTAGACAATCCATTGGTGAGATAAGAGACTAAAACAAGTTGTACCCAGACAATTTCCTCTCTTTTTGCTTCTTTGCCCTGAGATGCTAACTCACTTCTGCTTGATCTTGGCTGCATTGTTTTGGTATTAACTTCTCTGCTGCTGTCTCTTCTCCCTTTTGTACAGGGGGGGTAAGGGGGAAGCAGAGAAGGAGAAGCTAGTAGCTTCCCCTGGTCTTTGACCAGGGAGGTTCTTGTGCTGTTTGTTAATTGTAAATCCCTGTAGATATTGTAACTCCTGGATATTTGTACATACTCATTGCATTCCGTTGGAGATTGTAGTTTTGCCTGTAAATACAGCTTTCATCTGCTTCCAGCTGAGCTGGTCTAGCAAATTTAATGCTGGGGGGAAATTTCAACCCACCACACCTGCCACACAGACCTGGCTTCAGATTTCTCCAGGTGCCTGGCATTCTGCAATTTGTCTAGCTCAGCAGGGAAGCAGGGGATGGTACACATGGTAGTCCCCCTCACCAGCGGTTTCAGTCTTATTTAATGGCTCAACCTGTACTGGTTCTGAAATAGGGTCAGGGTCTTCTTCTAGATCATCATCATCATTATCCCAAATGTCTCTGTCCCACATTTGGGGATTCCCACAGCGTACCACCTTATGGATGTGTTAGACTGAATTAGAGTGATCCAAGAAAATAATTTCTCTGACCTCTCCTGCAGCTGCTCCTGCCACCTCTCAACTGTGGCCAGCAGAGCTTTCTAATTGTTCTTTCAGAGGAGCAGCATTTGACTTGGAAGAGCATCCGTGGGTTTTTCCAGTTTCCCTTGTGCCTCTTTCTCAAAAACCAGTGATAGTTTAAGTACCTCACTCTCTGACCTCACACGTGCATCTTCTACATTTGCAGCCTTTTTTTCAGGCAGTGGAAAACTTTTTCTTTTGTTGTGTTCTCCAGCTAAGCCCCCCAAATGGCACAAATGACTCCATTACCTTTTCCAATTTTCAGTTTCATTGTTCTATTTGCTCTACTACTTTGCCCTTGTTCTTCCAAACTTTCTGGACTTATTCCAACCCTGCCTGGGATGGTGCTCAGTTATGTTTCTGCAGTAGTTTATCCATGGCAATCCTGCCAACTGCAGCAGGATAAATTTGGTAAGAGGTGAATCCCTTTGTATTCCAGCTGGTCCTCATTGATTAGAGGGGCGAGGGGCAGCTGGACTTGCCTCTTAACAAATGTGTCGATTATTGCTGTGGCAATAGGCCTGGCAGCAGGTGCAGGAGCAGCCTGTGAGCTGGAGGCCTGGCTGCATTCAACAGCAGTTGTCAGGTGCACAAATAATGCAATTTATTTACATGCAACATGCACAGATTCTTTAGGATTGCTGGTGAAAAGTGCACTAAACTGCAGAACAACCAGCAGTGTGCCCAGGTGGCCAAGAGGGCCAAGGGCATCCTGGCCTGGATCAGAAGCAGTGTGGCCAGTAGGAGCAGGGAGGGGATTGTCCCTCTGCACTCAGTGTTGGGGAGGCTGCACCTCGAGTCCTGTGCTCAGCGTTGGGCACTGCAGCACAGGAAGGACATCGAGGAGCTGGAGCTGGGACAGAGAAGGGAACTGAGCTGGTGAGGGGCTGGAGAACAAGGCTGTGAGGAGAGGCTGAGGGAGCTGGGGCTGGTTAGTCTGCAAACAAGGAGGCTGAGGGGAGACCTCATTGCTCTCTGTAGCTCCATGGCAGGAGGTTGTTGAGAGGTAGGCTCTGGTCTTCTCTCACCAGTAACTCGTGACAGAACAAGAAGGAATGGCCTCAAGCTGTGCCAGGAGAGGTTTAGGCTGCACATTAGGAAACATGTGTTCATGGAAAGGGTTGTGAGGCACTGGAGCAGCTGCTCAGGGCAGTTGTAGAAGTCCCATCCTTGGAAGTTAAGGCCAAGCTGGATGTGGCTGTGAGCAACCTGCTGTAGTGTGAGGTGTTCCTGCCCATGGCAGGGGGGTTGGAACTGGATGATCCTTTAGGTCCCTTCCAACCCTGACCATTCTGTGATTTAATTCTAAGTATACCCTCAAAACATCTAGCTTCAACAGACAATGAAAGTTAAGCATGCTCTGAGTTTGAGGCATGAAGATATTCATGAAGAATGCTCTCTACATTTTCTAAGCATTCAACAATATTAAGAGTTGAGCTCTATAGAATGATTTTTTTTTTCCTCTTTCATCATATGAAATGCTTCTGAAAATCTATTTACGGTTCCTGGAACCTTTTTAAACCATTTATAATGTTCCAGAATAAACAAACACACAAACAAATCTTCTCCTCTGATTTAAACTATTTTCAAAGGGGATAAAAAAATCCCAAGTCATTGCCTATAAAGGTCATTTGCAATTTCAGCTCTGTTAGGTATGAATGACCATGCTCCTATGTTATGATAGCAGTACTTTGGGAATTTTACCAGTGTTTGAGATTGGTCTTTGGTTTTAAGCTGCCAGCACGGTGTGCCCTACACCTGTAGTGAGGAGTGTCTTATATACTCCACGCCGTTTTGCTGCTATGTTCTGGTACTAATAGATTTTTTTTTTGCTTTGTTTCCTCAGGCTACATATCCAAACAAAATGGTGAGCCAAAATCTCAGCACAAGGGACAGAAAGCCAGCACATACTCCCACCGAGGACCCTTTTAGATGCTCACCAGGCAGCCAAGCCACGGCCTTTGAGAGCAAGAGCTGTCAGCTGTCCAATTTGTGTCTGAGCAACCTCCTGAAAGAGAAGGAGCTCATGGAAGTCATCAAGCACAGTAGAGGCACATATGAAAGCCTTGCTTCAGAGGTGACGCAGAACGGTTTGGCAGCCGCAGCAGCAAGCACAGCGAAGCCGGCGTGCAAGGCAGACAGCTACCCACTCTTCTCAGGAGCTCCCAAAGACCAGAGTGCTGGGCCTCGGCAGCACACTGCTTTCACAGGGAGACTGGGACAGCCTCCCAGGGGACCCATCTCTTTACACATGTACAGCAGAAAAAATGTTTTCCTCCACCACAATTTACACACAGCAGAGCTACAGACTTTAGGCCAACAAGATGGGTAAAAAAGGTGCTTGTATTTTTGCCATGGAAGGAGAGTTGATTAAAGAGGAGATTCAGCTTCAGTTTTCATCTGCTCCTGCTGCTGCTTTCACCTGAGAAAAAAAAAAAACCAGCAACAAAATAAAGAATTTATGTTGTCTGTAGGTTCCCTACTTCCCCATGTGGGACTGTGGCAAAAGGATGGACTAGATGATTTATCCTGCAGGAGTCCCCATGGGTATAATAATTGGGCCCATTTGGCTGGAATTGCTAGTCCAATATTTGCTGCATTTTTAATTGGTTTACTTTTTTTCTTTTATAAGTCATTATCATTCCCTGAAGTTCTAGATGGTGATCTTAAATAACACTGTGTATGTTTGATGGTGTTACTGTTAAAGTAGATGTGAGGAATGAATAGGTAAGTAATTAGTAAACCCTCTTGAATTTCATAGAGACTAGGGAAATAAGGAGTTAGAAATCGCTGAGGAGCCTGTTTTAAAACATGCAATGACATTTGCTCACTGGCAGAGGTGTGTTGCCATGGCCTGCTGTATACATTTTATGAATGTCTCATGCCACAAACAGAGGAAGTGACTGATTTTCCTCTAGCAGCAAGGTTCACAGAGGCTCACCAGGTATCTGAGTCAGTAGCTGGATCCCCAACTGAGGATGTCAATGTGGTTCTTTCATCTGCCCTTAGCTCTGCCCTCCTTTATTTAATTACCTTTGTTTGAGTGGTTTTGTTCTATGAGAATACGTCAAGTTCACAAGATCACAGTATGTTAGAGGCATTAGGGGTTGAAGGGACCTCTAGAGATCATCCAGTCCAACCCCCCTGTCAGAGCAGGACCATAGAATCCAGCACAGGTCACACAGGAACACATCCAGACAGGGCTGGAAAGGCTCCAGAGAAGGAGACTCCACAACCTCTCTGGGCAGCCTGTTCCAGTGCTCTGGGACCCTCACAGGGAAGAAGTTCCTCCTCATGTTGAGGTGGAATCTCCTGTGCTGTAGTTCATATCCACTGCCCCTTGTCCTACCACAGGGTCCCACTGAGCAGAGCCTGCCCCCTCCCTCTTGACCCCCAGCCCTCAGGTATTTATAAACTGGCACTGTGTCACTCACAGCGCAGTGTGGCATTCTGTGCTGTGCAACATATCCTCTGCTTTCATGCTTCCCAAACCAAAAATGGGTGAAAGACTGAAGTAAGGGAAGTTGTCTTATTACCCAATCCAAATTACCCAAGTAGACTGTAGCATCTGTACTTAAAAGCCTGGCCTATACCACCTCAGTGGCTTTGCTGCTCTTGACAGGCTACACACAAGCCTCTGAGCTACCAAGTGTGCAGCATTCTTGGTCTCATTGGAATATGGAATCATTTGGTCACACCATAAAATTGGTAGACTTGTCAGTAAAAAAGCCCCAACAAACAAACAAACAAATAAACAAACCAACAAACCAACCAACCCATGAAAAAACCCAAAACTGCTATTGTATTCCTCTCAGAGGGTTTGGGAACAGGCATCTCAGTCAAGAACAACCCCTCTGAGGGAGAGGATGTGTGGTTAGTAGTTTACAAATCATCTGGCATATTTAAGTGGGATTGAGGCAGGTCTGGGACAAGGCTCCTCTCTCTTCAGCTGGTGATCAGTGACAACGGTGCCTCACATGCTCACACAAAGAAACCACCCAGTGTGACTCAACTGAAGCAGAATACAATAAGAAGCTAAGCTTCTGTGGCCACTAGAAATGAACTGAGTTTCTAAACGTAAGTCACATAGGACATACAAAATGAATCTGTGATGCAAATGTTCCTTACTGTTAAATATGTCATCTTAACTACTTAATGTTCAGATTAATACAAGGATTGGTCAGATTAAGGGGAAAAAAAAGCCTATGAGCTTGGTAGATACTCTGCAAAGGCATTTCAGCAGTCTGACCTGCCAGAATTCTATTTATTGAAGTTTCAAGTTGGATTTGAGCAAAATTTACAACATTATCTGATGTGGGAGAGAGCAGGTTTTGCCTAAACATCATATAGTGGTGATTCTGGGTATCCAGAGCTGGGTAATTAGGAACCAAGGCAAACATTTGCCAAACTTCTTTGCATTTGCCTGTGCATCGCTACTGCCACAACAGAATGTACAAAAATGGCAAAAAATTGCACTCAGCTGAGTGAACTTTGGGTACCTGAAGTGCTCTGGTGAAAATTACCATTGGAAGTCTACCAAAAAAAGTTACAGAAAGTAATAACAGAATTTCACTCCTCAGAATGATCACAGCTCACAGGATGTTAGGGGTTGGAAGAGATCACCAGAGATCATTGAGTCGAACCCCCTGCCAAAGCAGGACCATAGAATCCAGCACAGGTCACACAGGAGCACATCCAGACAGGGCTGAAAAGGCTCCAGAGAAGGAGACTCCACAACCTCTCTGGGCAGCCTGCTCCAGGGCTCTGGGACCCTCACAGTGAAGAAGTTCCTCTTCATGTTGAGGTGGAACCTCCTGTGCTGGAGTTTACATCCATTGCGCCTTGTCCTATCACCAGGTGCAAGTGAGCAGTGCCTGTCCCCTCCCTCTTGACCCCCAGCCCTCAGATATCTATAAACATTTATTAAATCCCCTCTCAGTCTTGTCTTCTCCAGACTAAAAAGGAGCATGACAAAAGGCAGGAGGATTTACACACAGAATCACACAGAATTATTGAGGCTGGAATAGAGCTCTGAGATCACCCAGCCCAGCCTATGACCCTAACACCACCACACCGCCCAGACCATGGCACTAAGTGCCGCATCCAATCTTAAACACCTCCAGGGATGGTGACTCCACCACCTCCTGGGGCAATCCATCTGAGCAGGCTCTTAAGTTGCTGGTGGGTTAGAAGGAGAGGTGGTTCTTACTAACAGTACATTGCACTCTTGCTCATCTCAAGAGCTGATGCATGCAATTAGCTTTCAGACCTGTACATAAACATACACTGTAATCAAGGAATTTCTTTCTTTATTTTTAATAGGGTATAAATGTACTGCACTAAACCAAACCCTCTGCAGTTTTAACTTATGTACTCCATCTAGAGTTGTTTGTGTGTTTGTTTGGGGTTTCTTTTCCTGAAAGAAGTGGGCTACACTTTTGGATTACACATTTTGAATTTAAAACTGCTCAGCTCTACATTTCACAAAGAACATTTTAAATGCTGCTATTTTCTTGGAGAGTCTTTTATAAAGCTGAAACTTTAAAAAAACCCACATAATAAAATAGAACAAAACTGGAGAAAACAAATTAAAGTGAGGGATATTTTTTGAATGTCCTCTTTAAGCTGTTTTGTATCAGTATTTTCAGCACTGTGGTGTTATTTGTAATACTAAAGTGTAAATCTCAGCCAGAGGAGGGTGTTGGCCACATGATCATGTACAGTACAGCAGCAACTGTAAACCAGAGGTGCTTTGTTTGACCCTCTTGTGTATATAGTAAGTCATAAAGCCAACAGCATGTGGACACTCTTGCAGTGAATTGATTTCCTTTGTACTGAAAATCTCTAGTTTTTTAAGAGTTCCATGTATAAAAGGATTTATACCTTTCTCCAAGGCTGTACATATCCAAAGGCATGGCACCAGGGCAAAAAGGCGCTTAGCATCTTTTCCAAGGATGTACCTTTTAAACTCTTTTCCTTTTAATAGGTTTCTGTACAACAAAGCAGAACTTTTTGTTACTTGCATACCTTTTGGTGTTAGAGAGGGCATTTTAAGGTGGAGGATATCCCCAGAGAAAAGCTGTTTCCACTTGAAGCAATTGTTTGAAACAATCAGATGGCAAAAAGAAACTTTAGGTTACTGCCCTAAATATTTTCCAGTAATTGAATAGAGCCACACCTGAGATGAGATGCTATATCAGCACTAGAGGCAGGGACACCTCACACTACAGCAGGTTGCTCACAGCCACATCCAGCCTGGCTGTAAAACCCTCCAGGGATGAGGCTTCGACCACCTCCCTGGGCAACCTGTGCCAGTCTCTCACCACCCTCATTCAACCCTCAGATTCAACAGCATACTAGGCCCAACCTTGGCCATAATTTGTTAAAATGAAGGAAACCATTTCACAGGATGACAGGATCGGGACCACCGGATTGACATTTGGACATTTGTCCAATACTGTGCTCAGATTTGGCTTTCAGAGCAGAGGAAAGGGGTTTGTGTAGCTTGTGTGTGATGCTGAAGTTCCAGGTGTGTGTGCTTGTGCATACTTGAAAGGGGAAATCTTACTCCTAAACCTCTTCTCTATTTAGCCTCTTTTGCAGTATTTGAAAGTATCCTGCAACAGGAATTTCTGCCATGTCTCCCAGACAGGCTGAAAAGATTTTTCCTTTCCTTTCCTTTCCTTTCCTTTCCTTTCCTTTCCTTTCCTTTCCTTTCCTTTCCTTTCCTTTCCTTTCCTTTCCTTTCCTTTCCTTTCCTTTCCTTTCCTTTCCTTTCCTTTCCTTTCCTTTCCTTTCCTTTTCCTTTCCTTTTCCTTTCCTTTTAACTTTTCCTTTTCCTTTCCTCTGCTCTATTTAAACTTCTTGCCTTCCATTCCAAACCACACACATCCACATAAGCCTTATAAGGCCTTTCTTTCTGTGTCTCTTTGAAAGGGAATGTGTCCAAGCTAAGGTGTTCACATGAGGTTTGGATAAGCATTTGAAAACTCACTAGAATCTTCATGTTTTTCCTACTAGTTCATTGTCACCTGGCTATTTGGACTGTGGCCTTTCATCCCAATAATTGCAGTTTTGCATAGGAGATCTCTGACTTCGGAAACCTTTTCTGGTGTCCAGAGAAGACAAGAAAATATTTGCTCTAGTGAAAACGCTGATGTGCAATCCACAGTTACTGTACTCCCTTCACACTGGAAAGAAAAGAAAAAAATCCCTGCAAAACTATTCATATATCTAGGTAGGCCATAAAGGAAGTCCAGGAGAGTAATAGTGACCTCCAACAAAACTTTGAAATAAATACCTGGGGCAAAAAAGTCCAGGGGAGTCCTCTTACAGGCAGTGGTTCAAAATTATGCATTTGGTATCTGAGCACATTAATGAAATATGTCCCATTTTTTCGAGGAGAACTTGCTTTTTGAAGCTTGTTCCAGAGCAAATAGGCATTACAGAGTGAGGGAGTGCATTGGAAGTAGCAGCTGAGGTCTTCTCCCAGCTTGGAGAAACATACAGCACCACTTCCAGGATGTGTTTTGGTGTTCTCCAGTCAGCAAGTAGTTGGCAAAGATGCCTCAGGAGAGCATACTCAAATCATGCCAGGTCATGACTGCCTTCAGATGGGCTCTGATATGTCCTGTGTGAGGCACTGCTAAGATTATTTGAAAACCTCAGCAGCTGCAGAATATATCCTGCTGATACCTACTAGTTTTTAAAGATAAAAAAAAATTGCCATGTGCTGTTCTTATCCCAGGAAACTCTGCCGGTTTAGATCTTGCTGCCTCACCCACGACCTGCCTAGGGTATGAGAATGCATTCATTGCAACACATATGATACTAATTCCTGATAGTATAAAAAGCACACTTAGCATCTGCCCTCTCTGAGGGGGCTGAGATTTGCAGGGTTCTCTCAGCTCAGGAGAACTCTCTGGACTGAATGAGCATCTTCAAGTATCATCTGCTGTTGCAAAGTTCATGGTGGAAGCCCTTACTTAGTGAAATATTGCAGAAACGTTTTGCAGTTCCTTTAAAAAAATAACCCAAAACACAACTTAAAGTACCTTGCCATATCTAAAGAAGGGGGGAGGGGAAGAGGGGGGAAGGAGGAGGAAGTAACAGTTATCAGCATACATGTCCTATGAATCTGAGGTTCTCAGTAGCCACAGCTGTCCTTTGCATTTTGTGACTTGCTGGTTGTGCTGCCTTCATTACCAGCAATTCATTAGCCTCATAATTTATAGAATCACAAAGTTGTCAGGGTTGGAAGGAACCTCAAGGATCAGCCAGTTCCAACCCTCCTGCCATGGGCAGGGACACCTCACACTACAGCAGGTTGCTCACAGCCACATCCAGCCTGGCTCCAGGCATGAGGCTTCCACCACCTCCCTGGGCAACCTGTGCCAGTCTCTCACCACCCTCATGAGGAGCAACTTCTTCCTAACATTCAGTCTGAATCTAACCCTTTCTAGTTTTGCTCCATTTGGGGTTGTATCCCTCAATCCTATACTTGAAACACACATGGAGGACTGCTGAGGATTTCTGCAGGAGTCATCCTGGTTCTATGAAAGCATGGCAACAATAACCTTACCTGGAAGGTCTTGTATGATTCCAGGGGATGAAAACCTATTCTTGTATGATTCACGAGGATGGAAAACTATTTCTAACCTCTCCTACCTATGAAAGATTAGTGAGAAGCTGATGGATGTGGCAAGTGTCATATCTGTTGTTTTTCCAAATCCATATAGAGGCTATAGAGCAGAAAATACTCCACTGGAATTACTTTTCTAGTGCTCAAGTAATATCCCCTTGTATTTTGTATTGTGGCTCCCTGGACGTCAGAAACATTGCCTTTAGTTATGGGATTGTGCTGACTGTATAGACAGGTTGCCCCACAGTGCCATTTCTTCTGGATTTTTATTTTGTGTCATCTATCTGATCATTAAAAAGTCTAACATTTTCTCTCAGAACTGTTGTGCTGCTGCTGCTATAGCTAGCAGGACCTTCACAGAAAGATTCCACTTCCTAACTGAAGGCTCTAAATCTCTTGGTGAGCTGTGGTGAGGGCTCATTTACATCCACACAAAAAGGACACTCAAACATAATTAAGTACCTGTGCAAATAAATGCTTTGCCTGATTTCACCCTGCTTTTATCACACTGAAACAGTGTAGGTTTTTAAATGTCTGTGGACATCAACAGGAGTAGTAGAAGTTTGATTTCTTTTTATTTTTACTTTATGTCAATACAGTTTAGGTGAGTGCTTAATATCATGCTATCACAGTACATCAGAGGTTGGAAGAGACCTCAAGAGATGACCCAGTCCAACCCCCCTGCCAGAGCAGCATCACTCAGGGCAGTCTGCACAGGAATGCATCCAGGTGGGTTTGGAAAGTCTCCAGAGAAGGAGACTCCACAACCTCTCTGGGCAGCCTGCTCCAGGGCTCTGGCACCCTCACTGTAGAGAAGTTTCTCCTCATGTTGAGCTGAAACCTTCTCTGGTCAAGTTTGTCTCCATTGTTCCTTGGCTTATTACTGTGCACCACCCAAAAGAGCTTGGCCCCATCCACTTACCATGCAGATTAGCTTATGTTTCTTTTCTTGCCTAAACTTGATTTCAGCAGGGTTCAAAATTCTCTGCTTAACTTTAGGCATGTCAACAATCCCATCAAAGTAAAGCAACCAAATTCTGCTTCTTTGAAAAGGTATCAAACAAATAATATTTTTTCTAACCCAAAAAAATGTTGTGTTTATTGTTTCAAAGGGGTGCTCTCTTAACAGTGGTTTTATTTATATCTCCATACAAATATTCTTCCAGACCTCCAGATGAGTAGAAAAGACAAAGCACAACCTTCCTACTCGAGTCCTCTGTCCATCTATACCATCAGGCTTTGTTTTCCAAGTCATTTTAATTTGTTTGTTTGTTTGTTGTAGTTTGGGTTTTTTCTTGGTTAGGTTTGGTTTGAATCCATTTTTATTTGTTTCCCGTGCTTAAGACTGTGGAAACCAAACTGTACATATTGTGTGTAGGGAAGAGCAATGTTAGAAGAAGAAAACAAGCAGTCCAAGTCCTTCATCAGTACTGCATCTGATGTTGATAAGTGAGAGGATCCACAGTGCATAAAAATCTGTGTGAGAGGAGAATCAACATTTTGCAGCTGGGAGAAATCTAATAGAGGGGTAAAGGTTGACAGAGTGATAGAGCTTTTTCCCTTCCCAGAGTGGTGATGCATAGCCATTTTCTGTGAAATACACCAAAATAAGATTTCTAAAATAAATCTGTTGTAACAACAAGAAATGAGATAAAATTATCAGGTAAGAGCACAAAGCATAGAAAAGGATACTTTGATGGTTTGATCAAGCAGTATCTGAGTGAATTTGCACCTTTTTATTCCCAGGGAGCTATCTTTCTCTGAGGGATGTGTAAGCAGAACAGCACAATTCCATTGTAATACAGAAACAATTCAGAGCAAAAAGATAAACCCCAGATTGTATCCCTAAAGCCATGCACTTTGTGCAGTCTTTCTAACTACCTGAAGTAGGCTTCTAAGGTCATATTCCCTGCAGCCCTGGTAATGCCACCACACTGGGTATCAGCATGGAAACACTGAGGAGAGTCATGATGCAGGCCCTCCATCAAGAGCTGCCTTTGGTTTTCACTTTCCTTTCCAATGAAGGAGCATAGTTCTGGTGAGAAAACATTTGCACAAATACCAGCACAAATCCATCTGGCCTGTGTAAAACACAAACCAGTCTGGGGGACAAGTGAAATTAGGCCAAGCTGGAGTGGTTTTGAGAAGTGTACCTGTTCCTTCAGAGGGCTGGCAGCCACTTGTGCTTTTTCAATGAATGTGTTCTGATTCATGTATTAAACCTGGGCATTGTGTTTGATCATTTTCTCGTGGTGTACTTTGTGTACATTGCTGTTCAGGATGGTACCTTTTGTTTGCTCGTTTCTTTGTTCATTTGTTTCTTCATCCACTGACCACTATAGAAACTGAAGGGCTAATAAGACTTTGATCACTGTATTTATATGCTGCTAAACATCCCTTGATGTTCAGTAACAGCACACTGCAGGCCAGTTGTTATATACCACTGAAAGCAGCTTTTAAAATTAAATTGGCATTGAAAACTATATTTAAACTGTAACTGGCAACACCATGCAGATGGCTTGCCTTAGAGGCTGTAAAGGAGTAACAAAGATGAGAAAAGGAGAGAAATATTCCCTCAAATATTAGCTATCAATAATGCCCTGCTGAAGATTGTGAAGGCTACAGCCCTACATGAGGTAATGGGAAAGTTTTTTCACTGAACATACTGTAGTTGTTTTGGTGACTTGGTAACTTACATTACAAAACAAAGAGATCAGAATAATTTTTCTAAGAGACAACAACACCTAAAAGGACAACTTGAAAACCAGCTTGCAGCAGAATTTCACAGAATTTCAGGGGTTGGAAGGGACCTGGAAAGCTCATCCAGTCCAACCCCCCTGCCAGAGCAGGAGCACCTAGAGCAGATCACACAGGAAGACATCCAGGCGGGTTTTGAATATCTCCAGAGAAGGAGACCCCACAACCCCCCTGGGCAGCCTGTCCCAGGGCTCTGTCACCCCCACAGTGAAAATTTTTTTTCCCTCATATTTACGTGAAACTTCCTATGCCTCAACTTCCACCACTGACCCTTGTTAGCAGAGTTCACAACAGGGAAGATATTTGTCCCACAGGTGTCTAACTTGTAGTTATGTTCTGAAAAGAAAGTTGAAAAATGTATCTGAATTCTGACTACTAGAAAATGTCATTGGTAAGTTTGCTACTTTCACCCTGCAAAGCCATGAGTTCTTACTGGACACTCAACTACTATACAGTTTTTAAAATGCTCGAGGCACAAACCTAACCTTTGGCTTTTAGTATCACACTACCCCACATCCTCTCTGATTTATATATATATATATATATATATATATATGGTTGTGCAACTTGTGTGCAGTAAGAACTCAGCTGTTTCAAATTCAATTGTTTCAAATCCAGTCTTTGTGCACTGACTGGGAAAACAAATGAAACTAAAAGCAGAGCCTGTGGATCCAGTGATGTCTCTGAAGAACAGCAAGCAGCACTGCCTTGCATTTTTAATCAGATTGCTTGGGATATGATTTCTAAGAGTTACTTTGAAGGGTTCTTGAAGCAGCACTGTGGAGTTCTGTTGGTATTATTTAACAAACATTTGTTAATGTTTCTAGTCGGTGGGTGGTTGGTTGCTTTGTTGTTTGTTTTTTACTTTCCCATTTGATGCAAAAATACCTTTTTCTATATATTTATATAGACTTTTAATTTTAAATTTACTGCACAGATTCATGTTCAGATCTTTCTGTATTTGAAGTGAACAAAAAGGGCTCTTTTTCTTCCTTTTCTGCCAAAAGAGTACTGGTCAATAAATATCCCATGGCATTCTAGGATGATCCTGTGGTTTGGTTTTTCTTTCTCTCTTTGAAATATTTTACATTTCCTTCACTTTTCTTCATACTTTTGTAGGTGACATACATGCTACACCTTAACAAACACAATTACTTTTAATGCTGGTAGCAATGTCACAATCAAAAGACTTATTTGCTTCCCTAGGTTCTTTAGTCACTTTGCGAGATTTGCAGGTTGAAGGCATTTGATACCATCCTTCTCAGGATCTCAGGTAGTGATAGGACTAGGGGGAATGGAATGAAGCTGGAGGTGGGGAGATCAGGATGGATGTGAGGAGGAAGTTCTTCCCCATGAGAGTGGTGAAGCCCTGGAATGGGTTGTCCAGGGAGGTGGTTGAGGCCCTGTCCCTGGAGGTGTTTAAGCCCAGGCTGGATGAGGCTTTGGCCAGCCTGATCTAGTATGGGGTGTCCCTGCCCATGGCACAGGGGTTGGAACTAGATGATCCTTGTGGTTCTTTCCAACCCTGACTGATACTATGATACTATGAAGTGTAAACACCTCTGCAGAACCTTTTACATAGTCAGAAGGGTGGATGCAAGCATTCTGCTGTGAAAAAGGAAATAATAATAATAAATAATAATAAAAAAAAAAAACCAAAAAACAAACCACAGGTTGGAAGAGACCTTCAAAATCATCGCGTCCAACCCATCAACCAATCCAACCCACCTAAACAACTAGCCCACGGCACCAAGCACCCCATCAAGTCTCCTCCTGAACACCTCCAATGATGATGACTCCACCACATCCCTGGGCATCACATTCCAATGGGCACTCACTCTCTCTGTATAGAACTTCTTCCTAACATCCAACCTAAACATCCCCTGGCACAGCTTGAGACTGTGTCCTCTTGTTCTGGTACTGGCTGCCTGGGAGAAGAGACCAACATCCATCTGTCTACAACCTCCCTTAAGGTAGTTGTAGACAGCAATAAGGTCACCCCTGAGTCTCCTCCTCTCCAGGCTAAGCAACCCCAGCTCCCTCAGTCTCTCCTCACAGGGCTTGTGTTCCAAACCCCTCACCAACTTTGTTGCCCTTCTCTGGACTCGTCCCAGCAAGTCAAGATCCTTCCTAAACTGAGGGGCCCAGAACTGGACACTCGAGGTGTGGCCTAACCAGTGCAGTGCACAGGGGCAGAATGACCTCTCTGCTCCTGCTGGCCACACTGTTCCTGATGTTCTTGATGAAGAAAACTACTTCTCTTGGTTTCATATTTTGAAACCAACCATGTGTATGCAGGAGCTGGAAGGTGTCCAGAAAAGGGGCATGAGGATGAGCAGAGGGTTGGAGCTGCTCTGCCGTGAGGACAGAATGAGGGAGTTGGGGTTGTTCAGTCTGGAGAAGAGAAGGCTCTGAGGAGCCCTAATTGTGGCCTTCCAGTATCTCACGGGGGCTCCAAGAAATTGGGGAGGGACTTTTGAGGGTGTCTGGGAGTGATAGGAGTGATAATTTTGCAAGCAAAGTAGTTCTCGGTTTCCTAATCTACTTCCCACTTGTTCTTAGTGTAGAAATGGCAATTTCAATAACTAAACTTTGGCAGAATGTCTTTATTATTCAGTTTCCTGTTCTGCTATATTCTTTCATATTTATTATGCATATCTTTGTGTAACACCCATCACAATGTTTCAAGCACTAGTGTTATAACACACTGGTGCCCTTTGCTTTATTTTTCTTGTAGCATATCTAAAAGAGTGTCTTAATCTTCAAAGGCCAAAATCACAGAATCACAGAAAGTTAGAGTTTGGAAGGGACCTTCAGAGATCATCCAGTCCAACCCCCCTGCCAGAGCAGCATCACCCAGGGGAGTCCACAGAGGAATGCATCTAGATTGGGTTGGAAAGGCTCCAGAGAAAGAGACTCCACAACCTCTCTGGGCAGCCTGCTCCAAGGCTCTGGCACCCTCACTCTAAAGAAGTTTCTCCTCATGTTGAGCTGAAACCTTCTCTGGTCAAGTTTGTCTCCATTGGTCCTTGGCTTATTGCTGTGCACCACCCAAAAGAGCTTGGCCCCCTCCACTTGACCCCCAGCCCTCAGTTATTGATAGACATTGATCAGATCCCCTCTCAGCCTTCTCTTCTCCAGACTAAACAGCCCCAGGGCTCTCAGTCTCTCTTCCCAGGGGAGATGCCCAAGTCCCCTAAGCATCCCTTGAGAATCAGCCTACTGGACTCTCTCCAGCAGGTCTCTGTCTCTCTTGAACTGGGGAGGCCAGAACTGGACACAGGATTGCAGCTGTGGTCTGAGCAGGGCAGAGTAGAGGGGGAGCAGAACCTCCCTATCCCTGCTGGCCACACTTTTCCTGCTGCACCCCAGGACCCCATTGGCTCTCTTGGCCACCAGGGCACATTGATGTCCCATGCAGAATCTGCTGTCCACCAGCACTCCAAGACCTTTCTCCATGGAGCTGCTTTCCAGCAGCTTTGAATATAGAAGAAATAAATGAACTATCAAATTTTCAAGGGTATAAAATATTTGTCATCACTAGAAGTGCTCTATTAATAAAAGAATTATGAAGACCAAAGTGATTTCTGCACTTGCTGTAACTGTTAGTCTAATGGTCAGCTTAATCCTGAATGTAAACAATTCCTGTGTGCTGCTTTCTTGGTCTAGCAGGGTTATTTGTTGCTTTTTTTTTCTTTCACATCACCATCAATATACTGTTTTCAGCCCCAGCTTTGAAAGCCTCAGCTTCCACTCCAGTTCTCATCCAAAAATGCTGCAGCTCATTCCCCAGCACTTACATGCCTGATGCTGTCAGTAATACTGTTAAAAATGTATATCCTGCTCTAAGCTCTTTCTTGCTGCTGCTCTACACTGTTCAATATCTTCTCCATTTCAGTATTGTTGAAAGTAATTCTTTCCAAGGTTTGGGTGCTCTGTAGGAACATGAAGCTCATTCTGTAATTTGACTTTATATAGATATCTTCCAAGGAGAAATAAACCCAAAATACATTACTATTACTCTATCAGTAGAAGAATATCTGACAGTGTTGTACAAAGTGATACCTATGAGGAACAGATATTTTCCCTGTGAATTTAAATTACCATATTATCAGCCTTCTTCTCAGTGAAGCTAAAGGAATGTCACATTAGATGCAAGTGGAAGGAGGAGAAAGTGTCTTTGAAATTTGTGCAGTTTATACAAAGTGTTTGGAAGCTAAAGAAAATTTCCCTTGTGGCTGTGGCAGGTACAAACCATCTCCCACTGCCTCAAGCACAGGGTCCTAACAGACCTCAAGCAAGGGACTGTGGCTTGCTAGAATGGCAGAGACATTCAGATTGGAAGATCACCAAGTCCAACCCAGAACCCTACTCTACAAGGGTCACCCCTAAACCGTAGCCCCAAGCACCACATCCAAACCACCTTTAAACACATCCAGGCTTGGGGACTCCACCACCTCCCTGGGCAGCCCATTTCAATGCCTGAAACACTCTTGATAGGAAAAAGTTCTTCCTAATGTCCAGTCTAATCCTGCCCTGCTACATCTTGAGGCCATTCCTTCTTGTTTTATCACCTGTGAGAAGAGACCAGCAGCAGCCTCTCCACAAGGTCCTTTCAGAAATGAGGTCTCCTCTCAGCCTCCTTGTTTCCAAACTAACCATGCCCAGCTCCTTCAGTTGCTCCTTCATCAGATTTATTCACCGGGCCTGTCACCAGGAGCTGATAAAGATCAGCTTGATGCTTCTGGCCATTCTGCTTTAGGGTTCCTTTGCTTTGAAGAACCTGGTCTCTGAACCAGCGAAGCAATTGACCACAGACACAGGGGCAGGGCTATAAATGGATCTGTGTCTCAGAGAGGAGCTCTCTGACTCTAGCTCCACAGAAGCAGCCTTTGCAGCTCAGAACTTCTGCCCTTTGGAATGGAACTTAAGGAATCTCTTGCACCCATCCCTTACCTTGGTGAGTAGAGATATATATAACCTAGACACCTAGGGGAGATTTTCCTTTCCTGAGTGAGTTGTGTTCATCTCTCCAAGTAGTTTAATTAGTTGTGCAGTGGTATTTTCCCAACTGATATCCCCACCTATAATTTCATTGTGCTGGGAGGACTGCAGATTGAATAGCAATAAACCAGTGGCTGTTAGCTGTCACAGAATCATAGAATCAGCCAGGTTGGAAAAGACCTTCGAGTTCATCAAGCCCAACCTAGCACCCGGTATCATCTAATCAACTAAACCATGGCACCAAGTGCCTCATCCAGTCTGGTTTTAAACACTTCCAGTGATGGAGATTCCACCACCTCCCTGGGCTGCACATCCCAATGGCCAATCTCTCTTGCTGGGAAGAAATTTCTCCTCACCTCCAGCCTAAACCTCCCCTGGCACAGCTTGAGACTGTGTCTTCCCCTTCTGTCACTGTGCCCTGGGTGAAGAGACCATGCCCCAACCTCCCTTCAGGGAGCTGTAGAGAGCAGGAAGGCCTCCCCTGAGCCTCCTCTTCTCCAGGCTAAGCAACCCCAGCTCCCTCAGCCTCTCCTTACAGGGCTGTGCTCCAGACCCTTCCCCAGCTTTGTTGCCCTTCTCTGGACACCTTCCAGCATCTCAACATCTTTTCTAAACTGAGAGGCCCAGAACTGGACCCAGGACTCAAGGTGTGGCCTAACCAGTGCTGAGTCCAGGGCACAATGACCTCCGTGCTCCTGCTGGCTACACTGTTCCTGATGCAGGCCAGGATGCCCTTGGCCTTCTTGGCCACCTGGGCACACTGCTGGCTCACATTCAGCTGCTGTCCACCAGTACCCACAGGTCCCTTTCTGCCTGGCTGCTCTCCAGCCACTCTGACCCCAGCCTGTACAACTGCATGGGGTTGTTGTGGCCAAAGTGCATCACCTGGCACTTGGACTTGTTGAATCTCATGCCCTTGGACTCTGCCCATCTGTCCAGCCTGGCAAGGTCCCTCTGCAGAGCTCTCCCACCCTCTAACAGATCAACTCCTGTCCCCAGCTTGCTGTCATCTGCAAATTTACTGATGATGGACTCAATTCCCTCATCCTGATCATCAATAAAGATATTGAACAGGATGGGGCCCAGCACTGATCCCTGGGGGACATCACTACTTATTGGCTGGCAGCTGGATGTGACATCATTCACCACCACTCTCTGCTGACCCTTAGCTCTGAAAGGTACCTTAAAAAAATCTTCCTCTGCGATATTAAAGCCTTCAGAAAATGTGAATATTTGCAGTGTGGATCAGAAGTAGTTAGAAAGCTAAAGACCTCTGGACACAGATATATGGCAGGTGGGGAGGGAATAAATTAACAAATATCCTCCTCTGGAGGATATCTCATTCTTTGGGCACATTCAAGACCCGTCTGGATGTGTTCCTGTGTGACTTGTGCTGGATTCTATGCTTCTGCTCTGGCAGGGGGGTTTGGACTCAATCTTCAGAGGTCCCTTCCAATGTCTAACATCCTGTGATCTTGTGATCCTTTTCTCCCCTGAGTCCTGCATTGCCACGTTTAGGGGTGATCCTATCAATTGGTAGAGTTGGTAAGGTCACAGGCAGGACCATAGAATCCAGTACAGGTCACACAGGAACACATCCAGATGAGACTTGAAAGTCTCCAGAGAAGGGACTCCACAACCTCTCTGGGCAGCCTGTTCTAGCTCTCTGGGACCCTCACAGTGTAGAAGTTCCCCCTCATGTTGAGGTAGAACCTCCTGTGCTGGAGGTTCCGTCCATTGCTCCTTGTCCTGTCACAGGGTGTGACTGAGCAGAGGCTGTCCCCTCCCTCTTGACCCTCAGATGTTACTGATGATTGCTCAAGAACTGTAATATTTGAACCTGTCTGTCAGTCTGAGAAAGACAGGGCTGGCAGACAAGCCATTTGTTTCTCTCCTGAGTAGATGGAGGAAGTTCTTCATACAGTTCACATTTGTAACAAACCACAACACGGTGCCAATGATGCCTTAAAAAGTAAGTTGTGAGTTTTAAATAACAAAGAAACCCAACCAACCAACCTCAAACTTCACCTTAAACTGTATAAGTCTTTCTAAGGTGTCTCTTGATTGCTTAGAGTCAGAATAATCAGTTTGTAAGGCAACCTGGATGAGCCTCTTAATGCTTAATCTCCTGAGGAAGGGCAGCCTGGGAAGGGTACCCTGTGGCACAGAGCTGCTGGCACAGAGTTGCTGAGTCATCACTTCTTGTTACAGCTCTGAGTCAACATTCCCATTAGCAGTGTTATGGGATGGTGTAAACAGACTGGGGCTAAGCAGTCACTTCAGAGAAGCAGAAGCCTTCAGCAGTCCCTGGATGAGATGCCCTGCGGGTTCCCATTACAGTCACTCTTTCAGCAGCTCTGTTACTCTGTTCTAAATGCATGTTGAAGAACTGGCAGCTGCATGCAGTCATGGAATGCACTGGGTTGGAAAGAACCTTTAACGGTCAGATGGTTCAACCCCTCTACAGTAGGCAGGGACTTCTTTAACCATGTCAGGTTGCTCAGAACCCCATCAAGCCTGACCTTGAATGTCTCCAGGGATGTGGCCTCCACCACCTCACTGTTCCATGTTGTGCCAACCTCTTAGCAAAGAACTTATTATTAATGTCCAGTATAAATGTATCCTGCTCTAGTTTAAACCATTGATCCTCATCCTGCAGCTACATATCCTTGAGAACAGTTCCTCCCCAGCTTTCTTGTAGGTCTCCTTCAGATGTTGAAAAGCCACTGTTAGGTCTCTTCTCCAGGGTCCAACCCCCTGAGTGGCCCTTCTCTGGACACTCTCCATCAGGTTCATGTCCTACTTGTGTTTGGGGCCCCAGAGCTAGACACAGGTGAGGTCTCAGCAGAGCAGAGTGGCAGAATCACCTCTCTGCATCTGCTGGCCATGCTGCCTTTGGTGCAGCCCAGGATGTGATTGGCCTTCTGAGCTGTAAGTCAACATCATTGGCTCACATCCAGCTTTTCATCCACCAGTACACTCAAGTCCTTTTCCGCAGGGCTACCCTCAATCTCATCCTCTCCCAGCCAGTATTGATATTGAGGATTTTCCTGTCCCAGGTGCAGCACACCCAGAACTTGGCCTTGTTGAATCTCATGAGGCTCCCCTGGGCCCACGTCTCTGGCTCATCCAGGTCCTTTTGCATGACCTCTATGCCTGTATTTAGTCTGGCTATGCAATTGTGCTGCTTTTGGTTACTAATAGCAAAAAAAGATGTATAATCCTTAAGAACAAGCGCCTGGCAACCATATATGAGAGGCCTGAAGACACCTTGGGCTCTTTGGACTCTCATTTACCTTTTAACAAAATTAAGTTTCTTTGATGAATTAGTAGGATCCAAGTGGATTTTATGTTTGCAGAGTTGTGGCAATTAGTCTTCTAGTACCCTGTGCCTGCATTTTGAGGAAAGATCCTTGCTGCTCTGGACAGACTAGAGCCCTTTCTTCATTGTGATGGTAGATTCAGGAATTGAACACCTTGTAGTATGCAGAGGACTGAATAACACAGTGAAGGCTCTGTTGTCATTAATTGAAATACAAACTTGCTGAAGGAACTTTTCCTTTTATAGAATTTGACTCAGGAAAAACCCCTACACCCATCTTGTCTAGCATCCTGCAACAATATTGTTTGCAATATATTACAATGACCTTTTTTCCATAGCTTTATTGATGATCAGGATGAGGGGATTGAGTCCATCATCAGTAAATTTGCAGATGACAGCAAGCTGGGGGCAGTTGATCTGTTAGAGGGTAGGAGAGCACTGCAGAGTGACCTTGCCAGGCTGGACAGATGGGCAGAGTCCAAGGGCATGAGATTCAACAAGTCCAAGTGCCAGGTGATGCACTTTGGCCACAACAACCCCATGCAGTTGTACAGGCTGGGGTCAGAGTGGCTGGAGAGCAGCCAGGCAGAAAGGGACCTGTGGGTACTGGTGGACAGCAGTTGAACATGAGCCAGCAGTGTGCTCAGGTGGCCAAGAAGGCCAAGGGCATCCTGGCCTGCATCAGGAACAGTGTGGCCAGCAGGAGCAGGGAAGTCATTCTGCCCTGTGCTCAGCACTGGTTAGGCCACACCTTGAGTCCTGTGTCCAGTTCTGGGCTCCTCAGTTTAGGAAAGATGTTGAGATGCTGGAAGGTGTCCAGAGAAGGGCAACAAAGCTGGGGAGGGGTCTGGAGCACAGCTCTGTAAGGAGAGGCTGAGGGAGCTGGGGTTGCTTAGCCTGGAGAAGAGGAGGCTCAGGGGAGACCTTATTGCTGCCTACAACTCCCTGAAGGGAGGTTGTTGCCAGGTGGGGGTTGGTCTCTTCTCCCAGGCACCCAGCACCAGAACAAGAGGACACAGTCTCAAGCTGTGCCAGGGGAAGTTTAGGCTGGAGGTGAGGAGAAATTTCTTCCCAGCAAGCAAGATTGGCCATTGGGATGTGCTGCCCAGGGAGGTGGTGGAGTCACCATAACTGGAGGTGTTTAGGAGGTAACTGGATGAGGCACTTGGTGCCATGGCTTAGTTGATTAGATGGTGTTGGGTGATAGATTGGACTTGATAATCTCTGAGGTCCTTTCTAACCTGGTTAATTCTATTCTATTCTATTCTATTCTATTCTATTCTATTCTATTCTATTCTATTCTATTCTTTTGCTTAAAAACATGTCCGTCTTCTGCTGAACTAAAGAGAAAAACAACCCAAACAACCCTTGATTTCAAGAAGTTAACATAAGTTATCTGCATGCTAAATGAAAGAAATGCTCCAAATGTAACACTTGTAGTCAGATTCACCACATATTTGTCTTATTTTTTATTACAACTGCTTAATACCAGTGTTTTTATTCTTAAATGCTACTGTGGTGGTTTTGTTCATCTCTTTCATCATCATCTTTCCCAAGTTTTGTGCAGATTTTCGATGTGGCCAGAAAATGAGCTGAATTACCTGAGTCAAATAGCAACGACAGCAGGGCCAGGGAGGTGATTCTCCTCTTCTGCTCCACTCTGGTGACACCACAGCTGGAGCTCTGTGTCCAGTTCTGGAGCCTCTGTTCCAGGAAGGATCTGGAGGTGCTGGAAGTTGTCTAGAGAAGGCCCACGAGGATGATCAGAGGGCTGGAGCTGCTCTGCTATGGAGACAGACTGAGAGAGTTGGGGTTGTTCAGTCTGGAGAAGAGAAGGCTCTGAGGAGACCTAATTGTGACCTTCCAGGATCTGAAGGGGGCTACAAGAAAGCTGGGGAGGGACTTTTGAGGGTGTCAGGGAGTGATAGGACTGGGGGGAATGGAGCAAAACTAGAAATCAGTAGGTTCAGATTGGATGTTAGGAAGAAGTTGTTCCCCATGAGGGTGGTGAGAGACTGGCACAGGTTGCCCAGGGAGGTGGTGGCAGCCTCATGCCTGGAGGTTTTTGCAGCCAGGCTGGATGTGGCTGTGAGCAACCTGCTGTAGTGTGAGGTGTCTCTGCCCATGGCAGGGGGGGTTGGAACTGGCTGATCCTTGTGGTCCCCTTCCAACCCTGACAATTCTGTGAGTCTATGATTCTGTGTAATAAGTTACTGCATGGGGCTGGGAGGAAGCTTCAAATTTCATTTTTAAGGACAAGTTGATAAAAACTCCTTAAGCTGGTGCGGCTTGAGGGGAGCTGTATTCTCACCTCCATAAGCTGGTGCAGATGGTTAAGGAGAGCCACAGTCTCACCTCCTGACCATCCAGACCATCAAGAGGTATTTTCTTAAGTGTAACCTAGGCAAAGGACTGTTACAGTTACAAGGTATGCTTAAATTATGAATAAGAATTAGATCTTTCCAGAGAATTCACTTAAGGGGCTGGACAATTTTTTTCTAAGAGGCTAAGCAAAGTAAATAGTGATAAAATAATTTCATTTCTTTTGTCTCTGTAGTTTTCTGTATATCTGAAAGCACAAATAGTTCTTTCTCATTTCTTCCTGCAGCTTTTCTTGCTTGTTTGGCTGCTTCATCTCCCTTCTGACCTTCTGCTGGCTGAACTGACCTTTAGTGCGCCTGTGAGGTACATGGAGGGGGAAAGCTGGGGGCAGAGAGGGGCAAAGCATTCTTTCTCTGGGTTGCCCTGGAGGGGCTGTGAATCTGCCCAGGGGGATGCTTCTGATTGTTGAGCTGTAAATAGATGCAAATATATTTTGGACATGTCTTAACACCTTATGAAATTTCATATTTAGTCCATTTTGTAAATATAACTTCATTTTGCTTCCAAACTTTCTGAGCTAGTCTGGTGATTTATTCTGGAGGTAAATCTCCATTCTGGGGGTGAAACTGTGATTGCTGGGGGGGATGAGGGGGGCAAAACTAACCCTACAACAAGGGGGTTGTGGTGGTTGATTTTGATTTTATTTTCTGGGCCTGGTCTCCTATGAAGGATTGGGATATGCTGTTTATCATAATTCAGAGGAACTCCCACACTGCTTCTGAAGGCCTCCATGAAGAAAAATGTTTCTCCCTTGCATTCATCTTTTCTTGTCAGGGCTGTCTTGTCATCTCAGAGTAGGAATGCCTGTGTTTTTGTCGGTTTGCTCAGGCTCAGTGCATGAGGGAGAAAAAAAAACTATTATCAAGCAAAACATGGCTGTGAGAACCAGCCTCTACAAGCCCAAGGTGAACTTCACAAGTTTCTCTTGAGAAATAAGCATGGTGAGGAAAAAAAATACTCCTAATCCTTTAAAAAACTCCTATGCAAATGAAACTGTGAATCAACTTTCTACAATGTTTTAATGTTACAAAAAACAAGACTCATGTCCTTATTCTGCCATGTTTTGAAGATTAGCTTGATTAAATTTTCCTAAGCAACACTTAACCCCCACAGGACTAATCATAGAATCATAGAATCAGTAAGGTTGGAAAAGACCTCAAAGATCATCAAGTCCAATCTATCACCCAACACCTCATGACTAACTACACCATGGCTCCAAGTGCCACAACCAAGCCTTTTTTGAACACCTCCAGGAATGGTGACACCACCACCTCCCTGGGCAGCACATTCCAATGGCCAGTCTCTCTTTCTGGGAAGAACCTTCTCCTCACCTCCAGCCTAAACCTCCCCTGATGCAGCCTGAGACTGTGTCCTCTTGTTCTGGTGCTGGTTGCCTGGGAGAAGAGACCAACCCCCACCTGTCTACAACCTCCTTCAGGGAGCTGTAGAGAGCAAGAAGGTCTCCCCTGAGCCTCCTCTTCTCCAGGCTAAGCAACCCCAGCTCCCTCAGCCTCTCCTCACAGGGCTGTGCTCCAGACCCCTCCCCAGCCTCGTTGCCCTTCTGTGCACACGTTCAAGGGTCTCAACGTCCTGCTTAAATTGCAGTGCCCAGAATGTTCAGGTTAAGAAGAAATAGAGGGACCTGAAATCAGTTACCTGAACACTACCAGCACTAAGTGTGGGCTACTGGAAAAGTTCTAGCTTTTAAACTAAGCAGAGAAAAAAACCAAAAAAAAGCAATGCTGTGCCTGCCTGTTTTTCTGCTTGCAAATTGGAAAACCATTGCAGTTGGGTTTGGTGCTGTTGGGGGTGTGTGTGGTTGTTCGTTTCCAACCTGAGACACGTTGACTGTTGGTTAGTATGGGCGGGGAGTGGGCAGCTTGAAAGCAGGTGATTGTTTGTTGGCATTTTGTGGTTGAAAAGAAAGGCATAGCCCCTGCACAGGCAGCTTCATGCTTGCAATGATGTGTACCCCCAATTTAGCATGATGTCTCTGGCCCTGATCACTATTTCTGTCACAACAGTCACTTTGATTAACTGAAAACAATTCTTGCTGGAGAAAGAAGAAACTGGAAGAAACCTCCAGTCTGACATGCTACAGCCAACAGAAACCTATGACTATGTAGAAATCCTTTCGTATGGGAGGCCCTGAAACTGTATTCAGCAATGTGCTCTTGTGGCCAAGAAGGCCAATGCCATTCTGGGGTAAATTAGAAGGGCTGTGGTTAGTAGGTCAAGAGAGGTTCTCCTCTCCCTCTGCTCTGGCCTGGTGAGGCTGCAGCTGGAATATTGTGGCCAGTTCTGGGCCTCTCAGTTCAAGAAGGACATCAGTAAACTGCTTCAGTGTCCAGCACAGGGCCACAAAAATGATGGAGTGGAACATCTTCCTTATATGAGGAGAGCCTGAGGGAGATGAGGGCTCTGTAGCTTGGAGAGGAGGAGCCTGAGGGGTGACCTCATTCATGTTGATAAAGCTGTGCAGGGTGAGTGCCCAGAGGCTGGAGCCAGGCTCTGCTGGGGGATGCCCAATGCCAGCACAAGGGGCAGTGGTGGAAGCTGAGGCAGAGGAAGCTCCATGTGATCAGGAGGAAGAACTTTTCCCCTGTGAGGTTGACAGAGCCCTGGAACTGGCCCTGGAAGAGGCTGCCCAGGGAGGTTGTGGAGTCTCCCTCTCTGGAGATATTCAAACCCACCTGGATGTGTTCCTGTGTGATCTGCTCTAGGTGCTCCTGCTCTGGCAGGGGGATTGGACTGGATGAGCATTCCAGGTCCCTTCCAGCCCCTAACACTCTGTGATTCTGCGAACAGAAACTTCAGTGAGGGTCAAGAAATACTGCTGGTGAATGCAGTTACAGAAATGAAGATAAGATGGCACTTGGAACGTGCTGCCTTCTCCCAAATGAGTGTAACAAAATCTCAGTGTTATTGGGAAATGGGATTGACATCTAAAGGCAGAGCTGGGCTTCTAATTTCCAAACATTGCAGTCTGGAGCAACTCTTGATCCTGCTTGATTCTGTCAGGTTCAATCTTTGATGGTGAAGAACTTTTCAAAGTATGTGCCTAATGGAAATAATGGTGATTATGTAAGATGAAAAACAAGAAGGGAAAATATAGAGTTGTACTTGCCCCTGCCTCTTCCTCTTTGTTGTATTTGCAAGGATGCTGCTTGCCAATAATCTATCTGACAGTCACCTTTTGAAGGTTATTGCTTCCCAGATGGCAGAAAGCCCAAACAGGAAGGAGAAATACACATTTCCCTCTTGAATTTCAAGGACATCTGCTGAATTTCTAGCTTGAGAGTGGGAAATTTGAGAAAAGCAGTTGGATGGCACAAGGGCAAAGTTCCAGGCATCAATATAGCAGGCAAGGTTCCTAGCAACCATGCCAGAGACTTTAAGATGCTGAGAAGATACTTGATCTTTGAAGGCTGAGCCTTCACTAACCCATCAGTAGAGCTGGCAGGGCTTTCTTTTGCTGTCAGCTGCATATTATACTTTTACTTTCATCTCTCTAGATATTGACAAACCCCATTAAAAATGCTCTGTGCTGGTCCATATATGTGATTATAGTGACAGTGTGCCAGCCTGCACTGCAAGTCGAGGAGTAGCAGCTTTTCTCCAGACTATCAACCCCCCTGTAAGCTGTTCTGTGTGACTTCATGGAACCACTTTACCTCTTCTACACTGACTGTCTTGAGCTAGGATGGTGTCTGTTCTAGGTAACTAACAATCTCTGGTGCCCTACTCCATTCCTTGACCATCTGGAAGGGTTATCCCCCTCCAAACATGTGGCAAATGGCTCTTTGCAATGCATATCCTTATGCCTCACTCAGGTGACAAAGCTCCATTCGGCAGGGAAGAAGATGAGTCTGCAAAGTTATAGATGCATGACAGTGCATTACAGTTTGGCTACTGAGAGGATATGTGCAGTAGTTTCAGGCTGTGCCTAGAAAATTTTCCACAGATCTTGAACAGAAAGTGATAGAGTGTAAATAAATCATTCCTGGATGTAAAAAGGGCAATAATGATAAAGTCCAAATAACCCCTTTGGACAGATATTTCCCGTAAAACTTACTTTGGTAAAATAACTTTTTCCCTTTTCCTTCCTTGCGCTCTGGCTGGGGCTTCTGCTGGCTTTGCTGACCTTGGCTGCATTGCTTTATTCTGGCTAAGTACTACCAAACAACTCTCTGCTCTTTTCTCTCCTCTGTCCTGTACAGGAAGGTAGGGAGCAGGGGAGGGAAAGCTATTATTAGCCCCTTGGTTTGTCCAGGGGGGGTTCTTGTGCTGTTTATAAATTCTAAATACCTGTAAACATTGTCTATTTTGTACAGATTCATTGTGTCTCATTGTAGATTGCAGTTTTGCTTGTAAATACAGATTCACTTGCTTCCCACTGAGCTGGTCTGGCAATTTTATATTGGGGTGGGGAGAGGGAATTTTCAACCCACCACAACGTGTAAGCAATGAGACAAGCTCAGTCCAGGCTAATCTCTCAAGCACTTGCAGGGGCAAGCTTTTTGCACTTGATGCTGTCCCTGAACTATTGTTTGATTACAAACCAGTTCACAGGAAGTTTTTACAATCACAGAATCACTAAGGTTGGAAGAGACCTCAAAGGTCATCAAGTCCAACCTGTCACCACAGACCTCATGACTAAACCATGGCACCAAGTGCCATGTCCAATCCTCTCTTGAACACCTCCAGGGATGGCGACTCCACCACCTCCCTGGGCAGCACATTCCAATGGCTAACAACTCTCTCAGTGAAGAACTTTCTCCTCACCTCGAGCCTAAACCTCCCCTGGTGCAGCTTGAGACTGTGTCTTCTTGTTCTGGTGCTGGCTGCCTGGGAGAAGAGGCCAAGCCCCTCCTGGCTACAACCTCCCTTCAGGCAGTCCATCACAATCCATATAATGTCTGAAACCTGGATAATGCCAGTGACACCAGATAACAGTATCTGTTTCAGCTACTCGTGGGTTTAGGCTATTCCGAGCTGTAGGTGAGGGGATTTGACTTTGTTCATATGAAACATAACTTTTTCTGGTCATGAGTTAAGTCAAATCTAGTTCTGCTCAGCTTAATGGAGTCTTGTTTCTGATTTGAATGAGCAAAACTATGAAAGACACTTTTAGTACTTTAACTAGCATCAACTATAGTTGCAAATACCTAAATATGCAATAATGAAGTGAGATCTAAGGGAATGTATTATACCTGTTGGAGAGCAGTGAATGGGAAAAAGACCTGGGAGTCCTAGTAGATGGGAGATTGACCATGGGCCAGTAATGTGTCCCTGGGGCCAAGAAGGCCAATGGCATCCTGGGGTGGATTAGAAGGGCTGTGGTTAGTAGGTCAAGAGAGGTTCTCCTCTCCCTCTGCTCTGGCCTGGTGAGGCTGCAGCTGGAATATTGTGGCCAGTTCTGGGCCTCTCAGTTCAAGAAGGACATCAGTAAACTGCTTCAGAGTCCAGCACAGGGCCACAAAAATGATGGAGTGGAACATCTTCCTTATGAGGAGAGCCTGAGGGAGATGAGAGCTCTGTAGCTTGGAGAGGAGGAGTCTGAGGGAGTCCTCATTCATGTTGATCAAGATGTGCAGGGTGAGTGCCCAGAGGCTGGAGCCAGGCTCTGCTGGGGGATGCCCAATGCCAGCACAAGGGGCAGTGGTGGAAGCTGAAGCAGAGGAAGTGCCATGGAAACAGGAGGAAGAATTTTTTCCCTGTGAGGGTGACAGAGCCCTGGAACAGGCTGCCCAGGGTGGGTTGTGGAGTCTCCCTCTGTGGAGATATTCAAACCCCACCTGGATGTGTTCCTGTGTGATCTGCTCTAGGTGCTCCTGCTGTGGCAGGGGGGTTGGACTGGATGAGCTTTTGAGGTCCCTTCCAGCTCCTAACATTCTGTGATTCTGTGATCTTCTGGCATCTGGGGAATCATATGAGCTACAATTCCTGTACTTTGCCTGTCTTAACAAATCAGACTCAGGCTGTGTATACTTCAGTCCAGAACAAAACTGTGACTGAATAAAATCTCATTAGAAGTTCAGTATTACTGCCTAGAGCACTAACTCCCTACATAAAAAATTTTAACAGGTTTAGAGGCAGCCTTTCAATAAAGTATTAAGCCTTATATATGAGCATATTGCTTATCTGCCTCCCCATCCCCAAAGTCTCCAATACACACAACAAAGCAAAGCTAAAAGAGAATCCAGAGATAAAGAATTCAGCATTTCTTTCTACCTTTCAGTAAACAAAAAGGAAAAAAATTGTTTACTTTGAGAGTGACAGTGCACTGGAACATGCTGCTCCGAGAGGCAGTGGAGTCTCTTTCCAGATGCAACTGGATATATTGCAGCACTGTCTCTAGGTCTATCAAGGACAAGAATGTCACAGGGAGCAGTCAGCATGGTTTTACATAGGGGAAGTCATGTTTGAGTAACCTGATAGCCTTTGGTGAGGACGTAACCAAGTGGATAGATGATGGTAGAGTTGTGGATGTGGTTTATCTTGATTTCAGTGAAGCATTTGACAACATGCTGAAATCATGACTGTCTGCCACAGCATCCTTGCAATTAAGCTGAGGCAGTGTGGTCTGGATGATCAGGGAGTGAGGTGGAAGGGAATTGGTTGAAGGGAAGAAGTCAGAGAGTTGTGGTCAATGGACAGCATCTAGTTGGAGGCCTGTGTCTAGAGGAGTCCCTCAGGGGTCAGTACTGGGACCAGAGATGTTCAATATATTCATTAGTGACCTGGGTGAGGGCACAGAGAGCACTGTCAGCAAGTTTGCTGATGGCACCAAACTGGGAGGAGTGGCTGACACAGGAGGGCTGTGCTGCCATTCAGGCAGACCTGGACAGGCTGAGAGTTGGCCAGGGAGAAATGTGATGAAGTTCAACAAGGCAAGGGTAGAGTCTGGCACCTGGGAAAGTACAGCTCCATTCACCAGGATAGGCTGGGGCAGACCTGCTGGAGAGCAGTTCAGGGCACTCCTGGTGGACAAAATGAACAAGCAATGTGTCTTTATGGCCAAGAAGGCCAATGCCATTCTGGGGTGGATTAGAAGGAGTGTAGTGAGTAGGTCGAGAGAGGTTCTCCTTCCCCTTTACTTTGCCCTGGTTGAGTCTCCTTGTCTGGAGACATTCAAGACCTTTCTGGATGCATTCCTGTGTGATCCTGCTCTGGCAGAGGGCTTGGACTAGGTGGCCTTTTGAGGTTCCTCCCAATTCCTGACATTCTGTGATTCCGTGAGGTTGGACTAGATGATCTCCAGAGCTGTCTTCCAGCCCTTGCCGTTCTGTGATTTCTGACCCAGTTTTTTCTTGCTTTCCTTCTTCCCCTGAAGAAGGGGAAAAAATAATAAAAAATTAGTATGTTTTCAGAAAAGCTATCAGAGATCAGAGAGTTATTTTTGTCAGTAAGACAAACAAAGAAAAGAGACATTTCCAGGATAGAAGGCTTGGAGGTGTGGGGTTTGGTGTTGGGTTTTTTTGGCAGCATTTGCAAGCCTTTTAAGACACATGCCTGCTAGTAGGAGTTCAGTTAGCTAATTCTGACTTGTCTCAGGAAAAAAAACCAAGTTATATGATCCTATAGCTATTTTAGGTTTTATACAGAGCTTCAGCAATGGATTTTACCCATTGATAAACACACTACAGCCAGAGTGCTCTGATGATAAGGACATCTTTCTGCAGGGTTGGTTGTGATATTGGCTGTGTTTAGAGAGTAGGGTTTTCCTTTGCTTGGCTCTCCTGGGTACAACTTCTTGACCCAATGCTTGTCATAGAATCGTAGTATCAGTCAGGGTTGGAAGGGACCACAAGGATCATCTAGATCCAACCCCCCTGCCATAGGCAGGGACTCCTGACACTAGATCAGGCTGGCCAGAGCCTCTTCCAGCCTGGTCTTAAACACCTCCAGGGAGGTGTGTTGTCACAGTTCAACAGATAAGGTCTCTTGTTTCCATTTCTGTATCAGACTGGCTAATACTTCATAAAAGGAAGTACATCCTTGCTTTACCCTTTGTACTGATAATAATTTCATGAAGCAAAAAGAAAAGTGATCAAGAAAATTTTGAATTTAACCTGAATTGGGATGAAGGAAAATTGTAGGTTCATTATTACTTTCCCTGATCATTCTAGCTACTTGCTCTTCCTTATGACTGGTGCTCTTAAGCAGTTCTAGGAGGATAAATGCAACCTGCACTTTAGATCTTTGTCATCTCCAGCTATTTGTCCCCAGATGAGGTAAATAAATTGCTAGGTCAGCAGAACCTGCTCTGGATTTTCCAGCTGGCTCAGTACCTGCAGAGGGCAGGGCTCATTTGCACAGGCACAGCTGAATGCTGCATACCTGCTTGTTTATACATGACCAGTTGTCTTTGGCCACTGGGAACACAACATGAGTTGCCTTTTGATAGCCATGGCTCCCAGAAGGCAGGCACTCACACCTCCACTATTAAAAGAATCATTCCTTACAGTTGATAAAGTCGTGCTTCCTTTGGGACAAGTTTTTGTGGTGCTTTGACTTTCAATGAAGAGAAGCAAGGGCTTAAATTGGACTGAGCCACCTCCACAGTTTCAGCCAAATTTTAGCCAGATTCAGTTAGCAATTGCTTTGAACTTTCATTCCTGGGGTTCAGTGTGAGTCCTGAAAAACCTGCCACCTGTCTTGCTTTGCAGGGCAACCTGGGAATCCTCTCCTCATATGGGTTTACACCAGTTATGTTGAGGTAAAATGTGTTCTCCAGCCTGATTGCCCTTCTCTGGACAGGCTCCAGCCCTGCAATGTCCTTCCTGGAGTGAGGGGCCCAGAACTGAACACAGCACTCCAGGTGTGGCCTCCCCAGTGCTGAGCACAGGGGGATGGTCACTTCCTGTCCCTGCTGCCCACCCTGTTTCCGATCCAAGCCAGGATGCCATTGGCTTTCTTGGCCACCTGGGCACTGCTGACTCATATTTAATTGACTGTCAATCAACACCCCCAGGTCCCTTTCTGAGTTGCAGCTTTCCAACAACACATCCCCAAGACTGTAGCTTCCCCACGGGGTTGTTGTGACCCAGGTGTGGGACCTGGCACTTGGCCTTTGTACAGTTAGCCTTGTCTCTTCGGGCTTACCTGTCCAGGTCCCACTGCAAAACCTTGCTACGTCTAGCAAATGAACACAATCACCTAGCTTGGTGGTGTTATCTGCAGATTTTCTGAGGGTGCCTCAATTCCCTCATCCAGATCATTGATGAAGATACTAAGGTATTTTGAAAGTCACTTGATCAAAATGTATTTCTTTTCATGACTTCAAATGCATAGCCTGCACCACAATATAGTTGAAACATTTGTCCTGAAATTAAGTACCTGAGCCTGTGTTTTTGAGGTCTGTTTTCTCAGAGTCACAGCATTATTGAGGCTGGAATAGAGCTCTGAGGTCATCAAGTCCAGCCTAGGACCTAACACCACCACAGTGACCATTGAGACGCTATCGATTAGTCAAGCCTGACTTCCCCTTGGTACAGCCATGCTGATTACTCCTGATCCAGGCTGACTGCTCCTGAGAATTTAAGCAGCTGCTGGGAGCAATACTGGAGACTGGGGGGTTAGGGCTTCTCTAGGCACTTCTATTTCTGTTAGCTGCCGCTTCTGTTAAGGGCTTCTGGGGCTTCTTCTGTTAAGGACACTCAGACTCTAACACAGGCGACACTATAACACTATAATAAAGGACTCCTGAGAGGACATCTGAGATTCTCTGCCCTCAGCATTTCTGGAATCTCATTGCTAGAGTGCCAGAAGGGTTCCTGCCTTCATTCATCACCCAAGGACACCTCATTATGGGGATTACTGCTACCACATTCAGCTCCCCCAGACAAGGGGGTGATAGGTACCATAAAGGGCTTTGGAGAGCAATCTGCTTTCTGATTAACTCCCATGCTTCCAGGGCTAATTTTATTTTGTCTCTGTTAAGGATGAAGACTCAGAACCAGGCCCTGGGAGAAGTTGTCTCCTGACATCAGTGAAGGCTCTACACTTCACATCCTGCTTTGGGACTCACATTCATCAGGATCTTTCAGTAAGACTAGTGTTTCAGGGACATCCAGGAGATACTCCACAGGCACAGCATTAGCCCCCTAAGCATGCTAGCAATTGAGACACACCTCCTAAAGGTTTTGGTGTGAGTAGATATAGAAGATGCTGCAGTGATGTTAATGTAATATTAAGTGTAAACTAATTCTCAACAGCAGAAACTACATTTCTTTTACAGAAGATCAAAAGTGTGTCAAGCACAGGAGCCTAGTGGAAACTTCAAGTGACATGTGACATGGTTTCAGCCACCCACATTATCCTATGAGGACTAGGATGCCAAGGTTGGGATTACATATTTGTGGCCCTAAATGTTTAAATGTTGTTGCCAACTTAAACTTTCCCAACAAGGACAGGAAATCTTAACAGCAGCATGGGTCCAGCAGAGTGCTGCTTCTACTGTGCTAAAAAGCTGTGCTAGCTAAAATGATACCATTTAGTCTGTCACTGTAAAGTTTAGTTTTCCACCAAAGTGAGCCTCAGGAGGGAAAGTCAGGCTGAGGACAAATCATGTTCTCTGCAGTAAAAGTGCCTATAAATACATTACATCAACAAGAGCTGTAAATAACCCACAAGTTCTCTGAACACCAGTTTGTCAGGGTGTCTAGAAATGTCAAACCTACTCACCTGTGGCTCAAATTGTTGTCAAAAAGATAAGTAATTGAATTCCTTCTACTTTCCATAATGTTACAATGAATAGAGTTTGGTCTTAATTGCAGCAGATAACTACTTCCTTCATCTACCTAATGCCATTTCAGGCAATATTTTTTAAGTACACTGTTAGTGCCATTTCCCTTATTTTTACACTTAAAACACTGAGAAAGTAACAATGGCAGCATGTTGTAATTTCTCCTGGATTCACGTTGACGGGTCCCTTACTCCCCAAACATTCAAGTAGAATTTAGGCAGGAGGATGTTGGAGTCTGAGCTCGGACAATTGCTTGTTCTGTGTGAACTGAAGTTCATGAAAATTACTTTGGAGAGCAGTGAAGGGGAATAGGACCTGGGGGTCCCGGTGGATGGGAGGTTCATCAGCCAGCAATGTTCTCTGGTGGCCAAGAAGGCCAATGGCATCCTGGGGTGGATTAGAAGAGTTGTGGTTAGTAGGTTGAGAGAGGTTCTCCTCCCCTTCTACTCTGCCCTGCTGAGGCCATATCTGGAATATTGTGTCCAGTTCTGGGCCCCTCAGTTCAAGAAGGACATCAGGAAACTGCTTGAGAGAGTCCAGCTCAGAGCCACAAAATTGCTGAAGGCTTAACAGGAGAGCCCAATGGAGCTGAGGGCTCTGTAGCTTGGAGAGGAAGAGACTGAGGGTGACCTCATTCATGTTGATAAAGATGTGCAGGGTGAGTGCCCAGAGGCTGGAGCCAGGCTCTGCTGGGTGATGCCCAATGACAGCACAAGGGGCAGTGGTGGCATTGAGGAAGTTCCATGTGAACAGGAGGAAAAACTTTTCCCCTGTGAGGGTGACAGGGCCCTGAAACAGGCTGCCCAGGGTGGGTTGTGGAGTCTCCCTCTGTGGAGATACTCAAAACCTGCCTGGATGTGTTCCTATGTGATCTGCTCTAGGTGCTCCTGCTCTGGCAGGGGAGTTGGACTGGATGAGCTTTTGAGGTTCCTTCCAGCCCCTAACATTCTGTCTTTCCTTGAACTGTAGATTTGAAAACTTCAAGCTTTGGCAAAGCTTGCAATATGGACTGCCATAATATCATGACAGTGAAGTATGGTTTGGATAGGTAGACTAGAAGACAAATCTTAGTACTGGCTGGAATGCTGAGATCAGGTACCAATACTGAGGCCAGTAAAGGGTAATGCCTTTGTTAATGGCTGAAATGATTGATCAAAATGAACTTGGTAGCTTCACAATGACATCTAATTGGCAGGATTCACTGCTGCTCTGGAGGCTCTACTTCTTAATTCTTTGCTGAGTTTATCCCAAACCTGTGTTTGCTGAAGTTTGTCTTCAGTTGCTGTGTTTTTGTGTGTGTGTGTGTTCCAAACAAAGGCCAACAAGCACATTTTTCTGTGACCGTGTAGTGCACGGAAGAACTGCTGTACATCCCTACCATGTCCCTATCGGATGGCAGCAAGGCTGTTTGTGAAACCTTGGGTTTAGAACGATCAGATTTTGTAGCTTTTATTCATACATCTCCACGTTCCTCTAATGCTGCATTGAACTTATTTTTCTAACCAAAGAGCTGCTCTCTATTAAAAAAATTGGCAAGCAGCTCTATGGGAGGAGATAAGTAGACAATTTCATATTGCCCCAAGGAGATGGAGTTTTTATCCTAAGTTTCCTTTTCCCCTAAAGCACTATGTTCACCAGTACTGTTCTGGTAAGAACAGAAGCAGCTATCACTGTGAAGCACTCGGTGAGAGCTCTTAGAATGCTAATAATCATTTTGCTGCTGTCTTGTCACACAGGCATGAGCCTACATGCAGCAACAGTCAGTGACCATTGATTTGCCAAGAGCTTGGCATTCCTTTTTGCCAATACCAGTAACTGGAGGTGCTCATCCTGGTGAAGATTGCTTCTGAGTCTGTTCAACTGTGCTGGAGTCTTTACCAACACCTTTCTACCACAATCACTGCATAACCCTTACTGCTGCTCACAATGTGTATGGGGTCACAGGATCAGGCTCACAGGATGTTAGGCATTGGAAGGGACCTCTGGAGATCTTCCAGTCCTGAGCAGGACCATATAACCACATAATCTATTGCAGATCACACAGGAACACATCCAGATGGGTCTTGAAAGTCTCCAGAGAAAGTCTCCATAACCTCTCTGGGCAGCCTGCTCCAGTGCCACAGCTCAATGCTGTTGTTTTTCTATCCCAGTTTGGTGGCCACTGGGTGGGATGAAGGCATGAACACTGTTGCTGTATAGCAATGAGATTCCAGGAATGCAGAGAGCAGAGAATCTCAGAAGTTATCCCCAGAAGTCCTTAATTGTTGTGTTGTAGAATTCCCAGCATTAGAGTCTCAGAGTTCCACTTACAGAAGAAGTCCCTAGCAGCCCTAACTGAAGATCCCGAACCTAAGTCCCTAACTCAAGAAGCAGAAATAGTGAAAAAGCAACTTTTGCTCAGAGTGGTTGTTTTTATACTCTTTGTTCTCAATCCCCTACCCAGTAAAATACAACCACATATATAAACTAAGATCTTTTCTCAGTAAGACGTGCCAGCATGTCCAGGAGGTGGCTTCTGCAGAGTGTTCCAATACAAGGGTGCCAGTGTGGGGATGTTGCTCTTGGCACACATGGAATGTGTTTGTTTTGCTCTATGCAGCTAAGGAATTGGTCATCTAAGGAATCCTGCACTCTGCACACTTCCAGCTGCTGCCCTTAGAACAGTGGCTGCAACAGCATGCTGTGAAATGTTTGATGTTTTCAGGCAACTGACACAATTTCACACTGAAGTGTGTGCGTCGGTAAACTTCTATTAATCCAGTGCTCAGGTGGCACCATTTATGATTTCAATGAAGTTTCAATAATGGACAGAGAAATCCACCTAGATGTTAATCTCAAGTATGTCTGTTAAAGCATACATTTACCCAAGGTTCAGTAGATGGAGTTGCTTCACTCTAAATGGAGCTGTAGTCTCAGCATGACTCATCACTTGGAAGACAGAAGGGGGGAAAGTCTTGATTAGGCAGCCAAGTATGTGAGAAAACATCAGCTGAAAGAAACAGCATTCACACCTCCAAGAGAGTGAGACAATTCTGTTTGTGTTAGACAATCTGAAGGATTCTTGCAAAGCATGGCTAAGCAATATTCCAATGAGGAGAGATGATGACACTCAGCAAGTCCAGCGATAGCCCCTGGAGGCATTCAGGAACAAAGAAAAGCTATGAAATAAGATTTGCTAGGGGATGGCTTCCTTTAATGGATGCAACCAAAGAACAGATTCCAGTCATACGGCAGAAACCCAGAGAGAACGAGTGTCAGGAGCATAGGAATAGCAAATCAGCTGTCTAAAGAGAAAGTAAGTCTTCAGTGCACACTCTGCTCCCAGTGAGGTCTCAGCACAGTAGAGTAGATGTGCAGAATCACCTCTTTTGATCTGCTGGCCACACTTATTTTGATGCAGCCCAGCATGTGATTTGCTTTCTGGGCTGCAAGTGCACACTGTTGGCTCACATCAAGCTTCTAGTCCACCAGAACCAAATCTTCAACAGGGCTGCTTTCAATTTCATCACCCCCCAGCCTTTATTGATAAGGAGGATTACCCTGGTCTAGGTGCAGGATGTTACATTTTGCCTTACTGAGCATCATGGTACTCTCCTCAGCCTACCTCTCCAGCCTGTCACAGAATCACCAAGGTTGGAAGAGACCTCAAAGATCATTGAGTCCAACCTGTCACCACAGACCTCATGACTAAACCATGGCACCAAGTGCCACGTCCAATCCCCTCTTGAACACCTCCAGGGATGGTGACTCCACCACGTCCCTGGGCAGCACATTCCAATGGCAAATCTCTCTTTCTGGGAATAATTTCTTCCTCACATCCAGCCCAAATCTCCCCCAGTGCAGCCTGAGACTATGTCCTCTTGCTCTGTCACAGATTGCCTGGAAGAAGAGACCAACCCCCACCTGGCTACAACCTCCCTTCAGGGATTTGGAGAGAGCAATGAGGTCTCCCCTGAGTCTCCTCTTCTCCAGGCTAAACAACCCCAGCTCCCTCAGCCTCTCCTCATAGGGCTTGTGTTCAAGGCCTCTCCCCAGCCTCGTTGCCCTTCTCTAGACACCTTCAAGTGTCTCAATGTCCTTCTTAAACTGAGGGGCCCAGAAATGGACACAGGACTCAAGGTGTGGCCCAACCAGTGCTGAGTACAGGAGCACAATGACTTCCCTGCTCCTGCTGGCCACACTATTCCTGATGCAGGCCAGGATGCCCTTGGCCTTTTTGGCCACCTGGGCACACTTCTGGCTCATGTTCAGCCATCTGTCAACCAGCACCCCCAGGTCCCTCTCTGTTTGGGAGCTCTCCAGCCACTCTGTCCCCAGCCTGTAGCTCTGCATGGGGTTGCTGTGGCCAAAGTGCAGCACCTGGCACTTGGATTTGTTAAATGCCATCCTGTTGGACTCCACCCATCTGTCCAGTCGGTCAAGGTCCCTCTGCAGAGCTCTCCTACCCTCTTAAAGATCAACATCTTCTCCCAACTTGGTGTTATCTGCAAATTTGCTGATGACTGACTCAATCCCCTCATCCAGATCATCAATGAAGATAGTAAAGAGGATGGGGCCCAGCACTGATCCCTGGGGGACACCACTAGGCCTGGCTGGCCTGGCTGCCAGCTGGATGTGGCACCATTCACCACCACTCTCTGGGATCACCCCTCCAACCAGTTCCTAATCCAGCTTAGAGTGCTGCTGTCCAAGCCAGGGGCTGACAGCTTGGCCAGGAGTTTGCTGTGGGGGACGGTGTCAAAGGCCTTGCTGAAGTCTAGGCAGACTACATCCACAGCCTGCCCCACATCCACCAGGCGCGTGAATGTCATCCTGTCCTTTAGTCTTATCAGCCACACCACCCAAGTTGCTATCATCTGCACATTTGCTGAGGGTGCATTCAATCTCAATGTTTGTATCATTGAGGAAGATACTGAACTGCACCGGTCTCAGTACAGACCACTTGTCACCCATCTCCATCTGTACATCAAGCCATTGTCAATTACTCTTTGTATGTGATCATCCAAGCAGTTCCTTATCCACTGAGCAGTCCAAATCCATACTCTCCAATTTAGAGAGGAGGATGTTGTGGGGGAGGGTGTCAAAAGTTCAGATAGATGACATCTATCAGTCTTACCTCATCAGCTGATGTAGTTGCACCATAGTAGAAAACCATTAGGCTGGTCAGGCAGGACTTGCTCTTGGTGAATCCATGCTGGCTATCTCAGATCACCTCCCTGTCCTCCATGTGCTTTACTATAGCTTCTAGGGGGACCTGTTCCATGATTTTCTCAGGCACAGAGGTGAGGCTGTGAGGGTGATAATTTCCAGGGTCCTCTTTTTTACCCTCTTTATAGACAGGTGTAATGTTTCCCTTCTTCCAGGGGCTTTGCTTGACTGACAGGACTTAAATATTATGGAGAGTGTCTTTGCAATTACATCAGCCAATTGCTTCAGAACTCTAGGATGCATCTCATCAGGCCCCAGAGATTTATGTATGTTCAGGTTCCTCAGGTGCTCCTGAATTCCATCTTCCCTGTGGTGGGAAGGACTTTACCCTGATGTTTCCAGCTTAGTAGTCTGTTGACTTGGGAGGGGAAAGGAGCAAGATTGCCAGTGAAGACTGAGGCAAAAATGTTACTGAGTACCTCAGCCTTCTCCTCATCTGTTGACACCAGCTCTCCATTCTCAATCCTCAAAGGAAGAATGCTTTCTTTAACTTTTCTTGGATGGTTGATGTACCTGTGTGAGGGATTTTAATTTGTCACTCCTGATGTGAATCAACAAAGATCAAATCACCTCTGCTCCTTGCCCATACAATAGCTGCCAAGGGAGGGGATGGTGAGCAGAGGCCACTGGATAACGACTCTGGGATGTGCATAGACAAGATCATCTCTACCCATCAGCCACCCTGGGAAGGGAGGATGGTGAAAAGTACTATGGATTCACCACCTGGACATACCTAAAAAAACCTGTGACTGAAAAACTGTATCAAAGACCTGAGCAATGCCTGCTTGGGAAAAGAAAAACAGAGAATAAAATACAAGGAGAGAAAAGGAGACACAGGAGAAAAGACATCACCATGGAGCCTGGAAGCAGACCAGGAGGAGGAACCCTCTCTCCATGCCCTAAGTTCCACCTGCTGCAATTCATGGAGATGAAGAGGCTGCTCAGCGAAGGAATTGGACTTGGAATTGGACTTTGGGATCTCTCCCTCCCCTCTTCCAGAAGAGGACAGCACAGCCAACAAGGATGACCTCTCCTCCATGACAAAGTGGCAGAAGCCTTCCTCCATAGACCCAAACTGTCTTGGGATGTGTGTGTGTGTGTGTCAATGTAATTTCTTTCCTCTTCCCTCTCCTTCTTCTCCCCCTCTCGCTATATATTTCTCTCTCTCTCTCTCTCTCTCTCTCACTTCTTCTGTTCCAATCACTTTATTCTGTTAATAAACAGCCTTGAGGGCTGTTGATATTTTGGTCTTGTTTGTGCCTCTAATTTCATAGCACAGGCATGTTCAAAAGAACAGACCGAGACAACCTGTAAAAGCTCTTTGTGTTATTCCATGTGTCCCTTGCTGGGTTCAGCTCTAGCCATGCAATCTAAACAAAAAATAGGAAATCCTACAACAATTCTGATCAAGAAGACAACAACAATATTGATCAAGGGTCAGCTTATTCGGATTCAGGTTTTAGTCTGGTCTGTTATATCTTAACCCTTCAACCTCACTTCGGCTATCACTCAGTGTCTGCCCAAAAGCAACTCCAATTCCTGTGTCATGCAGGGAAACACACACACTTTAAAAAACCACTTTTCCTCTTTCTAGCTGATATTTGAAGGAGAAACAGCATTGACCACACTCAAAGTTTGCTAGTAGTTAGGTAACATTGGATTCTCAGCAGGGTTCCCATCCCTAGTGGCAATTTATCTTTGGTAGAGATCCATTGATGCACAAAGGTGCAAATTCTTTCCCTCTGTAGTGTTTTTTGGTTGGTTTGGGTTTGTTGGTTGGTTTTGTTTTCTTGTGTTTTTTTCTTGTTGTTTGGGTTTGTTTGGTTGGGTTTGGGTTTTTGCTTGTTTGGTTTTTTGTTTTGTGATATTTTTGGTAGTTTTTGATTTTTTTTTGTGGTGATGTCATTGTGCTTTGTTTGTAGGGTAAGACTTGTGAGAACAAAAGGCTAGTGTGTGATCCTGGTCTTTTTATGAGGCTGCAGTTGTATCTCACTCAGATTATTTTCTGTTCTTGATTATATTTAAACTCGCCATGAAACACTACAGAAGCGTTATCCTCTGACTTCTTTCTCTGTTTTAATTTTCCTGTCCTTTAGGTTCACAAGGACTGACTCTTGATTGTGTCCAGTTTCTTGCACAGACACTTTTGCACTTCTTTGCAAACACAGGAGTTTGCATTGCTGCAGGGGGTTCTGCAAGTCTTAACCACAAGGGACAATGGAAGGAAACTCCAGCACAGGAGGTTCCACCTCAACATGAGGAAGAACTTCTTCACTGTGAGGGTCCCAGAGCACTGGTGCAGGCTGCCCAGAGAGGTTGTGGAGTCTCCTTCTCTGGAGCCTTTCCAGCCCTGCCTGGATGTGTTCCTGTGTGACCTGTGCTGGATTCTATGGTCCTGCTCTGGCAGGGGGGTTTGGACTGGAAGAGGTCTCTCCAGAGGTCCCTTCCAACCCCTAACTTCCTGTGAGCCTGTGAAAGTATGAAAGTGTTGAACTCTCATGTTGCTTTTAGTCTTTTTTATTTATTTTCTTTTTCTCCCCCAACTGATTATCTCTTAATAATGGACTCTTCCTTTCTGGTGTGCTTTCCTTAAGGAATGTTATTGCTCTTTCTCATAAGTTGCAGCTGCTTGCTGGCTGAGGTTCAATGCCAGGGCCCCCATTGTTCACTCCTCCCACTCATTTTAATTACTAGGGAGGCTACATACCCTGCTCCTACACAATGCTGTTAAAGCCAGCTTAGTTCATCCTTCATCAGCCAGGAAAATACCTGTTTGCTCTATCAGTGCTCCCCCTCCAGTCATTCACCACACAAAATACAAAATGTTCACCTGGTTCTCCAAGTTTTCTTCTGCAATTCTCATGTTTGCTACCTTCTCACTACATTTTAAAAAAAGTGTTCTTTTTAAGCTTTCTCTTAGTCACTCACCTCAATCTTGCCCACATTCTCACTGAACACATTCTCTGCTAGGATTCATATTACTCCTGTGTTTGCTGCATTGAAATTGGTCTGAATACCAAGATCTCTGAATCACAGCATCACAGAATGTTAGGGTCTGCAAGGGATCTCAAAAGCTCATCCAGTCCAACTCCCCTGCCAGGGCAGGAGCACCTAGAGCAGATCACACAGGAACACATCCAGGCGGGTTTAGAATATCTCCAGAGGAAATTCCACAACCCCCCTGGGCAGCCTGTTCCAGGGCTCTGTCACCCTCACAATGGAAAAATTCTTCCTCCTGTTTCCATGGAACTTCCTCTGCTTCAGCTTCCACTACTGCCCCTTGTGCTGGCATTGGGCATCACCCAGCAGAGCCTGGCTCCAGCCTCTGGGCACTCACCCTGCACATCTTCATCAACAGCAATGAGGTCACCTCTCAGGCTCCTCCTCCCCAAGCTACAGAGCCCTCAGCTCCCTCAGGCTCTCCTCATAAGAAGATTTTTTTGAAAAGGTAATGCAGAAATGAGGAGGAAAACAAACAAAAAACCAAAATCAAAAGAAAAAGCCCCAAGCCTAAACAACTAAATACAGACAAGATAAAGTCTTCAACATTTATTACCAGTGCTTCCAAAATATATATTGACATCCTAGCCCATTTTATCTTATGCACTTTAAAATGTTATGTCAGAGCTCAAACCTAGAAAAGCTGCTGTAGAGCACCGACTTCAGAAAGCTTTATGCTTTCAGAAAAGACAGGAATTCTGAAGGTGGTTTTTGTGTAGTGAGGAAAAGGATCATTTCTTCATTCATTCCAAAGTAATACAACATGTTATGGAAGAAGTGCTGCCCAATCAGAACCAAAGCCTGCTCTTGATTACAACAAATGCAGTAAAATTCTACACAGTGGAGTCAAACTACTCTTTTATGGGTTTTTTGGCATTGTTCCAGCTGAAAGCCTACATGGAAGTGTGCAGAATGCACTGTGTTGGAAGGGAACCTCAAGGCTCATCTTGTCCAACCCCCCTGCAGTGAGCAGGGACTGCTCCAACTAGATCAAGTTGCTCTGGGCCCCATTTACTTTGACCTTGAATGTCTCAATGGATGGGACCTTCCCCACCTCTCTGGGCAACCTGTTCCACTATTTCACTACCCTTATGCTAAAGAGCTTCTTCCTACCTAAATCTACTCCTTCTGTCCAACCTAAATCTACTCTGCTCCAGTTTCAAACCATTGCCCCTTGTCCTATTACTCCAAGCCCTTCTAAGCAGTCCCTCTCTGGCTTTCTTGCAGGCCCCTTTCAGGTACTGGAAGGTTGCTCTAAGGTCTCCTTGGAGTCTTCTCTTCTCCAGGCTGAACAACCCCAACACTCCCAGCCTTTCTTCATAGGAGAAGTGCTCCAGCCTTCTGATCATCTTTGTGGCCTCTTCTGGACCATCTCCATCAGGTCCATGTCCCTCCTGTGTTGAAGGCCCTAGAGCTGGACACAGCACTGCAGGTGAGGTCTCAGCAGAGCAGAGGGGCAGAATCACCTCTTTGGCTCTGCTGACCACACTGCTTTTGATGCAGACCAGGATACAGTTTGCGTTCTGGGCTGCAAGTGCACATTACTGGCTCATGCCCAGCTTCTCATCCACCAGTGACACCAAGATGTGTTTCCCGATGTCACACTCCTCGTTAGAACTCTGACAGCAGAGTTGAGCAGGTAAGTCAGTCTCCAAACCTAGCATTTCTTGTTCTCTCAAAAATGTAAGGCAACACTATAGTATACAAAGTTTATATTTTTTTCCAGATGACTAAGTATTAATAGAACTCTTGTTTATTGGAGATGAAAATGTGTGAGGACTTTCTCTAAGTTTGGTCTTTTTATATATTTGCTAAGCTTCTCCCAATCCATTAACACTTCACTTTAAAAACCTCCTTTGACCCTGCATATACTTTAATTATCATCCCTTCCAATGCAATAGCTTTTCAGGCTCTCCAGATTCATATATATTCTAAGCTAAGCATGGCATTAAGATCTGAAAGATATTTTTATCTTACACTTATGGGATGCAATCTCCTGCTACATACTCTCTCCAGGCACATCAAGACAGAAAAGGTGAGACCTTCACACTGTCTACAACTCTCTGCAAGGAGGTTATAGTGAGGTGGGTGTTGGTCTCTTCTCCCTAGTAACAAGTGATAGGATGAGAGGAAGTGGCATTGAGTGTCAGGGAATGTTTGGATTGGGTATCAGAAGAAACTCCTTCAGTTAAAGGGAACAGGCTCCCTAGGGAAGTGGTTAAATCCCCATCCCTGGAGGTGTTTAAAAGATATGTAGAGGGCCTGCTGAGGGACATGGTTTAGTACCAGCCTTGGCAGAGTCAGATAAAGGTTGGACTCAATGATCCTAAAGGTCTTTTCCAACTAAAAGCATTCCGTGATTCTGTGACAGTGTCATTTCTCTTCTACCCTTAATGAAGTTCTTGCTGATTCCCCCAAGTTTATGTTCAAACTTTTACCAAAATGTAAAGGCCTCTACAAAAATAAATAAAACCAAACCAATCCAAACATCTTCCCCTCCCAGATTATCATTTCAACCTTATCTGCTTTGTGAGCACTATTCTCAATATGTCAAAAGAACTTTCTTTAAACTGGTATTTTTTTTCTCTCTCTAGAAGTTTTCAAATACAGGGAAAGAAGAACCTCCACTCTTTATCAGACCTGGAGGGGAACATTGCAACTAAAGAGGAGGAAAAGGCTGAGGTGCTAAATACCTTCTTTTCCTCCTTTTTCAACAGTAAGGCAAGAGGACTTCAGGACAACTGGCCTCCTTAACTGGTTGATGGGGTCAGGGAACAGTATAATCCCCCTGGAATCCATGAAGAAGTACCTGCTTAGCCACTTGGATACTCACAAGTCCATGGGAGTGGATGGGATCCATCCTAGGGTGCTGAGAGAGCTGGCAGATGAGCTCCAAGCTGCTTTCCATCATTTACCACCAGTCCTGGCTCACCAGTGAGGTCCCAGGTGACTGGAAGCTGCTATCATGATGCCCATCCACAAGAAGGGCTGGATGGAAGAATCTGCAAACTCCAGACCTGGCAGCCTGATATCAGTGCCAGGAGAGATTATGGAGCAGATCATCTTGGAGGCAATCACTGCACACCTGAAGGATGGCCAAGGGATCAGGCCCAGCCAACATGGATTTAGGAAGGGCAGATCCTGCCTGACCAGCCTGATCTCCTTCTATGCCCAGGTGACTGCCTGGTGGATGTGGGGCAGGCTGTGGTTGTAGTCTACCTGGACTTCAGCAAGGCCTTTGACGCCGTCTCCCACAGCAAACTCCTGGCCAAGCTGTCAGCCCCTGGCTTGGACAGCAACACTCTGCTGGGTTAGGAACTGGCTGGAGGCTGAGACCAGAGAGTGGTGGTGAATGGTGCCACATCCAGCTGGCAGCCAGGCACTAGTGGTGTCCCCCAGGGCCTCATCCTGTTCAATATCTTTATTGATGATCTGGATGACGGGATTGAGTCCATCACCAGTAAATTTGCATATGACAGCAAGCTTGGGGCAGGAGTTGAGGGTAGGAGAGCTCTGCAGAGGGACCTTGCCGGGCTGGACAGATGGGCAGAGTCCAAGGGCATCTAAGGTTCAGGTTCTGCACATTGGTCACAACAACCCCATGCAGTGCTACAGGCTGGGGACAGAGGGGCTGGAGAGCAGCCAGGCAGAAAGGGACCTGGGGGTACTGATGGACAGCAGCTGAACATGAGCCAGAAGTGTGCCCAGGGGACCAAGAAGGCCAAGGGCATCCTGGCCTGTATCAGGAACAGTGTGGCCAGAAGGAGCAGGGAAGTCATTGTGCCCTGTGCTCAGCACTGGTTAGGCCACACCTTGAGTCCTGTGTCCAGTTCTGGGCTCCTCAGTTTAGGAAAAATGTTGAGATGCTGGAAGGTGTCCAGAGAAGGGCAACAAAGCTGGGAAGGGGTCTGGAGCACAGCCCTGTGAGGAGAGGCTAAGGGAGCTGGGGTTGCTTAGCCTGGAGAAGAGGAGGCTCAGGGGAGACCTTATTGCTGTCTACAACTCCCTGAAGGGAGGTTGTAGCCAGGTGGGGGTTGGTCTCTTCTCCCAGGCAACCAGCACCAGAACAAGAGGACACAGTCTCAAGCTGCACCAGGGGAAGTTTAGGCTGGAGGTGAGGAGAAAGTTCTTCCCAGGAAGAGAGATTGGCCATTTGAATGTGCTGCCCAGGGAGGTGGTGGAGTCACTGTCCCTAGAGGTGTTCAAAAAAGGCTTGGATGTGGCACTTGGAGCCATGGTTTAGTTGTCATGAGGTGTTGGATGACAGGTTGGACTTTTCCAAACTTATTGATTCTATCATTCTATGATTCTAATTTGCTCAGAGACATGGTAGATCATAGAATCATTGAATTGTTAGGTTTGGAAGGAACCTTAAGGATCATCTTGTTTCAACTGTCCCTGCCACTGGCTGGGACACCTCACACTAGATAATTCCAGGTCAGGTTGGATGGGATTCTGAACAACCTAGCTGAGTGGAAGGTGACCCTACCCATGGCAGTGAATTTCAACTAGATGACCTTCCAACCTAAAACATTCTATGATTCTATGATATTAAGTGTCCCTAATACACAAACCTATGTTCAACTAGATCAAAATTCATCACTGATTTCAGGGGTGAAAATCTGCATTTACTGTACAAGTGCCCAGTTTACACAGTAAGAGAATCCAGGGACCATTGGCTCCTTGCCTCTGCTGCTGTTCTTGACTAACAGGATTCCCTTTAAAATAAAGCAATATTCTTAGGATTAACATTTGGAATCTTTTTACTGAGTCTCTGAAGTCATTCTCCTTTTTATGAGGATATCTGAGTGCATTCTCTCCATTTAGGTAGTCTTCAAAGTATTATTTGTTCTTGCAGCAGGTTTTGCTTACACTGGCAAAGACACAGCCAGTGTCTTGCTTTTGAGGAAACTGTACGATACAGTAATCCTACATTTTCTATCATGCTAAGCATTTCTGGAGAGATTTTCTCTCCTTATGTCTGTTCCATGTATTTACTACCAAGAGACAACCCATCAAAGATGATGTTCTAAGAGGTGAAAAGGACAAGTACCGATCTGGTGCACACACTCGTCCTGTCAGAGTTATTGGTTTGGTACAGTTTTACATGCACTTCCATCACCATGCAGACAAAAAGAGGTGCTGGGGAATGCCTTATAAGGAGAGGCTGAGGGACCTGGGGCTGTTAAGTCTGGAAAAAAGAAGACTTATAGGGGATTTAATAAATGTTTATCAATATCTGAGGGCTGGGGGTCAGGAGCAAGGGGACAGGCTCTGCTCACTTGCTCCCTGGGATAGGAACAAGGATGTAAGGAGCAGCACAGGAAGTTCCACCTCAACACAAGGGGGACGTTCTTCACTGTAAGGGTCCCAGAGCACTGGAGCAGGCTGCCCAGAGAGGTTGTGGAGTCTCTTTCTCTGGAGACTTTCAAGGCCCATCTGGATGTGTTCCTGTGTGACCTGAGCTAGATTGCATGGTCCTGCTCTGGCAGGGGGGTTGGACTCCATGATGTCTTTGGGTCCCCTCCAACCCCTGACATCCTGTAACACGTAAAGAATCAAACTTAAAATATGATCTGAGTGAAGAGGCATAACTGTGGAAAAGAAAAACCACCTTCTCCTGTGATGAAAAGCCTAAAGTAAGCCCAAAGTGCCTAAAGGAACCCTAATTTACATTGGAAGATGATACATAACTTCAATGCTGTACAACTTGTCCCCAGATTGTGCCCATTCATTGTTCAAAGCAGAAGGCTCTTAGTGCTAAAAAGGCATACCAAAGAACAAGGAAGAGCATGGAAGAATAAGGAAGGAAATGATAAAGTTCAGGGAAGAAAACAACAAAGAGAAAGTGAGCAAGAGAACTCAAAGCAAGACACAAGGAAAGAGAAGACAGTTCAGAGGGAAAGAGGGTCCCTGGCTGCACTTGTAGGGTTTGGAGTTGCAAATTGAAGCAGTCTAATTTCAGAAACCCCAGGGGTTCAGATTAATCACTTGCTATATTTCATCGCCTGTATTTTGTTTAATTCTTTTTCCTTGCAATGTGTATTCTGGAAGGATGCTGTTCCTCCTCTACATAATGTGTTGGTATGGTTTGTGTTTGGTTTCCTCAGCATGAAGAACACTTTTTAAGCAGAATTAGTTCTATATCCCACAATAATCTTTTAAGAGGATTTCCTTGTTTGCAGGGCTGGAATTAATTGATTCTCAGCAGATAGTTGATTACAAAGTTCAGTCACACAGTGTTTATAAAGAAACCCTTATTTCTATGTCTTTTGCTGCACTTGTGGCACGGTGCAATTTAGCAGTCTGGTTTGCTTAGCTACAAGTAATTTGTGATCATTACACATTTTCTCAATTGTTTCTAGAAATAGCCATTATTTACTTAGGAGCTTAAGAGAATATGTTCAAATGAAGAGAATATGTTTAAATGAAGAGAATATGTTCAAATGAAGAACTGAATGTTCACAAATAGCAGACAAGAAACCTTTCTTTTTTTATTGTTTTTCCTTTTTTGGGAGAAGGCAGGATGAGGGTAGAAGGAGGAGGCTCAGTACACGAATGCACCAGGACACACGAGTTCAGATCCTTCTGTAATCATCAACCAGTTGTTTCACTTAACTAACATACAATAACCTCACCTCGAGTGTGCACTTCAATGGAAAAATGATGTTACAGTTTGAAGGGGGAACCTTAGCCTAGTTCCTGACTGCACAGGCTGAACCTAAAATAAAATTACCATTGAATGCAAAAGGAAAACAATGCTAAGGTCTATAGAATTCATTGGGTTGCTAATGGGATATAGAGCAGAGGCAGAAACAGTTCCTACTCTCTTTTCTTCTGTTGCTTCTGCTTGCAACTCCTCTCTCTCTCCTGTGGCCTTGCCAGGGGATCTCTGTTTCGACTCCTGTGTGAGGTAGCAGGAAGGAGGGAGGGAGTGGGGGAGGAGCAGAACAGTCTCCCTGGATCCATCCAGGGGGGTCTGAGGAGTTTCTGTGTTGTTTATAAATGGTAAATATCTTTCTATTGTCCATCCATTGTATATTTTGTACATATTCACTGCATTTCATATTCCTAGAGTTTAGTTTGCTTGTAACTAGAGCTTCATTGGCTTCCATCCTACACTGAGCTGGTCTGGAGATTTTTATTTTGGGGGGTAGATCTCCAAATAATCTAGGGGGAAGTTTCAACCCACCCCAAATGGCTGTGTTGCTGAAATAACAACACACTCACACCGTGCATATAAATTGCAGTCAAACTCTTCAGGAACTCACGCATCTCTTAGTACACTGACCTACTTCAAAAGCAAGGTGGCTAAATGGAATTGGAGGTGTTATTACTTTTTTGGCACCTAGTCCGGAGATTCTCTTGGCCACAGTGATATCACATGTGCAGGTTTCAAGTAAAAGGAGTAAGTACTAAATGAACATGGAGTTTCTCAAAAGCTAAAGGAGAGAAAGACTCTGAGGAAAATTGGATCTTCTCTGGCTCTTCTGGCCTCTTTAGCTAATAATTTCTTCTCATCTATGTCCAACTTACTCTTTCAAAGATGGAAATCTGGGCTGTCTACTGTAACTTGTATGACTGGCAAACTTTATACCTCTTTCACTCACTCTGTGAGTCCTGGGAATTCTTATTTTTATTTAGCAATTGCTTTTCAATTTCTGCCTCCTCTCTCCAGGACCATGGAAAAAAGCTTGATGGCTAAGAGGATTGCAAAAGTGTGTTTCCTTGAGGGCTGTGCAGGGGCCTGCTGGTTTTTTATTACTGGTGAAGATGCAAGAGAGAAAATGATCCAGATTTCAGGGCCAGGCATTAATGGTCACACTTCCAGCTAACAAATAAGGTCAGGAAACAAAATATAGTACTTATCATAATACTTCAGAAGTTAAGTAAGTGTTATGGGTTGGATTGGTTCCTTCCCAATAACTTTGTTTAGAGTCTGCCCTCCAGAGCAAATTCACCACATTCAGAATTTGGAAGTAAAATGGAACTGTATTTACAAAAGAAACTAAATATGAAAGTATAAAAGGCAATAAGCATGTAGAGGGTGTATTTCCATGCATATATATATATATACACACAGCATAATGACCTTAGTTCAGCTCTTTTATTCCCTCCTGGGGACAAAAGGGCCCCAGAAGGCTATGCAACCACAGGCACTCCCTCTTCAGCACACCCCTGTACCTTAGAGAAGCCCCAAGGTCAGGGGGAAAACAGCAAAGCCTGAAGCCCAAGCAGGAGCAGCAAGAGAGAGACAGCAGCTTGTTCTGCAGATTGCAAGCTATTTCTTCAGACCCACTGAGTGAGAGAGATTTATCTTTATTATAGTATGAACTATGAGGAGTCCACCCCTCTCAGTGTCCCACAAACACCAAAAATACAGCCCACAAATATCAAAATGCAGTAAAAGTGGAAATCACTCCCTGTGCCTCGACAGAGTGCTGCTTCTATGGATAAGGCTGTCTTGATTCTTGAGTCTATTCCACAAAGAACCAATAAGGCTTTAAAACTGTGTTTTTCCAGACTGAACCTGACACTTTCAGCCTCATATTGAATTTTAATTGATTTTGCTTTAACATCCTGTTGTAGACTTGAGAGACTTTCATTACAATTATTTAGACAATTACACTCAGTTTATTCACCTAGCAATATAGTCTGCCAATTACTTTACTATATAGAATAAAGCACATAAGGTGCCTCACAGCTTTATTGTTTCATGCAGTTTGTATCAGAAACAGAAAGTCAATTCTTTCAATATATTCAGTATGGAGTTCAATAAATAATGCATTGCTGAAGGCCTTTCTAGATTGACCACCAGCTAAATTTGCTCACTGTCACTTATTTATGAAAGAATGCTTGATGGTTTTCAGCAAAGAGCAGGACCCCCAACAGCTGTCTGCTGTGAATGTGCTGAGGCTGAGTAAGCTGCAGCTGCCTGATTGCTTTAGACCAAACAAAAGATGCTGTGGATTCTCGCAGCCATCATGCATCAGCTATGCATGACAACCTCATGAGGTTCAACAAGACCAAATGCAAGGTCCTGCTTGGGTCAGGGCAATCCCAAACACTGATACAGGCTGGGCAGGGACTGGCTTGAGAGCAGCCCTGAAGAAAAGGCCTTGGGGGTGCTGGGGGAGAAGCTCCTGAACAGGAGCCAGCAGTGAGCACTTGCAGCCCAGAGAGCCAAGCAGAGCCTGGGCTGCAGCAAGAGAAATGTGGCCAGCAGGGCCAGGGAGGGGATTCTCCCCCTCTGCTCCACTCTGCTGAGACCACACCTGGAGTTCTGTGTCCAGTTCTGGAGCTTCTATTACAGAAAGGATCTGGAGGGGCTGGAAGGTGTCCAGGGAAGGGCCATGAGGATGAGCAGAGGGCTGGAGCTGCTCTGCTATGGAGACAGACTGAGGGAGTTGGGGCTGTTGAGTCTGGAGAAGAGAAGGCTCTGAGGAGACCTAATTGTGGCCTTCCAGGAACTGAAGGGGGCTACAAGAAAGCTGGGGTGGGACTTTTGAGGGTGTCAGGGAGGGATAGGACTGGGGGGATGGAGCAAAACTAGAAATGGGTAGATTCAGATTGGATGTTAGGAAGAAGTTGTTTCCCATGAGGGTGGTGAGAGACTGGCACAGGTTGCCCAGGGAGGTGGTGGCAGCCTCATGCCTGGAGGTTTTTGCAGCCAGGCTGGATGTGGCTGTGAGCAACCTGCTGTAGTGTGAGGTGTCCCTGCCCATGGCAGGGGGGTTGGAACTGGCTGATCCTTGAGGTCCCTTCCAATTCAATGATTCTATGCTGGTATGAAATGTGGACTGTGGATATTTAAAATACAGAATTATTTTGGATTAGTGAGTATCAATGAATTTTCTGAGGTGATTAAATAGGAGTCTGTATACCTTCACAGAAATAATGTACACACAGTAAAATCAATCTATTCTCTTCTACTGCAGCAATAATTTTTTCTTTTAACTAATCTAAACCAAATACATTACTTCACGTTCTATGCTTTGATATCTCTCCCACATTAATTTATCTCCCACAAAATGAAATCACCTGGTCAGATGGATGATTAACTGCAATGAAACTACTAAAGAAGAAGACACAGTACCTTAGGGAGGGAAGGTTGACTTTTTTTTTGGTTGTCTATCTAACAGTGAAAAGAACAAGATGCAAGAACTTAAAAGAGCAGAGCATAGAGGAGTGTGTTTTAGACAGGGAGATTGAATGGAGCAGTGGCTCATTGATCTAAGTCATGCCATGGAAAGGAAATAGCATGCTGATGAATAAAGGCTTAATAATCTGACAAATACCTTGGGAGAAAATAGACTTCATGGGGTGAACTTTTGCTTTTCAGCATGACACTGGGGAGAACTGTGTCCTCACCAGGAAAGAGATTTTGGCTGTGCATGAAAAGATAGCTTCATGAAAAGATAGCTTCTAGCTTCTGTGCGCAGGCAAATTGTCTTAGTTACAGGGATGATGAGGACAAAAAATGCCAAGGCATATTCTTAATAAAAGTTAAAATAAAATTGAAAGTGCTATAAACCACAACCTGACTGAAACCCTCCTCTGGCTCTGCCACAGTGCACCTTCACTGCTGCCAGAAACATTGACCTGCATGAGAGAATCCAGTCAACCATTAGTAAATCTGCAGATGACACCAGTCTGGGGGGTGTGGATCTGATTGATGGTAGGAAGACACTCCAGAGAGATCTGCCTAATCTGGGCCCATGTGCTGAGGCCAATGAGCTGAGGTTTAACAAGGCCAAGTGCTGGCTCCTACACTTTGGAAACAACAAGCCCATGCAGGCTACAGACTGGGAGTGAGTGGCAGAGAGGGACCTGGCAGTGCTGGGTGACAACAGCGGAACATGAGCCAGCACTGTACCATTGAATGGTGTGGCCAGTAGGACTGGGGATGGAATTCTGCACTGGTGAGGCCTCACCTTCAGCACTGTGTGCAGCTCTGAGCCCTCACTGCAAGAGCAGGTCCAGAGGAGAGCAACCAGACTGGGGAAGGGACTGGAGGGGAAGGCTGATGAGGAGAGGCTGAGGGAGCTGGGGGTGTTCAGCCTGGAGGAAAGGATACTCAGGGGGGACCTTATCACTCTCTACAACTACCTGAAGGGAAGTTGTAGGCAGTGGGGGTCAGGCTCTGCTCCCAGGCAACTTGTGACAGGAGGAGGGCATGGCCTGAAGCTGTGCCAGGGGAGGTCTAGGTTGGATATTAGGAAGCACTTCCTCAGAGAAAGGCTGATTAGGCACTGGGAAGTGCTCTCAGGGAGGTGGTGGAGTCACCATCCCTGGAGGTGTTTAAGGAAAGCTTGGATGTGGCACTTGGTGCCATGGTTTAGCTGATGTGCTGGTGTTAGGTCATAGGCTGGATTGGATGATCTCAGAGGTCTGTTCCAGCTTCAGTCATTCTGTGATTCTGTGTTGAAAGCAGCACCTGCATCACTCTTTCATACGGTCCTTTTTTAAAGAAGTGCTAACTGAAATCACCTAACACAGCCATATGCACTCTCCTGATTGTGAACAATCCTCATTCTAATATATTTTTCAAGTTACTACACCTAGAGGCATTTCTCTTCTCCAATTCTCAGTAGAGAATGCCATCAGGTAGCTGCTTTGCCCCTTCTGCAAGGAGAGATGAAAGCACCATCCAGAAGATGCTTTCTTTTCAGAATGTTTTTGCTTTGTTCTGCTACCTCAAGGAAGAAGGATGCAATTTTTGACTAGTGGGCACAAAACAAAGCCTGGTTTTCTTTTGTTCTTAGATTTAACAAACAAAGAAACAAACAAACAACCCCGCTACATAAGAATTATCAATCACTTCCTTTTCTTCAGCTTGTGTTTTTGTAGTTTTATTAGTAGACTTATCACAGGCTCACAGGATGTTAGGGGCTGGAAGGGACCTCTGGAGATCTTCAAGTCCAACTCCCCTGCTAGAGCAGGATCATAGCACAGGTCACACAGGAACACATCCAGACAGGGCTGGAAAGGCTCCAGAGGAGATTCCACAACCTCTCTGGGCAGCCTGCTCCAGGCCTCTGGGACCCTCACAGTGAAGAAGTTCCTCCTCATGTGGAGGTGGAACCTCCTGTGCTGGAGTTTACGTTCATTGTCCCTTGTCCTATCCCAGGGTGCAACTGAGCAGAGCCTGACCCTCCTGACCCCCAGCCCTCAGATATTGATAGACATTTATCAGATCCCACTATCACAGTATCACTAAGGTTGGAAGAGACCTCAAAGATCATCGAGTCCAACCTGTCACCACAGACCTCATGACTAGACCATGGCACCAAGTGCCACGTCCAATCCCCTCTTGAACACCTCCAGGGATGGTGACTCCACCACCTCCGTGGGCAGCACATTCCAATGGCTAACAACTCTGTGAAGAACTTTCTCCTCACCTCCAGCCTAAACTTCCCCTGCCACAGCTTGAGACTGTGTCCTCTTGTTCTGGTGCAGGTTGCTAGAGAGAAGAGACCAACCCCTTCCTGGCTACAACCACCTTTCAGGTACTTGAAGAGAGCAATGAGGTCTCCCCTGAGCCTTCTCTTCTCCAGGCTAAACAATCCCAGCTCCCTCAGCCTCTCCTCATAGGGCTTGTGCTCAAGGCCTCTCCTCAGCCTTCAAGTGTCACGTTCAAGTGACACGTTCAAGTGTCTCAATGTCCTTCTTACACTGAGGAGCCCAGAACTGGACACAGGACTCAAGGTGTGGCCTAACCAGTGCTGAGTACAGGGGCACAATGACTTCCCTGCTCCTGCTGGCCACACTATTCCCTCTCAGTCTTCTTCTCTCCAGGCTAAACAGCCCCAGGGCTCTCAGCCTCTCCTCAGCAGCAGTGCTGCAGTCCCTTCAGCATCCTTGTAGCCCTCCCTTGGACTCTCTCCAGGACATCCGTGTCCCTCCTTAACTGGGGAGCCCAGAGCTGGATGCAACATTCCAGCTGAGGTCTCACCAAGGCAGAGCAAAGGGGGAGGACAATCTCCCTGGATCTGCTGGACACACTCCTCTGAATGCCTCCCAGGAGCCCATGATGAATGTCATATTTTATCAGGGTGGATACTTATTGGTGTTTGCAATGCAATCCTGACAATGACAGTGTTTACATCTATTGAGTTTTCTTTTCCAAGAATTTAACCTTTCTAAAATTTGTTAATCAGTGCAGAGGAGGTGGTGAAATCCAGTTGGAAGGTGCTTTAATGGTGAGTCCTGAGGGGTGGACTTGCTTGAGCTGTGAGACACTCAATGCTATTGAGACTTAAATGCCTAGCACCTTAAAAAAGCCCAGCTTTTAATGGTTTTATTCTATGCAAATATTGCATCACATACCTCACCAATGAGATCTAGATTCCACATGTAATGAATAGTTACTAATGAGAACAAAGGGAATAAAAATAAGGTTATTTAGTGTGATTGCAGTTGTGCGCAGGTTAGGAAATACTAACTGCTTATTGAAGACAACATTCATCACTACTGAGGTAAAAATTATATATGTCATGCATTTCTCTGAAAATAGCTTTGTAGATGTCCTCTGAGATGGAACAGGGGAAAACATTTTAAAACCTGGGAACAATGCTGTTGGTACAGTGTGAGACAAAAGCTGTAAGCTCCTGGGTTGTTTGAAAGCATATTGATGACTGTCATGAGTTGAGTTGAACCTGCTGCTGTTATCCACTCCATGGCGCAGTCATGGCAGCTTCAAAACTGAACGTGCTGGCTGGGGCTAGGGTATTCCAGGGTTTGAAGTTGAGATTGCAACATGAAGGCTTTCTGTTCCAGTTGATGCTTTTGCGTTCTGGCTTCTTGGGTGCTGGCTGTTTTCCACAGGGATGGCATCGAGAGAGGTGGCAGTCAGGGAGCTGCTGGGTTTGGGTTTGTAATGGGTTGGGGCAGATCCCCTCCCCAGCACAGGCAGAAATAACGACTCAGGCAAACGGATTGCAAAAGTAATGGAAAGTTTAAAAAGGAAAACAATAACAAACAACAATGAAAGTTTTACAAAGACCCACAAGCACCATGATAAAGAGAGAGATCCCAGAACATACCCAAGAACATCCCATCCCCACCTGGGGGTACACCCAACCCCCCCCCCCCCAGGGCTCTTTCCTCCCCCCTCAACCCAGCCTTGGGCCTGGGCAGGCCCAAGGGAGGCAGCTCAGCCATTTTACCTAGGCAGCAGCAGGGGACGAAAGAGGAAGTGAAGACCCCGCATGGCCTTTTTATAGGGGAGCAGGGCATTATGGGAATGGAATACCTGGTCCCTGTGACCACCCCCTGGGCTGGGCACACCCCTTGGGACCTCCCAGGTGTGGCCTGCGCAGTGGCATCTGGGCCAGCACCCAGCCTAAACCATCACAGGGTTTCTGGTTTATGCTGGGTTTTTCCCCACATTTCACTGCACCACTTCTGCAAATATACTGAGCTAAGGCAATCAGGCACTGCATTATTAGATTAATTAGATCGTTAGCTAAGGCAATTATGCATTGTGCTCATGATATCTCATGTTAGATTAAACTCTTATCTCTTAATCTCATCCCTGAGTTGAGTGTTGGGGAACAGGCAGCTTAGCCCTTGAACTACACTATTACAATGACTATGAGGACAGGCTGAGCGAGCTGGGGGTGTCCAGCCTGGAGAAGAGAAGGCTCTGGGGAGACCTAATAGCAGCCTGCCAGTACCTGAAGGGTGGAGAGAGACTGTTTGCAAAGGCCTGCAGGGATAGGACCAGGGACAGTGGCTTCAAACTAGAGCAGAGCAGATTTAGGTTGGATGTGAGGAACAAGTTCTTCACTGTGAGGGTGGTGGAACAGTGGAACAGGTTGCCCAGGGAGGTGGTTGAGGCTCCTTCCCTGGAGATATTCAAGGTGAGGCTGGAAAGGACCCTGGGCAACCTGATCTGGTTGGGGATGTCCCTGCTGACTGCAGAGGGGCTTGGGCTGGCTGATCTTTGGAGGTCCCTTCCAACCCAGAGCGTCCTGTGACTTCGTAAAAGCCTCAAGCAATTCTAGTTGTCTGAAATCTAACCAATCTGTTGGGGAAACGATCTTGTCTCTTATGGACCAAATGAGATAGCTGGCTTTCTAAAAATTACATGTTTTAAGTATGCTTCATAAAATCAGTCAGGTGCTGCTCAGTGTAGGTTGTCTGCTAACTTAAGTAAAGATAAGCATTCTAACCCCAACCCATAATAAAATTGTACATTTTGAGAAGACATTGCAATGCTGGATAGGAATGGGGTCAGAGTGGCTGGAGAGCAGCCAGGCAGAAAGGGACCTGGGGGTACTGCTGGACAGCAGCTGAACATGAGCCAGCGGTGTGCCCAGGCAGCCAAGAGGGCAAATGGCATCCTGGCCTGTATCAGGAACAGTGTGGCCAGCAGGAGCAGGGAGGTCATTGTGCCCCTGTACTCTGCACTGGTTAGGCCACAACTTGAGTCCTGTGCCCAGTTCTGGGCCTCTCAGTTTAGGAAAAATGTTGAGCTGCTGGAAGGTGTCCAGAGAAGGACAACAAAGCTGGGGAGGGGTCCGAAGCACAGCCCTGTGTGGAGAGGCTGAGGGAGCTGGGGTTGCTTAGCCTGGAGAAGAGGAGGCTCAGGGGAGACCTTATTGCTGTCTACAACTCCCTGAAGGGAGGTTGTAGCCAGGTGGGGGTTGGTCTCTTCTCCCAGGCAACCAGCACCAGAACAAGAGGACACAGTCTCAAGCTGCACCAGGGAGGTTTAGGCTGGAAGTGAGGAGAAAGTTCTTCCCAGCAAGAGAGATTGGCCATTGGCATATGCTGCCCAGGTAGGTGGTGGAGTCACTGTCCCCAGAGTTGTTCAAAAAAAGCTTGGATGTGGCACTTGGAGCCATGGTTTTGTTGTCATGAAGTGTTAGGTATTAGGCAATAATTTGGACCTGATCTCTGAGGTCTTTTCCAACCTGTTTGATTCTATGATTCTATGATTTAATGTGCTTGGGGTTTATTAGTACAGCATATCACTGAGAAAATGCTCTAAAGTCCATAAAGTATTGAATGTAGTCAACTAAAATAACTTTTTATTGCAGTGAATTATTGGAGACCTGAGCTTGTCTTATACTAGTACTTGAGATATTCAAAGGCTGTCTGTCAGCCTAATACAAAACCAGTTTCATTAAGTGTCTATAGATATTTGGTGGAATACCTTGCTAGGAGATAATTCTGGATTATCTGTACAAAATGAGATTTATTTTAATTTAAATCTTCATGAAGCAGTCATTCAAGTAAAATATATGCTTGGCTTGTACTGCTCGGAGTGAACAGAGTCCTATGATATTTTCTGCTGGGCTTTAATTTTACTTAGGATAAAACATTTTGCTTCTAACTTCTCTTAAAAGAACATACTGCAAGAAACTGTACTGATTTGTCAGTGAGTCCAAATCCTGAAGTGTGACAAGCTGGGGACTTTTCTGGTTAAAGGAAGGAAGTCAGAAAGTTGTGGGCAATGGACAGAGTCTAGTTGGAGGCCTGTGTCTAGTGGAGTCCCTCAGGAGTCAGTACTGGGACCAGAGCTATTCAATACATTTGTCAGTGACCTATATGAGGGCACAGAAGGCCTTTGTGTCTGGTAAACTCATGGAGCAGATCCTCCTGGAGCCACTGCTGAGGCAGAAGGACAGCACAGAGGTGACTGGGCACAATCAGCATGGCTTCACCAAGGGCAAATCCTGCTGGCCTTCTGTGACAAGGTCACAATATCAACAGATGAAGGCTGAGCAACTGACATCATTGACCTGGACCTGAGCAAAGCCTTCAACACCACATCCTGATGTCCAAGCTGGTGCAGGATGGGTTCCATGGATGGAGCATTCAGTGGATACAGAACTGGCTCGAGGGCTGCACCCAAAGGGTGGCTGTCAATGGTCCATGGCCAAGTGGAGGCCAGAGACAAGTGGAGTCGCTTAGGGATCAATACTGGGACCAGACTTGTTTAACATCTTTGTTGGTACCATGGACAGTGGCAAGTTCACTGAGGACACCAAGCTGTGTGGTGCAGCTGACAGCTGGAGGGAAGGGATCCATCCAGAAGGACCTGGACAGGCTGCAGAGCTGAGCCCATGACAACCTCATGAGGTTCAACAAGACCAAATGCAAGGTCCTGCAGCTGCATCAGGGCAATGCCAGGCACTGATACAGGCTGGGCAGGGACTGGCTTGAGAGCAGCCCTGAAGGAAATGCCTTGAAGGTGCTGGTGGATGAGAAGGTCAACAGGAGCCAGCAGTGAGCATTTGCAGCCCAGAGAGCCAAGCAGAGCCTGGGATGCAGCAAGAGAAGCATAGCCAGCAGGGCCAGGGAGGTGATTCTCCCCCTCTGCTCTGATCTTGTGAGACCACACCTGGAGCACTGTGTCCAGATCTGGAGCCTCTGTTCCAGAAAGGACCTGGAGGTGCTGAAAGGTGTCCAGGAAATGGCCACGAGGATTAGCAGAGGGCTGGAGCTGCTCTGCTGTGAGGACAGACTGAGAGAGTTGGGGCTGTTCAGTCTGGAGAAGGCTCCAAAGAGACTTTATTGTGGCCTTCCAGTATCTGAAGGGGGCTAGAAGAAAGCTGGGAAGGGACTTTTGAGGGCATCAGGGAGTGACAGGTCTGGGGGGGAACGGAGCAAAACTAGAAATGGGTAGACTGAGATTGGATGTTAGGAAAAAGTTGTTCCCCATGAAAGTGGTGACACACTGGCACAGGTTGCCCAGGGAGATGGTGGCAGCCTCATGCCTGGAGGTTTTTGCAGCCAGGCTGGATGTGGCTGTGAGCAACCTGCTGTAGTGTGAGGTGCCCATGGCAGGGTGATTGGAACTGGATCATCCTTGAGGTCCCTTCAAACCTTAACAATTGTATGATTGTATGATTCTATGATTTCCTGCCAGTGGGAATGAAGAAGGGTTGGAGTATAACCCATTCCACAGCACCGAACCCTTCACAAAGAAAAGAGAACTCTCCCTGGGGCTAGCCACTGTGTTCTGGCCACTGTTACTCCACTCCAAAATGAACTTTATTTACACTTTTTTCCTTGCTCCTTCCTTGTGTCATTAGTTTTGAGATGTGCTAATGTTTCTGGAAGTCTCTACACAGAGGGAATTTATTTGCCTTTTCATTCTGACCTTCTACCCAAGAGACCCAAGGAGGCCTAGGGAGGTGGAGAAGTCCCCCTCCATGGAGGTGCTCAGGAAATGTGTGGACATGGCACTTTGGGACACTATTTAATAGCCATTGTGGCAGTTTTAGGCTATGCCTTTAAATTTTTTTTCACAGATCTTGAGCAGATAAGTAGCAAGATGTAAATAAATCACTATTGGGTGTGAAAAGGAAAATAGAGATAATTCTAAACAATTCCATTGGAGAGATATCTACCATAAGATTGGTTGTACCAAAACAGTTCCCCCTTCCCTTCCCTTCCCTTCCCTTCCCTTCCCTTCCCTTCCCTTCCCTTCCCTTCCCTTCCCTTCCCTTCCCTTCCCTTCCCTTCCCTTCCCTTCCCTTCCCTTCCCTTCCCTTCCCTTCCCTTCCCTTCCCTTCCCTTCCCTTCCCTTCCCTTCCCTTCCCTTCCCTTCCCTTCCCTTCCCTTCCCTTCCCTTCCCTTCCCTTCCCTTCCCTTCCCTTCCCTTCCCTTCCCTTCCCTTCCCCTCTCCTCTCTTCTCCTCTAGGGTGAGATGCTAACTTGCTTCTGCTTGACCTTGGCTGCATTGTTTTGGTTAAGTTTAACAACAACTTTCTCTGCTCCTTTCTCTCTTCGTTTGTACAGTGGTTTGGGGAGCAGAAAAGGAGAAGCTGGTAGGTTCCCCTGGTCTTTGACCAGGGAGGTTCTTGTGCTGTTTGATAATTGCAAATCCCTGTAGATATTGTAACTCCTGGATATTTTGTACATATTCATTGCATCCCATTGTAGTTTTGCCTGTAAGTACAACTTCAATTTGCTTCCAGCTGTGCTGCTCAGGCAAAGTTAATGTTGGGATGCTCCTCCCTGAAGCTGCTGAAGGCCAGGTTGGATGTGGCCTTGATTAAGTTGGGCTGGTTGAGAGGTGTCCCTGCCCATGGCAAAATTAACAAAAACAGGAAAATAAAACCTTCCCAGCAAAGGTGAGCTTTCTTTAGTTCCCCCTCTCATTCAGGCAGTTAGTCATAGAATCATAGAAATTTCTATGAGTTCGGGGTTTTTTGCATTTTGCACAAATGCAACAACTGCTCAGTAAATGAATGTTAAAATGCTCTAGTTCCCTCTTTTGTGGAAGGAAAGTGTTGCTCTGTTTTGTAATGTAAATAAACTGGAAAGCATAATCCTGCCCCCCTCACATAAATGAAAATTAACTCAAATATTCTTTTCCAATATCCATTTGTATCAAGGAAAAAACCCAAACCATTTGCCTCTCTTTCTTTCAAAGGCAGACCAAGGCTTTCTAATACTTTGAGGAAAACAATAAAGCTTGGGGTTTTTATCTTTAAAAAATTTCCTTTAAAAACAAAAACACAGCCAAAACCAACACAGTAACTGCCACTGGTAACAGGCCTGCAGAAAATTGTCAAGCCACATGCTTAAGGTGAGAGATCTTCCTAGTCATCATAGAATTGTTTGGGCTGGAAGGGACCTCCAAAGCTCATCCAGACCAAACCCATCTGCAGTCAGCAGGGACATCCCCAACTAGATCAGGTTGCCCAGAGCCCTGTCCAGCCTCACCTTGAATATCTCCAGGGAAGGAGCCTCAACCACCTCCCTGGGCAACCTCTTCCAGTCTTCCACCACCCTCATAGTAAACAATTTGTTCCTAACATCCACTCTAAATCTGCTCCTCTCAAGTTTGAAGCCATTGCCCCTGGTCCTGTCCCTGCAGGCCTTTGCAAACAATCTCTCTGCAGCCTTCCTGTAGCTCCCTCAGGTACTGGCAGGCTTCTATTAGGTCTGCCTGGAGCCTTCTCTTCTCCAGGCTGAACACCCCCAGCTCCCTCAGCCTGTCCTCATAGCAGAGATGCTCCAACCCACTGAGCATTTTTAGAATATATAGAATATATAGAATAAACCAGGTTGGAAGAGACCTTCAAGATCATCGCGTCCAACCCATCAACCAATCCAACACCGCCCAAGCAAGTAACCCACGGCACCAAGCACCCCGTCAAGTCTTCTCCTAAAAACCTCCAGTGATGGCGACTCCACCACCTCCCCAGGCATCCCATTCCAATGTGCAATCACTCTTTCTGTGTAGAACTTTTTTCTAACATCCAGCCTGAACCTCCCCTGGTGCAGCTTGAGACTGTGTCCTCTTGTTCTGGTACTGGTTGCCTGGGAGAAGAGACCAACATCCGTCTGTCTACAACCTCCCTTCAGGTAGTTGTAAAGAGTAATAAGGTCACCCCTGAGTCTCCTCTTCTCCAGGCTAAGCAACCCCAGCTCCCTCAGCCTCTCCTCGTAGGGCTTATGTTCCAAACCCCTCACCAACTTTGTTGCTCTTCTCTGGACTCGTTCCAGCAAGTCAACATCCTTCCTAAACTGAGGGGCCCAGAACTGGACACAGTACTCGAGGTGCGGCCTAACCAGTGCAGTGTACAGGTGCAGAATGACCTCCCTGCTCCTGCTGGCCACACTGTTCCTGATGCAGGCCAGGATGCCATTGGCCCTCTTGGCTGCCTGGGCACACTGCAGGCTCATGTTCAGTCTACCATTGACCAGCACCCCCAGGTCCCTCTCAGCCTGACTGCTCTCCAGCCACTCTGACACCAGCCTGTAGCTCTGCATGGGGTTGCTGTGGCCAATGTGCAGAACCCGGCACTTGGATGTGTTAAATCTCATGCCGTTGGACTCTGCCCATCTGCCCAGCCTGTCGAGGTCCCTCTGCAGAGCCTCTCTACCCTCCAGCAGATCAACTCCTGCCCCCAGCTTGGTGTCGTCAGCAAATTTACTGATGATGGACTCGATGCCCTCGTCCAGATCATCAATAAAGATGTTAAAGAGCATGGGGCCCAGTACTGATCCCTGGGGCACACCACTGGTGACTGGCTGCCAGCTGGATGTGGCACCATTCACCACCACTCTCTGGGCTCGGCCCTCCAGCCAGTTCCTAACCCATCGCAGTGTGCTCCCATCCAAGCCATGGGCTGACAGCTTGGCCAGGAGTTTGCTATGGAGAACGGTGTCAAAGGCCTTGCTGAGGTCCAGGTAGACTACATCCACAGGCCTCCCCACATCCACCAGGCGGGTCACCTGATCATAGAAGGAGATCAGGTTGGTCAGGCAGGACCTGCCCTTCCTAAACCCATGCTGGCTGGGCCTGATCCCTTGGCCATCCTCTAAGTGTTGTGTGACTGCACTCAGGATGACCTGCTCCATAATCTTTCCTGGCACTGAGGTCAGGCTGACAGGCCTGTAATTCCCTGGCTCATCCAACCGGCCCTTCTTGTGGATGGGTACCACGTTGGCCAGCTTCCAGTCATCTGGGATCTCTCCAGTGAGCCAGGACTGATGAAAAATAATGGAGAGTGGCTTGGCCAGCTCATCTGCCAGCTCTCTCAGCACCCTAGGATGGATCCCATCTGGTCCCATGGACTTGTGGGGGTCTAAGCTGCTGAGGAGAGCTCCTATCACTTGCTCATGGAACACAGGGAAACCATGCAGCTCCCTGGCTCCCTCTGCCAGCTCTGCAGGCCAGCTGTCTGGTAGACGTTCTTTCCAGCTAGTAAAAACTGAGGTAAAGAAGGTGTTAAGTACCTCTGCCTTTTCCTCATCCTGTGTTACAACATTTCCTTCCATGTCAACCAAGGAGTGGAGGTTGTCCCTGCCCTTCCTCTTGCTATTAATATATTTATAGAAGGACTTTTTGTTGTCCTTCACATCAGAGGCCAGTTTAAGTTCCCAATGTGCTTTTGCCTCCCTAATTTTCCTCCTACATGCCCTAGCAACCTCTTTAAACATTCCATGGGTTGCCTCACCTTTCTTCCAAAGATGATACACCCTCTTTTTTTCCCTTAGTTCTATTAAAAGTTCATTACACAGCCAGGCTGGCCGTCTGCCCCAGCGGCCCCTCTTCTGGCACACTGGCACAGCCTGCTCCTGAGCCTTCATCAGCTCTTTCTTGAAGCAGGTCCAGCCCTCCTGGACCCCTTTATTTTTAAGGGCTTTCTCCCAAGGAACCCTCTGAATTATTTCCTTGAGCAACCTGAAGTCCACCCTCCGGAAGTCCAGAGTGGAGGTCTTCTTGCTGCCCCTCTTAGTTTGACCAAATACCGAAAATTCTATTATTTCATGGTCACTGGCCCCTAAACAGCCTCCGACCACCACATCACCCACCAGCCCTTCCCTGTTGGTGAAGAGGAGGTCAAGCAAAGCCTTGCCCCGGTAGGCTCACGCAGCACCTGGGATAAGAAGCTGTCCTCCATGCAGTCTAAGAACCTCCTAGACTGCCTCCTCTCTGCTGTGTTGAGATCCCAGCAGATGTCAGGCAGGTTGAAGTCGCCCATAAGGACAAGGTCAGGAGATCTTGAGACAGCCTTAAGCTGTCTATAGAATGCTTCGTCGACATCATCCTCCTTCTGGACCCTCTCCATCAGCTCCATGTCCTTCCTCTATTGTGGGCTCCAGACCTGCACACAGTACTCCAGGTGAGGTCTCAGCAGAGCAGGGCAAAGTGGCAGAATCACCTCTCTGGATCTCCTGGCAGCGCTGCTTTGGATGCAGCCCAGGCTGTGATTTGCCTCCAGTGCTGCAAGCTCACACTGCCTGCTCCTGTCCTGCTCATGATCTTTAAAGATCATTGCTTCTAGGGTTGACTGAGAATAACAGCACCACACAATGTTGAACACATCTGTACCATTGCTGAGATCTTCAACTGTAATTCAATTTCTAATAACTCTTTGCAGCCACCAGATCTTTAGAGAGTGTTGTTAAGTGAAATAGTGTTGAAAATAAGCAAAACATTTCATTACCCAGAGCCTTTTCAGGCTTAATATCCTTAAAAAAAACACATTTCTGGCTCAAATATCATATGAATAGCTCTATTCAAATATGTGTTGGGAAATGCATTAAATATATTTTCCAAGAGCTCTTGGGAACAAACTTTGGAGATGAACATTGATTAATATTTATTTTATGTGCAGGCATGTTCAAAACAGAGCAACACACTCACTTCTTAGCTGAAAATGCCTCTATTAATTGGTTAGCATCTTTTCTTGTAATCAGAGGGCCTCTCACTGTGCCTTGAGAAGGGTGATTTCTCTTATGATGATGGCTAGGCAGTATTCTGTCCCTTTCTAGATCTGACTAACTTCCAGGACATTTTCTTGATTGTTTTTATTTTACTATTATTCATCACCACTACCTTCCTCCCAGATGAAATCTATCTGAATATTTAACCAACCTACCTTGGCAAAAGGGTGTTCCTGAGACATTTCACAGTATCACACAGTACATCAGAGGTTGGAAGGGACCTCCAGAGGTCACTGAGTCCAACTCCCCTGCCAGAGCAGGATCACCTGGGGTAATCCACACAGGAATGCATCCAGGTGGGTTTGGATTGTGTCCAGAGAAGGAGACTCCACAACCTCTGTGGGCAGCCTGCTCCAAGGTTCTGGGACCCTCACTGCAAAGAAGTTTCTCCTCATGTTGAGCTGAAACCTTCTCTCTTCAAGTAAGTTTAAACTTTACATTAAGTATCAGTAGTAGGAGATGCTATTAATCATATCTGTCCTCAGGACAATGGCAGCTGAACAAGACAGTCTGGAGGGAGACTGCTAGGTTGCATGGAAGCGTGGCCCGAGGCAAGAGCAGGGACTCATCTCCAGTGCATTTCTGCTGGCTGCCCTCATTAGTAAGCAGCACTGTCTTCTGTGGTACTTCAGAGAAGGCAGCAGAATTATCAATGATAAGTCAATGTACTTCCCCAAGGAGTCATGGACTGGAGGGACAGAACTGCTCATCTATTGAATTGTTGTTCTGCTTTGTGTTTAGCTACAGTGCAGATATTTAAAGTCAGGAAGTCCTGAAGATTCTATTCATATCTGCATTTAACCCCCAACTCTGTTGACTTCTTAAAATGCTGCATTGCTGTAAACTAAGAATGTTTTAAATCTATCTCAAAGTTTCTCACTATTATGTTTCTCTTGAGGATAGGCTAGAGGAACAGGGATTGTGCAGCCTGGAGAAGAGAAGACTCCGGGGGAACCTTAGAGCTGCCTTCCAAGACCTGAAGGGATCCTACAGGAAGGCTGCAGAGGGACTTTTTACAAGAGCGTGCAACAACAGGACAAGGGAAAGAGATTGACATGGAAGGAGAATAGGCTTAGATTGGATCTTAGGAAGAAATTCTTCACTAGGAGGGTATCAAGACTCTGGAATGGATTGTACAGAGAGGCTGTGGATGCTCCTCCCCAAAGCTGTTGAAGGCCAGGTTGGATGTGGCCTTGAGTAAGCAGGGCTGGTTGAGAGGTGTCACTGCCCATGGCAGGGAGGTTGGATTGGATGATCTGTGAGGTCTCTTCCAGCCTAAGCCATTCTATGAAGATTCTTTGTCAGGAGATGCCCTGCTGCCTGCTGTTTTGACAAAAGTGCTTTCCTGAAAGCTCCACATTGTCTCTACATCCTATAGAAAATATTTTCTCTACTCGATAGGTGTTTTTTCTACTTTTCCTATAGAAAGGAGAATACAATATAAAGTATAAAGCTGACACTGCATTCTGATGTTAGAATTACCTCATTGCTCTCTACAACTACCTGAAAGGTTGTTGTAGCCAGGAAGGGGTTGGTCTCTTCTCCCAGGCAACCAGCACCAGAACAAGAGGACACAGTCTCAAGCTGCACCAGGGGAAGTTTAGGCTGGAGGTGAGGAGAAAGTTCTTCACAGAGAGAGTTGTTAGCCATTGGAATGTGGTGTCCAGGGAGGTGGTGGAGTCACCATCCCTGGAGGTGTTCAAGAGGGGATTGGACGTGGCACTTGGTGCCATGGTCTAGTCATGGGGTCTGTGGTGACAGGGTGGACTTGATCTTTGAGGTCTCTTCCAACCCTGGTGATACTGTGATACTGTAAAGAAACTAATAATTGCATTACTCTACACTTACTATAATCTATCACCTTCAGAAATTAAAAGCCACAATTGTTTCCAGCTCCTAATGAGTGCATTTATGTAAGTACACAGACATGTGTGCATGTGTGTACATAAACATTATATTTTTGTGCACATCTCTCCATGCTTGCTATCTCCATGGCCCTTCAGCTGGGAAAGTTTGCTTCCTGTCAAAATACTGTGAAAAGATTTAATATTCACTTGCAAAAGGTCACTAAAGTTTGTCCTTAGAATATCAGTTCTTAGGCAGATTTGACTGCAACAGTCAGGAAATAAATGTCTCTGCCAAACCCACATTCTAAAATATAACTGATAGCTGTTTGCTTTCCAAGCTCTGTCTATTAAAGAACTCTTGAGAGAAACAAATTTAATCCTAAAATGTGAAAAAAAAAAAGAAAGGAAAGAAAAAGAAAACCAAACCAAAACCCCAAACCCAACTTATCTTCGCAGAAGCTGGGTACTAATAAATTGTAAAGTTGTGGTGGGTTTAGGGGCTACCCCCCAATATAAATTCAGAGAATTACCCTGAAAATAAATCACCAGACCAGCTCAGAAGCTTTTGTAAGCAAATCACAGTATCACAGTATAACTAAGGTTGGAAGAGACCTCAAAGATCATAGAGTCCAACCTGTCACCACAAACCTCATGACTAGACCATGGCACCAAGTGCCACGTCCAGTCCCCTCTTGAACACCTCCAGTGATGATGACTCCACCACCTCCCTGGGCAGCACATTCCAATGACAAATTACTCTCTCAGTGAAGAACGTTTTCCTCACCTCCAGCCTAAACTTCCCCTGGTGCAGCTTGAGACTCTGTCCTCTTGTTCTGGTGCTGGTTGCCTGGGAGAAGAGACCAACCCCTTCCTGGTCACAACCTCCCTTCAGGTAGCTGTAGAGAGCAATGAGGTCTCCCCTGAGCCTCCTCTTCTCCAGGCTAAGCAACCCCAGCTCCCTCAGCCTCTCCTCACAGGGCTGTGCTCAAGGCCTCTCCCCAGCCTTGTTGCCCTTCTCTGGACACGTTCAAGTGTCTCAATGTCCTTCTTAAACTGAGGGGCCCAGAACTGGACACAGGACTCAAGGTTTGGCCTAACCAATGCAGAGTACAGGGGCACAATGACTTCCCTGTTCCTGCTGGCCACACTATTCCTAATGCAGACCAGGATGCCATTGGCCTTCTTGACCACCTGGGCACACTGCTGGCTCATGTTTAGGTGGCTGTCAATCAGCACCCCCAGGTCCCTTTCTGTTTGAGAGCTCTCCAGCCACTGTCTCCAGCCTGTAGCTCTGCATCGGGTTGCCGTGAAGCTCTATTTGCAAACAAACTAAAATACAGAAATATGAAATGCAATGAATATGTGTAAAATCTATTTGCATCTATTTACCATTTATATACAACACAAAACACCCTCTGGACAAACCAAGGTGCTACCAACAGCCTCCTCCTCCCCCTCTTCTTGTCCCCCTCCCCCTGTACAAGGGAAAGCCATTAGTACAGTCCTGCTAGTATGTAGCCACAACAAGGAACACAGCCAAGTCACCAAAGCCAAGCAGAAGCACCACCTAGCAGTAGCTAGAGTGAAGAAATGAAAAGAGACAAAAATGTTTAGGCGACTACTTTTTATCCCTATTAGCAAGCCAATGGAATTATTTAGACCTGATCATTATTTTTCTTTTACCTCCAATGGTAATTTATTTACCTTTAACTCTTTTCCACTCAAGGTCTCTGGTTTCCTAGGCATCAGCCTATAATGGTGACAAAACTGTAACTGTAACTTTTGGTTTGGTTTTCACAGACTCACAGAATGTTAGGGGCTGGAAGGGATCTCAAAAGCTCATGCAGTCCAACCCCCTGCCAGAGCAGGAGCACATACAGCAGATCACACAGGAACACATGCAGGAAGGTCTTGAATATCTTCAGAGAGGGAGACTCCACAACCCGCCATGACAGCCTGTTCCAGGCCTCTGTCACCCTCACAGGGAAAAACCTTTTCCTTCTGTTTCCATGGAACTTCCTCTGCCTCAGCTTCCACCACTGCCCCTTGTGCTGGCATTGGGCATCCCCCAGCAGAGCCTGGCTCCATGCTCTCGGAACTCACCCTTTACATATTTATAGACATTGATGAGGTCACCTCTCAGTCTCCCCTTCTCTAAGCTACAGAGCCCTCAGCTCTCTCAGGCTCTTCTTGTGTGGAAGATGTTCCATTCTTTTCATCATCATCATCATCATCAGGACAAGAAAAAAAACCCATAGCAGTGAGGGAAAATAGACTTTAGGCATCATCAAGTCCAACTGCAGAAATATGACCTTGTCTCCTTCCACCCATTCTTGTTTTCCCTTCAGTTTATTTATTTTTTGAGAGACAGATTTTCCCCCACTGATAAAATCATAAAAAACGTAAAATCATTAAGGTTGGAACGGACCTCTAGGATCACCAAGTCCAACTGTTAACCCAACATCACCATGCCCACTAAGCCACCTCTACACATTTTTTAGCACCTCCAGGGACAGTGCTTCAGCCACCTCACTGGGAAACCTCTCCCAATGTTTGACCACTTTCCCAGTAAAGTTTTTCCTAATGTTCAATCTAAACCTTGTCTGGCACAACTTGAGGCCATTTCCTTCCTGCTTTACGTTGTACATCAGCTTTGTCCTCTTGGGAGAAGAACAGATGGTGGGAAGTCACCTGGAGCTGTCTCACATCTGACTAGTGATTTTAGGGAGCCTAACTCATCTTCCTATGTAAAAGGTAAGATTATGGGGACTTTTCTGATGGATTGGAGTGGTCTGCAAACAACTTGGAGTTACTGGGCCCCAACTCTGGCTTGCAGGCAATACGTTGTCACAAAACATCTCTTATGATTTTTAGAAGAATTTTGGTTTATCTGGTACCCCATAATGGGGGGTACCAGATATATATAATGGATATAAGGGCTCAGAAATTACACTGATTTTTAAAATGAGATCAAAGATGTCTGTTCTGCTTGGAGATTATGACATCTAGCACCAACCAAACTGGGTAATGGATATAAACTACAGCACAGGAGGTTCAACCTCAATATGAGGAGAAACTTCTTACTGTGAGGGTCCCAGAGCACTGGAAGAGGCTGCTCAGAGAGCTTGTGGAGTCTCCTTCTCTGGAGCCTTTCCAGCCCTGTCTGGATGTGTTCCTGTGTGACCTGTGCTGGATTCTACGGTCCTGCTCTGGCGAGGGTTGGACTGGATGATCTTCGTATACATAGAATACATACATAGAATAAACCAGGTTGGAAGAGACCTTCAAGATCATCGCGTCCAACCCATCAACCAATCCAACACCACCCAAACAACTAACCCACGGCACCAAGCACCCCATCAAGTCTTCTTCTGAAAACCTCCAGTGATGGCGACTCCACAGGCAGCCCATTCCAATGGGCAATCACTCTTTCTGTATAGAACTTTTTCCTAACATCTAGCCTGAACCTCCCCTGGTGCAGCCTGAGACTGTGTCCTCTTGTTCTGGTACTGGCTGCCTGGGAGAAGAGACCAACATCCATCTGTCTACAACCTTCCAACCCCTAAAATCCTGTAAGCTTGTGATCTACTTCTACATTAGTAGAACAAAATGTGTGCTGCAGGACTTAAGTCCTCACTTTTATAGTTGCTTTATGAGAATACCATGTAAGGGTCAGGTAGCAATCTTTAGAATAGAGTAGAATGGAATAAACCAGGTTGGAAGAGACCTTCAAGATCGTCGAGTCCAACCTATCATCCAACACCACCTAATCAACTAAACCATGGCACGAAGCACCCCATCAAGCCTCCTCCTGAACACCTCCAATGATGGTGACTCCACCACCTCCCCAGGCAGCCCACTCCAATGGGCAATCACTCTCTCTGTATAGAACTTCTTCCTAACATCCAGCCTAAACCTCCCCTGGTGCAGCCTGAGACTGTGTCCTCTTGTTCTGGTGCTGGTTGCCTGGGAGAAGAGACCAACCTCTGTCTGTCTACAACCTCCCTTAAGGTAGTTGTAGTTAGCAATAAGGTCATCCCTGAGTATCCTCCAGGCTAAGCAACCCCAGCTCCCTCAGTCTCTCCTCACAGGGTTTGTGTTCCAAACCCCTCCCCAGCTTTGTTGCCCTTCTCTGGACTCGTTCCAGCAAGTCAACATCCTTCCTAAACTGAGGGGCCCAGAACTGGACACAGGACTCGAGGTGCGGCCTAACCAGTGCAGTGTACAGGGGCAGAATGACCTCCCTGCTCCTGCTGGCCACACTGTTCCTGATGCAGGCCAGGATGCCATTGGCCCTCTTGGCTGCCTGGGCACACTGCAGGCTCATGTTCAGCCTACCATCGACCAGTAAAGAATGAACCTCAATAGCACAACTAATATCTAAAAGTTTGGAAGCCCTCTGTACTTGGCAGCTGGAGTGCCTCTGTTTAAAGCACTGTGCATGCTTCAAACACGTTCAAGCCAGAGATTTTAAAAAAAATAATAAATTGCAACCCTACACACAGAATCACAGAATCACCAAGGTTGGAAGAGACCTCAAAGATCATCGAGTGCAACCCGTCACCACAGACCTCATGACTAAACGATGGCACCAAGTGCCACGTCCAATCCCTTCTTGAACACCTCCAGAATCAACACAGCTTCAGCTTTACTCTTCTACTACTGTCACACTTTTTTATCTGTTTTCTGCAAGCACATAGAAAACTGCTTGTGTTCATGCCTGCAATGCTTCTGTTTTGATAGGATGGAGTATTGTGGTTCATGCTGAAAGGAGTCACTACCCAGAAGAAGGTTATTCCTTCCCTTGCTGCTTGCTTGCCTCATGGATCTTAACAGGAGTGATTCCTACAGGTGACTTAAGAGAGGAAGAGGAATGTTTCTTTGTTTTATCTACTCATAGTCATGCTTTGGTGCTTTTGTATGTGACTGGAAGAGACACAGCTAAGCTTTGCTCTCTACCTGTGGCAATTCTCTTGCCCCTGTTAGGTCTCATTTCTATAGAAGATGTTTTCCATAATTTATTTAATATTAAGAGAAAAAAGGGGAAACTAGGAATAGAAGGAAAAAATGGAGATTATGCTATGACAGTCATAGGTATGCAACTGAGGAATATCCTGTGTTCCTTTTTCTACTTTATTCACTCTAAAATGCTATCTAACTTGTAGCTCTCCTTTTGCACGGATTTGAGCTGTTCTCTCTCTTTAGCAATCAAGTTTTTCATCACAGAAGACATCATCTGAGGTCTTCTTTCACACACTGAAGGCAAGAAAAGAGATTCCATTACTGACATCCCTTCCTGGTTTTTCTTCTCCTTCCCACCTGCATTGTTTAATGGGCCACTAGACCTGCTATAGAACGTATGGTATGCTCTGTTTTGTGCTTATGACTTGAGATTTTCTCTTGATGCTTTGATCAGTGTTGCTGGTAAATTTTTTACTCACATCCTTGAGTCTGCCGTAGAATTAATGAGGAGTTGCAGAGCAAAAATCCATTTACCTTGTGCTGAAGCAGTCTCCCAATCTCAGGAAGAATTCCTCTGAGAAAACAGAATTTGTTTTCTTCCTTCTGTCTGAAGAGGGAAAGCACTGCTATAGCTGATCTCCAGTAAAGGGTAGCTCTTTCATCTCACACCCAAAGGGTGGCTGTCAATGGTCCATGTCCAAGTGGAGGCCAGTGACAAGTGGAGTCCCTCAGGGATCAATACTGGGACGAGGCTTGTTTAACATCTTTGTTGGTGCCATGGAGAGTAGCACTGAGTGCACCCTCAGCAAGTTCACTGATGACACCAAGCTGTGTGGTGCAGCAGACACGCTGGCGGGAAGGATCCATCCAGAAGGACCTGGACAGGCTGGAGAGGTGAGACCATGACAACCTCATGGGGTTCAACAAGACCAAGTGCAAGGTCCTGCAGCTGGATTGGGGCAATGCCAGGCACTGATGCAGGCTGGGAAGGGACTGGCTTGAGAACAGCCCTGCAGAAAAGGCCTTGGGGATGCTGGGGGAGGAGAAGCTCAACAGGAGCCAGCAGTGAGCACTTGCAGCCCAGAAAGCCAAGCAGAGCCTGGGCTGCAGCAAGAGAAGCGTGGCCAGCAGGGCCAGGGAGGGGATTCTCCTCCTCTGCTCCACTCTGCTGAGATCACACCTGGAGCACTGTGTCCAGATCTAGAGCTTCTGTTCCAGGAAGGACCTGGAGGTGCTAGAAGGTGTCCAGGGAAGGGCCACAAGGATGAGCAGAGGGCTGGAGCACCTCTCCCATGACTGAGGGAGTTGGGTTGTTCAGTCTGGAGAAGAGAAGGCTCTGAGGAGACCTTGTTGTGGCCTTCCAGGATCTGAAGAGGGCTACAAGAAAGCTGGGGAAGGACTTTTGAGGGTGTCAGGGAGTGATAGGACTGGGGGGAATGGAGCAAAACTAGAAATGGGTAGATTGTGATTGGATGTTAGGAAGAAGTTGTTCCCCATGAGGGTGGTAGAGACTGGCACAGGTTGCCCAGGGAGGTGATGGCAGCCTCATGCCTGGAGGTTTTTGCAGCCAGGCTGGATGTGGCTGTGAGCAGCCTGCTGTAGTGTGAGGTGTCCCTGCCCGTGGGAGGGGAGTTGGAACTGTATGATCCTTGAGGTACCTTCCAACCCTGACAATTCTCTGATTACAAGCACCAAACAGAATTACCACTAGAGCCATGTGTTTAGGGCTGTAGGTTTGGGGTTTGGTTTCTGTTTCAGTTATTTTTTTCCTTATGGTTTATGTTTAGAACTATCAGCAATCATTAGATAGCTGTTCCAGTACCTTCCACAGTCCTGTTTATCACAAGAAGAAGCCCTGGTTGGAAGCCCCAGTTGATGGAGGATCAACATGAAAGCCCAAGAGCTAAGGCAACGCCCTGGGTCTGACCGCAGACGCAGCTGAGGCTGAGTACTCATCTGGTCTCAGCTGTGCATCAGATGCTGCCATCACCCTGAAGTGAGAGGCATTAATGACTCTTTGGGCAATATTTATTGGGAAACTGCTTCATTTGTGACTTTATGTTTAAGGGAAAGGGACAGTTTGTATCTTCTCTGTAGGCTACAGCATTTCTCCAAACACAGGGCTTTTGTCACTTCTCTTTTCCATGTGGAGAAAGGATCCCAAACACTTTTGCTCAGGCCGAGAAGGGTCAGCAACATCTCTGCAGGCAGTGACAAAGTAATTAGCTATTCTAAAAAAGAAAAAACCTGTAGCCATCTGACAGAGATTGTGAGATGGCCACAGCATTTGACAGCAGTTCAACCTAGAGGAAGCATTTCCATAATGAGATACACAGGTTTGCAACTTGTGTTGGTTGGGTGGGTATGTGTGGAACTGGTTGGAACTGTTTCCCTGCTTCTTAGATGACCTTAACACTCTAACTTTGATTGTAGAAATCATTTAAAGGAGGCAGAAAAGTTTCTTGCATTTCGGTCTCTGATCCTTGTATTATGATCTGGATGAGGGGATTGAGTCAGTCATCAGCAAATTTGCAGATGACACTAAGTTAGGAGCAGGTGTTGGTCAGTTAGAGGGTAGAAAGGCTCTGTAGAGGGACCTCGACCGACTGGACAGATGGGTGGAATCCAACAGGTTGGCATTTAACAAGTCCAAGTGCTGGGTGCTGCACTTTGGCCATGGCAACCCCATGCAGAGCTACAGAAAGCCAAGGCTGGGGTCGGAGTGGCTGGAGAGCTCCCAAACAGAGAGAAACCTGGGGGTGCTGATTGACAGCCGCCTAAACATGAGCCAGCAGTGTGCCCAGGTGGCCAAGAAGGCCAATGGCATCCTGGCCTGCATTAGGAATAGTGTGGCCAGCAGGAACAGGGAAGTCATTGTGCCCCTGTACTCTGCATTGGTTAGGCCACACCTTGAGTCCTGTGTCCAGTTCTGGGCCCCTCAGTTTAAGAAGGACATTGAGACACTTGAATGTGTCCAGAGAAGGGCAACAAGGCTGGGGAGAGGCCTTGAGCACAGCTCTATGAGGAGAGGCTGAGGGAGCTGGGGTTGCTTAGCCTGGAGAAGAGGAGTCTCAGGGGTGACCTCATTGCTCTCTACAACTCCCTGAAAGGTGGTTGTAGCCAGGAAGGGGTTGGTCTCTTCTCCCAGGCAACCAGCACCAGAACAAGAGGACATAGTCTCAAGCTGCACCAGGGGAAGTTTAGGCTGGAGGTGAAGAGAAAGTTCTTCACCAAGAGAGTCGTTCATCATTGGAATGTGCTGCCCAGGGAGGTGGTGGAGTCACCATCCCTCGAGGTCTTCAAGAGGAGATTGGATGTGGCACTTGGTGCCATGGTCCAGTCATGAGGTCTGTGGTGTCAGGCTGGACTCGATGATCCTTGAGGTCTCTTCCAACCTTGGCGATACTGTGATACTGTGATTAAACAGAATACACAATAACAAGCTTGGAGAAGACCCTTGAGATCATCAACAGCAGTTTTTCTTGGTGCCGTGGGTTAGTTGTTTGGGCGGTGTTGGATTGGTTGATGGGTTGGACGCGGTGATCTTGAAGGTCTCTTCCAACCTGGTTTATTCTATGTATTCTATGTATATTCTAAGTCCAGCCTATTACCCAGCACCATCTAATCAACTAAACCATGGCACCAAGTGCCTCATCCAGGCTCTTCTTAAACACTTCCAGGGATGGTGACTCTACCACCTCCCTGGGCAGCACATTCCAATGGCCAGTCTCTCTTGCTGGGAAGAATTTCTTGCTAACATCCAGCCTAAACCTCCACCTGGCTACAACCTCCCTTCAGGTAGTTGTAGACAGCAGCTCTTCTCACAAGAGACCATCCATGACAGCCCCTGCTCCTCCTTGTCTCTCACAGGAAAAGTTCCAAACTTCCATATATAGATAATATGGTGATCTGGGGTTTTCGTTGGTGTCTGAGTTACTCCCAATGGCCTTTTCTTGGGGCAGCAATCAACAGAGGTGTGAACAAGGGCAGATCAGAGGCAGTGCTTTGCTAGCAGACACCTCTGGAAAGACAGGAGCATCCTGGGGCAAGTCTGTGGCTTGTGATAGGATGGCAGGCAGTCATGATCCCTTATACCATATAGAAGTGTGCTATATTTACACATTTTCATTTGGGACAAGCCTGCTTTGGGTAGAACTAACACTGATGATCCTGCAGTAGCAATTTTCATTCTCTCTAAAGGACTAAATAGGAGGTAAAATGGAGGAGTCAGATATACTCTAATGCTATTTTCACTTTTCTGCACCTCTGTGCTGAGATGAGTTGAAGTAATGGGAAAAGAAATGCAATAAAGGTTGAGCCTTGAAAAGCTGAGATTAAATCTCTTAGAGGGCAGTAGCAGATATATGCTTTTTTAGACCTTGCCTCTTTGATGAGACTCAGGGTTCCACAGCATCTTGGCTATTGCCCTAAGGATATAGGGCAGGAAAAAGGCTACAGTTTATAAATTCTGCACTGCTGAAAGACATTTTTTTCTGGCTACATTTCCAGGTAAGCTCAGGAGAGATGAGGGAGACAGAGACCAAATTCAAGCCTGGTAGCTTTTAGGTGTTGCCTTTCAGCTGAAAGAGTATAAATACCAGATGTATAAATACAAGCTGTGCCAGGGGAGGTTTAGACTCGAGGTGAGGAAAAAGTTCTTCACTGAGCGAGTCATTCACCATTGGAATGGGCTGCCCAGGGAGGTGGTGGAGTCACTGTCCCTGGAGGTGTTCAAGGGGAGATTGGACGTGGCACTTGGTGCCATGGTCTAGTCGTGAGGTCTGTTGGGACAGGTTGGACTTGATGATCCTTGGGGTCTCTTCCAACCTTGGTTATACTGTGATACTGTGATACTGTGTTCCCCCTGTGAATTTTGGGCCCTGCTCCTGCCCTTACTTGTTCCTCTCAGTGTTTACAATAGTATTAAACGGTTGCTGCAATTTATCATCATCTGTTTAATGTTTTTATTCATATCTGGATGGTAAACAGATTGGCAGGCCTATCTTGTGGATTAGTTAATGCCTAAACATCCCTGATGAACTCTCTTTAGAATTCCATTTAGCAGAGACTTAATTACTCAGCTTCTGCATGCAACTGCAGCAGCTTGCAGGCTGCTGCGGCTCTGACATAAACCAAGGGCACAGGAAGAGCTATTGGAGGTTTTAATCTCCCTTAAAATATTATTATGCAGTTTTTCAGTGAGGTCATTTCTGAGCACAAAAAAAAATTCTAATAGTAGCCATGGCTTACAAGTGTAAAAAGGAAATATGGTATGCAGCTCAGGGAAGATCAAGGCCCCATCACTTCCATAGAAAAGGAAATAAATAAAATACCTCCCTTGCATTCCTATTATTCTGTGGCAAAACTCTCCAGCTGGAAAAGATGGGGATAGCAAAATTTCCCTTTTGTTATTTGGCAACATTTTCCTGTGAGCTACAGCTTTTGGAGCAACACATTAAAAAATTACCTTCTGACTTACCAAAAAAACCTCCAGAAGGGGAAGACATGATCAGGCTAATGGCAGGCTGGGCTGCATCCAAAGCAGCATGGCCAGATAGATGGAGAGAGGTGATCTTGCCACTTTGCTCTGCTCTGCTGAGACCTCACCTGGAGTACCGTGTCCAGGTCTGGAGCCCACAATACAGGAAGGACATGGAGCTGATGGAGAGGGTCCAGAGGAGAGCCGCAAAAATTATCAGGGGGTTGGAGCAGCTCTGCTACAAGGATAGGCTGAGGTAGCTGGGGGTGTTCAGCCTGGAGAAGAGAAGGCTCTGGGGAGACCTAATAGCAGCCTGCCAGTACCTGAGGGAGCTACAGGAAGGCTGGAGAGAGACTGTTTGCGAAGGCCTGCAGGGACAGGACCAGGGGCAATGGCTTCAAACTAGAGCAGAGCAGATTTAGATTGAATGTTAGGAGCAAATTGTTTACTATGAGGGTGGTGGAAGACTGGAAGAGGTTGCCCAGGGAGGTGGTTGAGGCTCCTTCCCTGGAGATATTCAAGGTGAGGCTGGACAGGGCTCTGGGCAACCTGATCTGGTTGGGGATGTCCCTGCTGACTGCGGATGGGTTTGGTCTGGGTGAGCTTTGGAGGACCCTTCCAACTCAGAGTATTCTGTGATTTGAAATGTAGAATGCTCTCAAGAGCTTGAGTGCTGCTAGAGCATAGTCATCCAGGATGTAAGTCCTTGCTTTTGGTGGTGGTGAAACCAGGGCTTGGGAAAGAAGTTGGCATTTCCTGTCATGGTTATGAAGCAAGAACATGTTCTCAAAAAGAGTCTTAAGTGTCTAATTATAGTATAGAAAACTTCATACTCTTATAAAATCATATTAATGAAGCCTGTTTGATCCTTTACAAGTTAGACCATCACTAAGTTCAAAGTGAGGCTCGTTCAAACTTTCATATTTTACTTTCATTTCTCTTTGGACAAACACAAAGCAACTACAAGAAAAATGCCCCTGATAGACCTCATAACCATTTTTGTTTGTTAGACTCTATAGCTATTCACATACCTAAAGGAAAAACCCTAGAAAATCCCCAGAGTCTGTTATAGCCCTCCCCTAAGAGTTTAAATCAATCAGCTGCTGGCTCATTGAATCAAGGGATCTGATTCTCTTTTGCATTAATGGTACTTCAGAAAGCAGGAGCTTTGTGAGTGTGCAAATAGCAATCACAGTGGAAAAGAGTCAGCACCTGAGCTTAGGTTTCTTCATGCTGGACCCCTGGAACAAGAAGGCAAATGATCCTGACCTGTATCAGGAACAATGTGGCCAGCAGGAGCAGGGAAGTCATTCTCCCCCTGTACTCAGCACTTGTTAGGCCACACCTTGAGTACTGTGTCCAGTTCTTGGCCCCTCAGTTTAGGAAAGATGTTGAGATGCTGGAAGGTGTCCAGAGAAGGGCAACAAAGCTGGGGAGGGGTCTGGAGCACAGCCCTGTGAGGAGAGGCTGAGGGAGCTGGGGTTGCTTAGCCTGGAGAAAAGGAGGCTCAGGGGAGACCTTCTTGCTCTCTACAACTCCCTGAAGGGAGGTTGTAGCCAGGTGGGGGTTGGTCTCTTCTCCCAGGCAACCAGCACCAGAACAAGAGGACACAGTCTCAAACTGCACCAGGGGAGGTTTAGGCTGGATGTGAGGGAGAAATTCTTCCCAGAGAGATTGGCCATTGGAATGTGCTGCCCAGGTAGGTGGTGGAGTCACCACCACTGGAGGTGTTTAGGAGGAGACCTGATGGCATGCTTGCTGCCATGGTTCAGTTGATTAGATGGTGTTGGATGATGGGATGGACACAGATGATCTCAAAAACATCATTGTCTTCCAACCTGGTCTATTCTACTCTACTCTACTCTACTCTACTCTGCTCTGCTCTACTCTACTCTACTCTATTCTAACAGGCTGCCCAGAGCGGTTATGGAGCCTCCTTCTCTGGAGACTTTGAAGACCCATCTAGATGGGTTCCTCTGTGACCTGCCCTTGGTGATCCTGCTCTGGCAGGGTGAGTGAACTTGATCTCCAGAGGTCCCTTCCAACCTTTCACCATTCTATGATTTTGTGAACACCTGAACATCACCAGAAGTCTGATCACTTTTCTACTAACAGGCTTGAGAGGTGGAAATAACCTTGGCTGGACAGCCTGGAGAGCTTGGGGGAGGATATTCTCTTGTGGGTTTTCAGCCCATGCAGCCACCTTGGGGTGAAATGTAGGATTTAAAGCTGGTGACAAGGATGGGTTGATGAAGAAAACCTGTCACTCAAACTACTCTTCCTACAGGAGGCAGAACAGCTCAGTCTTTTACTTTATCTTGCCACATCTAATTGTCAGCATGTCTCTCACTGGAAGTGTTCAAGGACAGGTTGGACGAGGTCTTGAGCAACCTGATCCAGTGGGCCAATGGCAGGGTGGTTGGAACTGGATGATCTTTAAGGTCCCTTCCAAGCCTAACCATTCTATGAATCTGTGATTGTAGAAATGTATAGCACCGTGTGAAACTGCATATTCTCTGTGATGTTAAGCCTGAATCAGGGACATTTTATCCATGCCCAATACAGTTTAAATTTGATTAATTGTTGTTAGAATGGGTAGATTTATAAGGAAGGAGAATGTAAGCACAGGAAAGCACAGAATCCTTCTGTATTCTGATGTATGATTACAAAATGTTTTACTGTCTTAACAAAAAAAGTATTCCAAAAGTAAACCCATGGCATTATCAGGAGCAACTACATTATCACAGAGTGTTAGGGGCTGGCAGGGACCTCAAAAGCTCATCCAGTCCAACCCTCCTACCAGAGCAGGAGCACCTAGAGCAGATCACACAGGAACACATCCAGGGAGGTTTTGAGTATCTCCAGAGAGGGAGAGGTCCTGAGGTCCTTCCTGAACTATCCAGATTGCAGACAGTTCCAGTAAAACTCACCAGCTTCCCTATGATGTGTTGCCCATGACACTATCACCTAAAAAAGCAGGCCTGATCTTCTTCTGCACAGTAGTACTGACACCAATGGTGTTGTGCCTACCCAATGGGGAAAATGATCTGTGCTGTTAGAGGGTAGGAGAGCTCTGCAGAGGGACCTTGACAGGCTGGACAGATGGGCAGAGTCCAACAGGATGACATTCAACAAATCCAAGTGCTTGGTGCTGCACTTTGGCCACAACAACCCCATGTAGAGCTACAGGCTGGGGTCAGAGTGGCTGGAGAGCAGCCAGGCAGAAAGGGACCTGGGGGTACTGCTGGACAGCAGCTGAACATGAGCCAGCAGTGTGCCCAGGTGGTCAAGAAGGCCAATGGCAACCTGGCCTGCATTAGGAATAGTGTGGCCAGCAGGAGCAGGGAAGTCATTCTGCAACAAAGCTGGGGAGGGGTCTGGAGCACAGCCCTTTGAGGAGAGGCTGAGGGAGCTGGGGTTGCTTAGCCTGGAGAAGAGGAGGCTCAGGGGAGACCTTCTTGCTCTCTACAACTACCAGAAGGGAGATTGTAGCCAGGTGGGGGTTGGTCTCTTCTCCCAGGCAACCAGCACCAAAACAAGAGGACAGAGTCTCAAGCTGCACCAGGGGAGGTTTAGGCAGGATGTTAGGAAGAAATTCTTCCCAGACAGATTGGCCATTGGAATGTGCTGCCCAAGGGGGTGGTAGAGTCACCATCCCTGGAGGTATTTAAAAGGAGCCTGGATGAGGCACTTGGTGCCATGGTTTAGTTGATTAGATGGTGTTGGATGATAGGTTGGACTCAATGATCTTGAAGGTCTTTTCCAACCTGGTAAATTCTAATTCTAATTCTAATTCTAGGAGATGTATTTACTTATTTATTTACTGAGATCTAACCTCCAAAGAGATACTGCTTCTTTTAGATCGAGGGGCAGGTGACTTCTTCCGAACATCCAATCTCAATCTCCCCATTTCTAGTTTTGCTCCATCCCCCCCAGTACTATCACTCCCTGACACCCTAACAAGTCCTTCCCCAGATTTCTTGTAGCCTCTCTCAGATGCTGGAAGGCCACAAGAAGGTCTCCTGGGAGCCTTCTCTTCAAAGATCTGTCATTGGGCTGTATTTCCATTGCAAATCTAGGTGTGAGACTCATGATAATACTTTCATTCAAGGTAAATTTGTAAAATTGTAGTTTCCATTTTGGGTTTCTGGTTTCCAGGTTAGGGGAAGGAATGATGACTTATTTACAATATATATCTAAAATGACAAAGCATGTGCATAAGAGCATAGCAAGAGCATAAGTGAGTCAAAATCATTGTATTTACCCCCACCTTTTCCTTGCAGTGAAGATCACAGAGTCACAGAAACGTTCAGGTTGGAACAGACCCTCAGGATCACCAAGTCCAACCCAGAACCCTAGTCTACAAGGGTCACCCCTAAACCATAGCCCCAAGCACCACATCTAAACCACCTTGAAACACAGCCAGGCTTGGGGACTCCACCACCTCCCTGGGCAGCACATTCCAATCCCTGACCACTCTTGATGGGAAAAAATTCTTCCTAATGTCCAGTGTAAACCTACCCAGTGGCAGCTTGAGGCTCTTGCCTCTTGTTCTATCACTGATTACCTGTGAGAAGAGACCAGCACCAACCTCTCTAAAGTGTCCTGTCAAGTAGCTGCAGAGAGCCATGAGGTCTCCCCTCAGCCTCCACCAGCTCCTTCAGTCGCTCCTCATAAGATTTATTCTCCAAGATATTATGAATGATTTTTTTGGTTTCTGGCTCAGTTTCATCTCCAGACAATAATTTTCCTACATCCTTATTTTCCCTTTCCAGACTCATTCATGCACAAAGAAAAGAGGGCAAATGCACACCCAGAAGAATTATAAAGGTGTTCCATTATGCATCATGCATCTTATTTTTATTCAAATGCAAAGCCTTAAAAATTCCATTCAAAAGTAACAAGATGTGAGAACTGAAAAATGTTTGCAAACCTTTCAAAGAAAAGCAAAACACAACAATTCTCTGATTCTTTTCAAATTGCCTTCAAGTAACACTAGAAGTGTCATCAGTTATGAGTCTGAGTGCAAATTTACACATTAGTGACTTGTTTGCATTTGCATTAGAAATATCCTCTTCTAGTGTAGTCTAATGTGTTGATCTACTGTTTCATAACAGTCCTGGGGACTGCAGGAAGGCAAATGTCACTCCAGGCTTTAAAAAGGCTAAGAATCAGGACCCAGGTAACTCTAGACCGGTCAGTCTCACCACCATCCCCGGGGAAGTGATGGAGCAACCCATCCTTGGTGCTGTCCTTCGGCATATCAAGGACAAGAGGGACATTAGGAGCAGTCAGCATGGTTTTACCAAAGGGAATTCGTGTTTGACCAACTTGATAGACATCTGTGAGGACATAACCTGGTGAACAGATGATGGTAGGACTGTGCATGTTGTTTATCTTGATTTCAGTAAGGCATTTGACACTGTCTGCCACAGCATCCTTGCACACTGAGGCAGTGTGGTCTGGATGATCAGGGACTGAGGTGGATGGGAACTGGTTGAAGGGAAGAAGTCAGAGAGTTGTGGTCAATGGGACAGAGTCTAGTTGGAGGCCTGTGTCTAGTGGAGACCCTCAGGGGTCAGTACTGGAATCAGAGCTGTTCAGTATATTCATCAATGACCTGGGTGAGGGCACAGAGAGCACTGTCAGCAAGTTTGCTGATGGCACCAAACTTTGAGGAATGGCTGACACAGGAAGGCTGTGCTGCCATTCAGCCAGACCTGGACAGGCTGAGAGCTGGGCAGGGAGAAATTTGATAAAGTTCAACAAGGGCAAGGGGATAGTCTGGAATCTGGGAAAGAACAACTCTATACACCAAGATAGGTTGGGGACTGACCTGCTGGAGAGCAGTGAAGGGGAAAAGGACCTGAGGGACCTGGGGGGTGGGAGGTTGACCATGAGCCAGCAATGTGCTCTGGTGGCCAAGAAGGCCAGTGGCATCCTGGGATGGATTAGAAGGGCTGTGGTTAGTAGGTTGAGGGAGGTTCTCCTCCCTCTCTACTCTGCCCTGGTGAGGCCACATCTGGAATACTGTGCCCAGTTCTGGGACCCTCAGTTCAAGAAGGACCTCAGGGAACTGCCTTAGACAGTCCAGCACAGAGCCACAAAACCACTAAAGGGAGTGGAACATCTTCCTTAGGAGGAGAGCCTGAGGGAGCTGAGGGCTCTGCAGCTTGGAGAGGAGGAGCCTGAGAGGTGACCTCATTGCTGTTGATAAAGCTGTGCAGGGTGAGTGCCCAGAGGCTGGAGCCAGGCTCTGCTGGGGGATGCCCAATGCCAGCACAAGGGGCAGTGGTGGAAGCTGAGGCAGAGGAAGTTCCATGGAAACAGGAGGAAGAATTTTTCCCCTGTGAGGATGACAGAGCCCTGGAACAGGCTGCCCAGGAGGGCTGTGGAGTCTCCTTCTTTGGAGGTATTCAAGACTCACCTGGATGTGTTCCTGTGTGATCTGCTCCAGGTGCTCCTGCTGTGGCAGGGGGGTTGGACTGGATGAGCTTTTGAGGTCCCTTCTAGTCCTTAACATTCTGTGATTCTGTGATTATTGATTATTGATATTGCTGATAAGGACACAAACACTTACACAAACTCCATCTGAGTGAAGATATATCCTCCCCCTCCCCTGGTTGAACTTGTCATGATTTTTTATTCCCTGAGAAGGGCAAATGTAAGATACATTTTTGCCTCCCACACACATGTGTTGTCCTGCCCTAGGCTGCTCTTTTAGCAGGTCAATCATCTGAGCAGATGAACAGAGAGTGTTATTGTCCTGTCACTTTTTTTTTTGTTGTTGTTTGTTTATTTCCTTGGATTTTCATAGAGATTGCAAAAGGCACATTCTTGACACTCAAACATTTCCTATCCTGATTTCAAGACTTCAAAGCACAAATGCTTTTCAGCATAAAGCACTGTATTTTTGTCCTCTAAAAGTAGGCTGAACTATTTTAAATGAAACTTGAAGGGAAAAGAAATTAGCCTGAGGTAGACATGCAACATTTTCAGCCTGAGCAGCTGAAGTTTGTCTGCTCTTGTTTCTAGGCTAATTCAGGCCACAAAGGATGCAGACTGTGTAGGGAAAATTAATTGAGGGGAAAAGCACACAGGCTTCTGTAAACTCGCTCTGTTTCTACACATCCCAACTTTAGTTGACTGAAATTGAAGTCTTCTTGTAAGAAGCTTCCAGCAGCATTAATTAGGGATGTTGAAGGTAGATCCTATAGATAGATAGATCAGACAGTGTGATAGAGAATACAGAATCAGAATACAGAATTAACCAGGTTGGAAAAGACCTTCAAGATCATCAAGTCTAACCCATCACCCAACACCATCTAATCAACTAAACCATGGCACCAAGTGCCTCATCCAATCTCTTCTTAAACACCTCCAGGGATGGTGACTCCACCACCTCCCTGGGCAGCACATGCCAATGGCCAATCTCTCTTCCCAGGAAGAATTTCTTCCTAATGTCCAGCCTAAACCTCCCCTGGCACAGCTTGAGACTGTGCCCTCTTGTTCTGGTTGCCGGGGAGAAGAGACCAACCCCCACCTGGCTACAACCTCCCTTCAGGTAGTTGGAGACAGCAAGAAAGTCTCCCCTGAGCCTCCCCTTCTCCAGGCTAAACCCCAGCTCCCTCAGCCTCTCCTCACAGGGCTGTGCTCCAGACCCCTCCCCAGCTTTGTTGGAGCAACTTGAGGTCATTTCCTCTTGTCCTGTCACTCATTGCTTGGGAGAAGAGACCCCAGGCACTTGCAGAGAGTGAGGTCTCCCCCAAGCCTCCTTTTCTCTAGGCTGAACAACCCCAATTCCTTCAGCTCCACCTCATAAGGAGCTTGACAGACTTACATAGTAGAACAGTCTTGTGAGGAAAACAGACTTTGAGAGTGGTTGACAGAATTGTACAATCAGGATTCCTCTGGAATGAAAGGGAGAGGGGGAGGGGGGAAATCTAAACTATCAGGAATCTACTAACAAATAGCTGTTCTGTCACAGGTTGCCTAATGCATGCAGATGTGTGGCTTGATAGCTGCACGAGCCAAAAAGTCAAAGTCAAACATTCAGCAAAATCCAAGTGAGGTGCTGAAAGGTTTCAAATGTCTGGTAGCAACCAACTAAATACAGGTTGATAATAGATTTGAATTTGTTTGGATTTTGTGGTTGGTGTTTTTTGTTTGTTTGTTTTTTTCTTGGATTTTAATTCCAAGTTTTTCCTTCACCATCAGTGAAACTTGATTCACAACAGCAGCTTCATTAGGTGGAACTGGGGGAAAAAAAAAAAAAGACCTGTAAAGTAAAGACCTGTAAAGATCTGTAAAGTACTATTAAGTCCTTATGGGTGTGTTAAAAAGTACAAACCAATTATGAGAAATTCAGCCTGTCCCCTTTATACCACAAAACTAACCAAGTTTAATTGAAAAGAGATAAAGAACTGTGGAAATTATTTAGCCAAAGTAAGAGAAGGAAATTTAGTGTTAAATAAAAAAGTTCAAACCAATACAATAGAGTAGAGTAGAGTAGAGTAGGATAGAATAGAATAGAATAGAATAGAATAGAATAGAATAGAATAGAATAGAATAGAACAGAATAGAATAGAATAGAACAGAATAGAATGGGATAGACCAGGTTGGAAGAGACCTTCAAGATCATCAACTCCAACTTATCACCCAACACCATCTGATCAACTAAACCATGGCACCAAGTGCCTCATCCAGGCTCTTCTTAGACAGGAATTCAGCCTGTTTCCTTTATACCACAAAACTCACCAAATTTAATTGAAAAGAGAAAGAAAGACAAAAGCACTGTGGAAATGCTTTAGCCAAAGTAAGAGAAAGAAAATTAATGTTAACTATTCAGCATCAAACAACTAAAGGGACTACTTAACATTCTCATCCTTTACAATGGTTAATAAAAGTTACACTTCCCAGAGCAATTTTAGATATTTTTTCCCCCAATGTATACAGCTACCATTTCTGATCTACTGTACTTATGACTGCTATGTCTTCATAGGACAAAGCAAGGACTAAACTGAGGTCCAGAACTAGCATTATCTATTTAGATCATTGTTACTTTACATATGGTGATAACTGGCAGCTCATGAAGTCATATGAACCTATAATAATCTCACTTCTTCCACCTCTCCCCCCATTACTTCTACCTGGACTTCAGCAAAGCCTTTGACACTGTCTCTCCCATCATTCTCCTTCAGAAACTCCTGGCACAGGGTTTGGCTCAGTGCCCTCTGCACTGGATGAAAAACTGACTGATGGCCAGGCCCATAGAGTGGTGGAGAATGGAGCTAAGTCTGTCGGGTTCCCAGTCACCAGTGGTGTCCCCCAGGCTTCAGCACTGGAGCCTGTCCTCTTCAGTATCTTTATCAATGATGGCATTGAGGCACACTCAGGAAATCTGCAGGTGTGCCAAGCTGGTTGGCTGTGTGCCTCTGCTAGAGGTAGGGAGGCTTTGTAGTGGGCCCTAGACATGTTAGAGCCATGGAACAAGGCTAATTATAGAAGATGAAGAGCCAGGTCCTGCACCTGGGTCACAATAACCCCAGGGTGAGATCCAGACCTGGGGTTGTGTGGCTGGAAAGCAGCAACTCAGAAAGACACCTGGGAGTGTTGACTGACAGTCAATTAAATCTGAGCCAGCAGTGCCCAGGTGGCCAAGAAGGCCAAAGGCGTCCTGGCTTGGATCAGAAACAGGGTGGGCAGCAGGGACAGGAGGTGACCATCCCCCTGTGCTCAGCACTGGGGAGGCCACACTTCAAGTGCTGTGTTCAGCTCTGGACCACTCACTCCAGGAAGGACATTGAGGGGCTGGAGCATGTCCGGAGAAGGGCAATGAGGCTGGAGAAGGGCCTGGAGCCCCTGGGCTATGAGGAGGGGCTGAGGGAGCTGGGGGTGTTCAGGCTGCAGAAGAGAAGGCTGAGGGAGACCTTACTGCTCTCTGCAGTTCCCTGAAGGGAGGTTGGAGTGAGGAGGGGGCAGCCTCTGCTCCTTGGTGGCAAGAGACAGGACCAGAGGAAATGGTCCAAGCTGCAGCAGGGACGTTCAGGCTGGATACCAGGAAATATTTCTTCCCAAAGAGGGCTCTCAGCCATTGGACTGATCTGCCCAGGGCAGTGCTGGAGTCACCATCCCTGGAGGTGTTGAAGCAGTGTGTGGAGCCGGTGCTCAGGGACATGGTTTAGCGTTGACCCTGCAGTCCTGGGTTGAGGGTTGGACTGGATGAGCTTTGAAGTCTCTTCCAACAAGATCTTCCTAAGATCCACTCTAAACCTACTCTTCCTTAGCTTCAAACTATTTCCTCTTGCTAGACACCCTCATGAAAAGTCCCTCTCCAGCTTTCCTACAGGATCCCTGCAGGTACTGGAAGGCAGTTCTAAGGTCCCCCCTGCAGCCTTCTCTTCTCCAGGTTGACCACTCCCAGCTCCCTCAGCCTGTCCTCACAGCAGAGGTTCTCCAGCCCTTGGACCATCTTGTGGCCCTCCTCTGGACTCACTCCAATGGCTCTGTCTTTCTTATGCTGGGGCTGAAGATGTGTTAGAAAATGGCAGGTTTTGCTGGTCCTCAAAAGGAGCAAAGCTACAGCAGGACACAGTGCTGCACAAATCCTGTCTGGCTATGGAGCAGGGCTCAAGGTTCTGAATGCAGGGGGGTGTTCAAGCCCTAGTGGCAGAGACTGTGGCAGAGCCTGTGCTCTGGGGGGTGTCATCATTGCTTTGGGGTGCCATTTTCCACCCCCACACAGAAAGGCTGACTCCATCAGTCCGGGACTCCCATTTCTAGCCAGGAGAGATTCATCCCTCCAGCGCAGGTTCCTCACTCTTGCTGGAGGGCCCTCTCCAGACCTATAGGTATGCCCTCAGTGTGTGGGGCTTGTGCACCCCATCAATTCAAGGGGCTCATCCCTCCCTCCTGCTGGTTCCTTGCGGTGGATTTTTCCTGTGGGTTCTCCTGAGGAACTACCTTGACCTGATGATCACAGTAAGGGAAGCTGCAGTTCTTCCCTTGCAGTTTGCTTTGGAAAGCTGCTTACTTCCCCAGCTTACTTTTAGAGACAGCATGAGATGTTTCCTGCTTATTTAAGTGTGGGAGGGTTAATCAGTTTAATGGCCGTGGTTGCCTCTGCTGAAGTCTAATGCAAAATTTAGTGACAGGGATGCAATTTACTCATTTCAACAAATGGATAATGGCCTAGGACTTGCTGAGAACTCTTCCTACCATAAAAAAATAAAAGTGCACTAAATCTATGAGAAGTAATTTCCAATTGTCTGTTGGAATAACAATATTTATAAAGTGGCTTTATTGTAGCTTGTGTGCTATCTGAAGAGCTAAACAGCTAGCTTCTGGATAAACTGCAAATGATAACCTAGCAGTACTAAGATTTGCTGTCTGTTGCTATTAGTCTGGAGATAGATGGAGATATACTTATGGGATCTGGTGTGCACCTGAAAAGCTTGTTCTTTGGATAACGTGACCTGGCACAGAAGCTGAGCCTCATCAGCAGGGGCTGTGCAAGAATCATCTAAAAGAATCATTTCACCCCTGCAGATCTCTGAGCAGAGGAAATAACTCAGTCCTCAAACAACACAGCATCTGATAAACAGTGCTTTGGATCCTTTTATATCCTTTCCTGATGCTAACCACAAGCATATTCAAACCCTCTCCAGCCACTAACCAAACACTGTCCAGGAGAGGCTGAGGGAGCTGCGGTTGCTCAGCCTGGAGAAGAGAAGGCTCAGGGGAGACCTTCTTGCTCTCTCCAACTCCCTGAAAGGAGGTTGTAGCCAGGTGGGGGTTGGTCTCTTCTCCCAGGCAAGCAGCACCAGAACAAGAGGACACAGTCTCAAGCTGTGCCAGGGGAGGTTCAGGCTGGATGTTAGGAAGAAATTCTTCCTGGAAAGAGAGATTGGCCATTGGCATGTGCTGCCCAGGGAGGTGGTGGAGTCACCATCACTGGAAGTGTTTAATAACAGCCTGGATGAGGCACTTGGTGCCATGGTTTAGTTGATCAGATGTGTTGGGTGATAGGTTGGGCTTGATGATCTCGAAGGTCTTTTCCAGGTTGGTTAATTCTGTGATGCTGTGATGTATGTCTTATGCAACTTCACTTCTTGTAGCCTATGCACATTGAGCTCTTGGCTTTGAAAGAGCAGAGTGGCTTTGCAACCCAGTGATAATGGGTGGTGGCTGTGGCAACTGGAGTGACTTCTGAGCGGTACCAGCTGGTAGAACTTTTAGTTGGCATTAGCTGAGGTTTCAAGCACGTTTTTAGGATCATGTTTGCCCTGCTCAGCCAGAACACTGTCAGTGTGCAGGGGGGTTGTTGCTGGCTTTACTGCCAGTAAGATCACTGTGGTGTTGGAGAAGTGATCCAGATTTATGGATCTGGATTAATTTTTATGGACTGTTTTGTTTGCAGTGTCTTTTTTTAGATGCCTTGCTTATGTCTGAATGTTGGCAGTGGGAAATCACATCTCCCCCTCTCTTTGAATTCCTTTGTTTTTCAGCACAGCTCCAAATGTGAGCTACTGTTGCAGGCACCTCCTTTCCCCTGCGTCTTTGATCCTTTTATATTTGGTCCATTGAAGTTATCTTTAGATTTGTTTTGTCATCTTTGTCTCAGACATCAGTCCACAGCCTTGCCTTTGATGGCTGGAAGAGGCTGACGTTTGCCTGTGACAATGCAGCAGCGTCTCCACAAGGAGGCGCTACTGTGCTGAGTTGCTGTGCTAAGCGGCAGAGCCCCTCGCTGGACCACGGTACAAAGGACATGCAGCAACCTCTACCTGCAGCACTGGTTTCTGGGCTTGTGACAAAGCAGAATCCACGCTGACCTAGAAATTCTGGGTGTGTTGGAAAACTGCACCCAAATTTCATTAGGCTGCTTGTTTGCCTCCTCTGGTCTTGAAAGGGCAAGTCTTACTATGTTAGGAGCTAATGACTTCTGACTAATACCTCTTGCAGGTTTGTCACAGCTGTTGTGAGTAAATGTTGTCCACTGACTCCAAGGCAGTGAGTTACTGAAGATGAAACAAATAATTTGAATATTTGTTTATTCAATCGGGAGAGGACCCTTGACTTTTCTAGTGTGCATGCATGCCCGCTTTCATAGGCATAGCCCACTGGTACTAAAAACAAAACAACAAACATACAAACATATGAGGACTGGAAACAGAATCAACACAAAGCTATCTCCTAGACGCTTTTTTGAAAACCAATAAATTGCATCTCAGCGCCAGCCCTTGTGTTCGTGCTTCACCAACAGAGGGAATGATCCACACAGAAACCTTTCCCATTTAAAATCATAACAAAAACATGAAAAAGATTGTCATGGAATCATAGAATAGAATGGGCCAGGCTGGAAAGTGACCTCCAAAGCTCATCCAGTCTGACTTCCCCTGCATTCAGCAGGGACATCCCCAACTAGATCAGGTTGCTCAGGGCCTCGTCCAGCCTCACCTTGAATGTCTCCAGGGAAGGAGCCTCAACCACCTCCCTGGGCAACCTGTTCCAGTGTTTCACCACCCTCATAGTGAAGAACTTGTTCCTAATATCCAATCTAAATCTGCTCTGCTCTAGTTTGAAGCCATTGCCACTGGTCCTGTCCCTGCAGGCCTTTGCAGTCCCTCTCCATCCTTGTTGTAGCCCCCTTCAAGGGCTGGAAGGCTGCTATTAGGTCTCCCTGGGGACCTGTCCTATCCTCGTGTAACCATATCCCATGGCACTCTTCATCTGCATTTTCTTGTGGTATCCAGAGAAGTATTTTAAACACTCAAGCCACCAATATTACCTTCAATATGTATTTTGCTCTGCTCCACAGAGTCCAGGAAAATAAAATTAAAACAAAACCCAACCAAACAAAACCCTAAGCCAGAGAGGGATCCAATCACCTTTGGAGGGTAGAGTTATATCTGCTTCCTAGTTTTCAGGAACAGAAAATTTCTCATTCACAAATCTGTGCTTCAGGCATAATTCAATAAAATAAATAAAGGTTTTGAGGCCTTGAGAGAGTCTGCAGTGCACAAACTGGATATATTTTTATTGAACCTATCTCTAAGAGATGTATTGAGGAGCAGCCATGAGGTTCTGCTTCAGCTGCAGAGCACAGTTGCAGTTTTATTATAGTAACATCCAATTGCAGTGCTCTGCTTAAGGCTTCTCACATGTTTGTGCTCTATCCCCTCTATTCACAGGCTCACAGGATGCCAAGGGTTGGAAGGGACCCAAAGAGGTCATCGAGTGCAACCCTCCTGCCAGAGCAGGACCATACAATCTAGCTCAGGTCACACAGGAACACATCCAGATGGGCCTTGAAAGTCTCCAGAGAAGGAGACTCCACAACCTCTCTGGGCAGCCTGTTCCAGTGCTCTGGGACCCTCACAGTGAAGAAGTTCCCCCTTGTGTTGAGGTGGAACCTCCTGTGCTGCTCCTTACATCCATTGCTCCTTGTCCTATCCCAGAGAACAACTGAGCAAAGGTTGTCCCCTCCCTCCTGACCCCCAGCCCTCAGCTATTGATAGACATTTATTAAATCCCCTCTCAGTCTTTTCTTCTCCACATTAAAAAGCCCCAGGTCCCTCTCCCTCATCAGGAGAGTCCCCTAATCATCCTCGTTGCCCTCCACTAGACCCTCTCCAGCAGATCCCTGTCCCTCTTGAACTGGGGAGCCCAAAACTGAAGGCAGTAGTCAAGATGAGGTCTCACCATAGCAGAGTAGAGGGAGAGGAGACCCTCCCTGAATCCGCTAGACACACTCCTCTGAATGCACCCCAGGATCCCATTGGCCTTCAGAAGCTTTGATCCCAGTTCTTCCCTGTGAGGGTGGTGAGACACTAGCACAGGTTGCCCAGGGAGGTGGTAGAAGCCTCATCCCAGGCTGGATGTGGCTTTGGGCAACCTGAGGTGTCCCTGCCGATGGCAGGGGAGTTGGAACTGGATGATCCTTGAGGTCCCGTCCAACCCTGACAATTCTGTGATTGCATCAGAAGTCTGAAGCTAGTGATAAAATGATCTTTCAAGCAGTCTCTGCTCATGAGAGACAGGTGTTTATGCATTTTGAAAATGACAGCTTCTGCCTCTTCCTCTCCTCTCTTCTAATTTTAGTGTTTTAATTCACCCATCAGTTCCTGTGCACCTTGGGTTTGTGCCTTTGTGCATTAGCCCAGGTCATTGACTTTCTGTTCCAACACTGAAGGCACCGTTTCAAATCTCCATCTTTTCAGCTGTCACTGTGGGGGGTTGGGGTTTTGCCATTGTTATTATTACTTATTACTTTTTAGCTATTCAGACAGAATTGCCAGAGAATAGGCAGTGAGAGGAACTTGCAGAAAGAGGAACAAAGCAAGATGAGAGGTGTTTAGGTTTCTAAAGAACATTCCTTAGGCATCTATAGTTGGTGTTGTGGGCAACAGGGCAGGAGTTGATTGTGCTGACATTGCTTTTTGGAGAAGGGCAAAGTGTCGTCCTGGAAATCAAAGTCACTGACAATAATTGATCTCTTGTAAGCAGATTTATTCTGAAGAACATATCCAAACCCTGTTGTTATGTTGTTCGGTTCAGGTTTTGGTTGGTTGGCTGGTTTTGGTGGGGGTTTTGTTTGTTTCTTTGTTTCACAGTCACAGAATGTTAGGGGCTGGAAGGGACCTCAAAAGCTCATCCAGTCCAACCCCCTGCCAGAGCAGGAGCACCGAGAGCAGATCACACAGGAACACATCCAGGTGGGGTTTGAATATCTCCAGAGAAGGAGACTCCACAACCCCCCTGGGCAGCCTGTTCCAGGGCTCTGTCACCCTCACAGGGAAAAAATTTCCTCCAGTTTCCATGGAACTTCCTCTGTCTCAACTTCCACCACTGCCCCTTGTGCTGGCACTGGGCATCACCCAGCAGAGCCTGTTTGGGGTTATTTTCTGTAACATCTTTTGATTATTATTATCATCATTTTTATTGTTTGCAGAAATATTGACATATTTTACAAAAATGCTGCAAAATACTTTTAGATATGATCAGTACTCTTTTGGCTATATTAAAGAAAAGAAAAAAGGACCCTACAAAAATATTCACAGAATCACCAAAAACACATCTAGTTGGAAGAGACCTCCAAGCTCATCCAGTCCAACCTTCCACCCAGCACTGCAGGGTCAACACTAAACCATGTCCCTAAGCACCAGCTCCACACACTGCTTGAACACCTCCAGAGGCAGTAGACACCATTCCAATGTTTGAAAATCTTTTCACTAAAGGAATATTTCCAGCCTGAACCTCCCCTGCTGCAGCTTGGAACCATTTCCTCTGCTCCGGTTCCTTGCCACCAAGGAGTAGAGGCTGCTCCTTCCTCACTCCAACCTCCCTTCAGGGAATTGCAGAGAGCAATGAGGTCTCCCCTCAGCCTCCTCTTCTGCAGCCTGAACACCCCCAGCTCCCTCAGCCCCTCCTCATAGCCCAGGTGTTCCAGGCCCTTCTCCAGCCTCATTGCCCTGCTCTGGACATGCTCCAGCCCTCAGTGTTCTTCCTGGAGTGAGGGGTCCAAGGCTGAACAGAGCACTCCAGGTGTGGCCTCCCCAGTGCTGAGCACAGGGGCATGGTCACCTCCTGTCCCTGCTGCCCACCCTGTTTCTGATCCAAGCCAGGATGCCTTTGGCTTTCTTGGCCACCATTCATAATGAGTCTACTAATGGGCAGTAATAGCACCCAGGAATGTATGACCGGGAGCTGCAAAAGAAATAAAATATGAAGCATCACTGAGATCAAGATATTCTTGTAGCCCTAACACAGCATAATTGTGCAATAGTTTTTAATTCAAAAGTGATTTGATTTTTGATTAATGGCAAATTAATTTGCTTAAGGCAAAGACTATGCCAATATTACTCCTAGAAATTTCTTTTCAAATGATGTGTTCAGTTATAATTCTGTTAATTTAACACAATTGTTTCCAACAACCTTTTAATCTACTGCTGCTTGCCTCATACTTTATTTAAAGGCTGCATTGCTATTCCTGTGTGTTATGGTTTAGCTCCAGCTGGGAAGTGAGCCCCACGCAGGCACTACCCTGGGTAGGACAGGGGAGAGAATTGGAAGGGTAGAAGTGTGAAAACTTGTGGGATAAAGACAGTTTTGTAGGCAAAACAAAGCTGCACAACCAAGCTTCACCACTTCCCATCAGTAGGCAGGTGTGGAGTCATCCCCTAAAAAGCAGGGCTCCATCACACAGAACAGTTACTCAATGTAACTCAAGCTTACCAGGAAGACAAACATCACTCCAAATATCCTCCGCTTCCTTCTTCTTCCTCTCTTTTTATATGCTAAACATTGCAGCCTGTGGTGTGGATTATTGCTTGGGGCAGCTGGGGGCAGCTATTTCCCTCCCAAATTGTTGTGCACACCCAGCCTACTCACTGGTAGGGTGAGAAGCACAAAAGACCTGAACTCTACATAAGTACTGCTCAGGAGTAGTGAAAACACCTCTGCATTATCAGCACTGCTTTCATCACAAAGCCAAACATGGTCTCACACCAGATACTATGAAGACAATGAAGTCTATCCCAGCCTGAATGAGCATGAGGAATGGTGACTTAGGTACCTCACCACAAGCTGACATTTTGCTCTTACATTTTAAGATTGGGGCTCCCGCTAGGAAGAACACAGAGGTAAAATAAGTACAATCTGACAGTGAAAAGAAATGGTCATATAAAGGTATTCTGGGAAAGAACAACCCCATGGAACAGGGAGGTTGGGGACTGACCTGCTGGAGAGCAGTGAAGGGGTAAAGGACCTGGGGGTCCTGGTGGATGGGAGGCTGACCATGAGACAGCAGTGTGCTCTGGTGGGCAAGAAGGCCAATGGCATCCTGGGGTGCATTAGAATGGCTGTGACCAGCAGGTCAGGAGAGGTTCTCCTCCCTCTCTACTCTGCCCTGGTGAGGCCACATCTGGAATATTGTGTCCAATTCTGGGACCCTCAGTTCAAGAAGGACCTCAGGGAACTGCTTGAAAGAGTTCAGCACAGAGCCACAAAAATGGTTAAAGGTGTGCAACATCTTCCTTATGAGGAGAGAATGAGGGAGCTGAGGGCTCTGTAGCTTGGAGAGGAGGAGCCTGAGGGTGACCTCATTGCTGTTGATAAAGCTGTGCAGGGTGAGTGCCCAGAGGCTGGAGCCAGGCTCTGCTGGGGGATGCCCAATGCCAGCACAAGGGGCAGTGGTGGAAGCTGATGCAGAGGAAGTTCCATGGAAACAGGAGGAGGAATTTTCCCTGTGAGGATGACAGAGTCTTGGAACAGGCTGCCCAGGGGGGCTGTGGAGTCTCCTTCTTTGGAGGTATTCAAGGCCTGCCTGGATGTGTTCCTGTGTGATCTGCTCTAGGTGCTCCTGCTGTGGCAGGGGGGTTGGACTGGGTGATCATTTGAGATCCCTTCCATCCCCTAACATTCTCTGATTCTGTGATTCCTTAAAGCTCTGCAGAAAGGTTTTTGTATAGTTGGCTACTCTAATGGCATATCTCGTTTCAGTCGTGTACATTGGTGCATTATCCTGTCTAGGCAGCTCCAGATGAATATATCTATGATCTCTCTACTGAAAACAAATCCTTGAGCCAGTTCTCTGTCCAGCTGGAGAGGAATTGGTAATTTGCCCACGTCAGTAGACACATGTGCTGGTTGTAGAAATCTGCCCCTAGTTATCAGGTGTTTAATATGCCAGATACTTGTTGGAAGGATGTACATCCAAATGACAGTCAGGTATCCACCAGCAAGCTCTCACTGCTGTTCTGTATGCAAGGAGATCCTCATCCATAGGTTAATAATGGAAAGTGAATCAAATGAGAAACAGACAGAGCAGCTCTTATCTTGAGAACAAAGTCTTGTAGCTGCTCCACTGTCTAATTAATTAACAAAAAAAAAATTGTAGTGAAATAAAAATGCAGAATAAATTGGCCCTTCTCCTAGGACACAGGAAAACACAGCAACTGACAGAGCCATCTCCTGATGATAAAACAGGAAAGCTACTCTTTGTGCAGATCTCCAGTGAAACAAACAGGGGCCAGGGAACTGCATGGACTAGCACTCCACAGACTGAGCTTTTACTACCATCACTCTTCCCATGTACTGTGTGGTGTCAAAGGTTTACTGAATGTGTGCTTGTCCTGAAGGGTCAAACCCCCAAGCATGCCCTACCCCATACAACGGGCTAAGCACCTCTGAATGTGCTAATCCGGCCACATCCTGTGTGTGCCTCTGACCATGTTTGGATATGCCCCATCCCATAGGTGCAGCTAGCAGGTTTCTCTGGTACCAAAGGGCATTCATTGTCTTGGGACAGTGTGCTGGGTTGAGGCAGCCCCCTCTCTCCCCACCATGGGCAGGAATAAAACACTCAGACAAACGGATTGCGAAAGTGATGAAAGTTTAAATAGAAAGCAGTGAAATGTTACAGAAAACCCAAAGCGCAGTGACAAAGAAAAGATCCCAAAGCAAACCCAGAGGCATCCCATTCCCACCTAAGGGTACACCCGAGACCCTCAGGGCTCCTTCTTCCCCCTCCCTCTGCTGGGCTAGTCTCAGCTGGCCAGGCCTGAGACTGCCCATCCCCTCGTGGCCTTGGGCCTAGCCAGGCCCAAAGCCAGCAGACATCTCCCCCAGTTACCGGCTGGCGGAGGAGGAAGAAAAGAGAGCGTGCTAGACTCTGCACTGGATCTTATAGTGGTGCAAAGAATTATGGTAGGAAATACACAATTTCCTGTGTCCATCCCTCTGGGCTGGACTTCTGGACACAGGAAGTGAACACACCAGGGGGGGCACCCAGCTCAAACTGCAACATGCCACCCCTGTATTTCATACCATAATCTCTGCACCTAAACACATCATCAAATCAGAAATCTTCTGATGACATGTCCGGCGAAGTCCACATGTTCATCTGGGCATCCACTCAAACAATCTTTCCTTCAGGCTCAAGTGTCAGTCCATTCAGGTTCTTCTCCTCTCATTTAACGGAGCCTCCCGCGATGCAGAGTTCACTCTTCTGCGGTGCAAGCTCTTCATGGATCCGTCGGACATCCTGGTCACCTGGAAAGAACCTCACAACTTCTCAACCAAACCTTTATTCCCATCTCTATCCACTCAGCGGCATATTTCCACTCCTGGGGCAAGCCAGTCAGAACAATCAAGCTCTGCTGCTTCTCCACCCCTCCAGGAAAATAGCACGCTGAGCCTCTCTCACCACTGCACGGACCTATCCCAAGCCCAGTGCTGACCGCTTTCAGCCGCGGCCCGAGGCTCCACAGACGCATGCCACAGGTACACCGCCCCTCCACTGGGCGTTCGCGTACCGCAGATGTGGCAGCTCCAAGTACACAGCCCCACCCCGGGAGAGGAGGGGCTGCTCCACAACCTGCTGAGAAGAAGGGAGGTGGAGCCAGGTGCTAGGCGCCATTTTCGGAACTCGTCCGAAAACGTCGGGGAAGAGAACAGGGCTGGCCCCGCCGCCGCTCCGAGTGCACGGCCCGAGCCGCTGCCGCCGCTCTGAGCGCATGGCTCAGCCCTCAGCCGCCGCAGCCCGAGCATACAGCAGGGCTCCAGCCACCTCTACCGCCGCGGTACAGAATCAAAATCGCCTCCACCCCTCGGGCATTCAAACGGTTCCTCCAGAGAAAGCCATAAACGCGTCCCCAGGGCCCTTGAGAACAGCTTTCGAACTGAGTTCCCGTTTGCCCTTCCTGGGTATCGGGAGCCGAGCTCGCCCGCTCCGCCACGGCTGGCCCTACCCCGCAGCGAGAACGGACCCGACTTTGATCTGCTCGCCGCTGCCCCCTCCACCACTTCACCCCCCGCCGCTTCTGCCGCTCCGCAGAGAGTAAAGGTGGAGGAGGGGCAGGTCCCGCATTCTTAAGCGATGCCCCAGTTCCGATGGTTAAGAGCCACCCCTGCTTGAAATAGCAGGAGGGGCTCCGTGCCACCGGCCACGCACCAAGTGTCCCCCGGCAATCCACGAGAACTCACACAATCGCCCCAACAACAACACTTTGAGCCCCAACTGCCAGAAAACCAGAACGACGCCCAGAACTAAATTTAAACTCTCTTATCTTTTGCAATCCGATCTGCAGAATGCACAATAGCAAACTCCTTCTCCTGCCTGGCTCGCCAAGAATGTGGTGGGTTTAGAGGCAGACCCCCTCCCCACAACAACCATCCTCTGCTACCAAGAATGTGCTGGGTTGAGGCAGCCCCCTCTCTCCCCACCACGGGCAGGAATAAAACACTCAGACAAACGGATTGCGAAAGTGATGAAAGTTTAAATAGAAAGCAGTGAAATGTTACAGAAAACCCAAAGCGCAGTGACAAAGAAAAGATCCCAAAGCAAACCCAGAGGCATCCCATTCCCACCTAAGGGTACACCCGAGACCCTCAGGGCTCCTTCTTCCCCCTCCCTCTGCTGGGCTAGTCTCAGCTGGCCAGGCCTGAGACTGCCCATCCCCTCGTGGCCTTGGGCCTAGCCAGGCCCAAAGCCAGCAGACATCTCCCCCAGTTACCGGCTGGCGGAGGAGGAAGAAAAGAGAGCGTGCTAGACTCTGCACTGGATCTTATAGTGGTGCAAAGAATTATGGTAGGAAATACACAATTTCCTGTGTCCATCCCTCTGGGCTGGACTTCTGGACACAGGAAGTGAACACACCAGGGGGGCACCCAGCTCAAACTGCAACAGACAGTATTTAAACAGCTGAGAAGGTAGGCAACTGACCTTGTGCTCACCAAGCAAACAACAGGAGCCAAATGCTGCCCCAGTTGCAGCTGAAGAGCTTGTCCTAGCGGGCAACAACTACACTTGGGCCTTGCACCTGGAGCAAGGCAACCAACAGTCTGCAAGCCCTGTGCTGGAGGCAGAAAAGGAAGTGCAAGGGAGGGGAGGAGAGGTTTGGGGAGGGGAGGTTCAGAGAGGAGAGGTCTGCACCCAACCTGCAGAAGTATGTTTCTACACACTGTGGCACAGCATGCTGTGTCACTGTTTCATCACGATTCTCCAGTGCAGAAGGATCACTGCACAACTGTATAAAATACTTCTGACAAGAAAGAAGGGGCAAATAGCATTCCACAAGTCACAGTGCAAGATCCTGCACCTGGGTCAGGCCAATCCTAGGCACAGATATGAACTGGCTACAGAGTGGGTTGACAGTAGCCCTGTGTGAGAGACTAAACCTTGTCTTTCCTGGTGTGACCCAACAAAGATAAAATCACTTGCTGCTTGCCCAGACAACATGTGTTGGGCAGAGCCACTGGAAGGAAGGTACAAAGATCATGTAGGAATCCTGTCTACCAATCCTGGATGCTAATCACCTTGTGATTGCATCGTGGTAACACTGGACTGCAGCTGGCCTACAACAATGGCCCGAGGACCCAGCCATCACGCCTTCAGGACAAGATAATCTTCACCCATCAAGTACCCCGGATAGGGTGAGACATTGGATTCACCACCTGTTTCCTGATGTGTAATGAGTGTGGGGGCATGTAGGTGGAGAAGGAGGAGACAGAAGCCCCCCCCCTCCATCTAGACCCCTGCCCAAATACACAGAAATGCACAGAAAGGTTTCCTGGGGAACGATACCTGGATATTTACCTAAGGAGGATTTCCTGGCCCCTGAATTCCTGAGGGACAATACTTGGACACATAGCTAAGGACTCAAAACTGTATAAAAGACTTGAGCCACTACTGGCTTGAAGGAAGAAAAACGCAGGAGAAAAACGGAGATGAAGGACAACACAGGAGGAGGACAATGCCGCTGAGAAGGAAAGCACGGGAGATAGAAAAGCCCAGGACAATGCTGCTCTGGAGAAAAGAGGTCATGGAGCCTGGAAGAAGCAGACTGAACCCTCTCTCCGTGTCCTAAGATCCGCCTGCTGCAAATCATGGAGCTGAAGAAGCTGCCCAGAGGGACCACATCTCTTCTACAGCCAAAGCCTCAGCACTGTTTCACTACAAACCCAGCATCTCCTGCAGCACCTTTCCTCCACAGACTCGAACTGTCTTGGGGAGGGGGGGTGGGTGAGGGGTGTGGTAATATAATTCCTTTCCTCTTCTCTCTCTCCTCTCTCTCTATTTTCTCCCTCTCCCCTTCTTATTTCCACTTTATTTGTGTAATCAATAGCCTAGCTGTTGATATTTTGGCCTCGTTTGTGCCTCTCATTTCACAACACGGGAATATTCAAAAGAACTGAGGCTCTTTCCCTCTCTGGACCGAGACACCCTGAAGAGAAGGACTTCGGGATATTGGTAGATGAGAAGCTCCCCATGAGCTGGCAGTGAGCTCATGCAGCCCAGAAGCCAAACATATCCTGGGATGCATCAGGAGTGTGGCCAGCAGGGCTGGAGAGAGGATTTGGTGTACTCAGCTGAGATCCCACATCCAACACACTGTAAGAGGGACATAGATCTGTTGGAACAAGTCAGGAGGAGGGCCACAGAGATGATCCAAGGGCTGGAACACCTCTGCTATGAAGATAGGCTGAGGGAGTTGGAGGTGTTCAGCCTAGAGAAGAGAAGACTCCAGGGGCACCTAATAAGTGCCTTCCAATACCTGAAGGGATCCTACAGGAAGGCTGCAGAGGGACTTTTTACAAGAGTGTGCACAGACAGGACAAGGGAAATGGATTGAAATGGAAGGAGAATAGGCTTAGATTGGATCTCAGGAAGAAATTCTTCACCAGGAGGGTGTCAAGACTCTGGAATGGATTGTCCAGAGAGGCTGTGGATGCCCCCTGAATGCACCTGGTGAAGGGCAGGTTGGATGTGGCCTTGAGTAAGCTGGGCTGGTTGAGAGGTGTCCCTGCCCATGGCAGGGAGGTTGAATTGGATGATCTCTAAGGTCTCTCCCAGCCTGAGCCATGCTATGATTCTGTGAACATCAACAATTGTTAATCACTGTATTTTGGTTAATACTTTAGTAGAAGAGTATTATCAATCTATCCTTCACCAACATTCATTATCTTACATAGCATTACTCCTGAGAAAAAAGAAACTCTTAAAGGGCTTTCAAACAACTAAGTTTTAAGTGAGGTCTGCTGGGTTTGGCAACTTGTTTGTTGCTGTCTTATTGGAGTCCTCAGAGGCTCTTTAATTTTATGTTTTTTTAGGCTTTCACCTGATATTGCAGATCAAAATGATTGATCAGACTCACTTAACATCTATTAGCAAACCCCACAATGAGCTCAGTTTTAATAGAAGTGTTCCTATGGATGTTTCATATAATCACCAAGCACAAGTTAATTATGGACATAAATTAATGGTGAGAGAAGAGGAGACTACTGTAGCAGATGAAACCTGGAAACTAGCTATTTCCTCTTATTTCTGTTGCAACTGAAAGATCTTTGGCACCCATGTTTGATTCAGTGTCCTTTTATGGAGATAAGATCCTCCACATCATATCTGCAATACCCCAAATGGAAGCCATACTCAGCATATTAGCTGAGACTCATTAGAAGTTTGAGCTGTGTGAAGAGTGGGCAAATTTCACAGGCAAACTGCCACTGTGGGGCAGAGGCTTCAACAGGAAAGCCTCACTTCATTTAGTTCCATTCCTGAATGTCCTCCAGTAACTGTAACCTTTTCTTTCAATGAAAGTCAACTGCCTGTAAAATCCTCCATAATGTGGACATCTACCACTTACAGCCAAAGGAAGTGCAGCATTGCACAGCCTTTCCTTGTTGGTCATGTACCAGACAGCTTCTGCAACACACAGAGGCTATTATCATGCAAACAATCTTCTGAGTGCAGAGGAGGGCAAGGAAGCTGGGAAGGGCCTGGAGAATAAATCTGATGAAGAGCAACTGAAGGAGCTGGGGATGGTTAGTGAGAAACAGAGGAGGCTGAGGGGAGACCTCATTGCTGTCTACAACTACCTGAAAGGACCCTGTGGAGAGGCTGCTGCTGGTCTCTTCTCACAGGTAATTAGTGATAGAACAGGAGGGAACAGCCTCAAGCTGCAGCTAATATGGTAGGCTGAACATGAGCCAGCAGTGTGCCCAGGTGGCCAAGAAGGCAAATGGCTTCCTGGCCTGGATCAGGAACAGTGTGGCCAGCAGGAGCAGGGAAGTCATTCTGCCCTGGACTCATCACTGGTTAGGCCACACCTTGAGTCCTGTGTCCAGTTCTGGGCACCTCAGTTTAGGAAAGATGTTGAGATGCTGGAAGGCATCCAGGGAAGGGCAACAAAGCTGGGGAGGGGTCTGGAGCACAGCCCTGTGAGGAGAGGCTGAGGGAGCTGCAGTTGCTTAGCCTGGAGGCTCAGGGGAGACCTTCTTGCTGTCTCCAACTCCCTGAAGGGAGGTTGTAGCCAGGTGGGGGCTGGTCTCTTCTCCCAGGCAGCCAGCACCAGAACAAGAGGACACAGTCTCAAGCTGCACAGGGCTAAGTTTAGGCTTGATCTTAGAAAGAAGTTCTTCCCAGCAAGAGAGATTTGCCATTGGAATGTGCTGCCCAGGGAGGTGGTGGAGTCACCATGCCTGGGGGTGTTTAGGAAGAGCCTGGATGGTGCCATGGTTTAGTTGATTAGATGGTGTTGGGTGATAGGTTGGACTTGATGATCTCAAAGGTTTTTTCTAACCTGGTTAATTCTATTCTATTCTATTCTATTCTATTCTATTCTATTCTATTCTATTCTAACAGCAGAGATGCTGCCCTCAGAAGTATCATGACCCTTCCCACATACCCCTTTAAAACTCATGTGGTTTTTAGAGGAGAGCAAAAGGTTTCAAATCTCAATTCATTTAGATTTATATAGCTGAATGTTCTGGCTTTACTCTATTATAACAAGAAAATGTTGATAGGGAAACAGAAGGCACATCAAAACTGTTCCAAGAATTTGTGTGTTTTTTACATATGGGATAAGATACAACAAACTTATCTCTAGGCAGAAGATTTATGTAAGGAACTAAGCCTTGGTTTTTAAGGTCAGGCCACACAAACAGCTGCTGTGGCACCCCAGGTAACACTGCAGGTTGCCCTGAAGGAGGAAGGTGAGCTGCTTGGCCAAGGGGACACAGCTGTGGGCTCTCCCTACCTGATCTGGCAGAGCTGAATGGTTTTGTAGACAGGTTGAGCCTTTGAGAGTTCTCTCTCAGGCTGGCATCCCAACCGTGTTAGGATGACCCATAAAGGCTGAGATGCTTCTGGTACCCTACAAACACTTGGATGAGTTGCTTAGCCAGTTGTGGAGGCAGCTGGAGAATAACCACCCAGCAGGAATCTTGTGGGCTCAGGTGGCCAAGAAAGCCAAGAGGATCATGGCTTGGATCAGCAATAACGTGGCCAGCAGGAGCAGGACAGGGATTGCCCCCCTGTACTGAGCACTGTTGAGGCCACACCTTGAATCCCGGGCTCAGTTTTGGACCTCTCAGTCCAAGAAGGACACAGAAGTGCTGGAGCATCTCCAGACAAGAGCAATAAAGCTGGGGGAGGGTCTAGAGTACAAGTCTTGTATGGAGCAGCTGAGGGAACTGGGCTTGTTCAGCCTAGAGAAAAGGAGGCTGGTGGGAGACCTCATGGCTCCCTACAACCCCCTGAAAGGAGGTTGGACCCAGGTCAGGGTCAGTCTCTTCTCCCAAGGAAGAAGTCACAGGACAAGAGGACACAGCCTCAAGTTGCCCCAGAGAATCTTTAGGTTGGACATGAGGAACAATTTCTTCCCTTTGAGGGTTGTCAAGGCCTGGCCCAGGCAGCCCAAGGGAGTGGTGGAGTCCCCATCCATAGAGGGATTTGAAGGCCATGTGGTGCTGAGGGACATGGTTAGTGGTGACCTGGCAGTGCTGGCCTTGGGTTGCCCTTGATGATCTTAAAGGTCTTTCCAACCAAACCATTTTGTGATTCTGTGGATCACAGAATTGTTCCAGTTGAAAAGATCTCTAAGATCTTTTAGTCCAGCCCTTGACATAACTAGGAAATCCCACTGGATGCCTTTCAGACTAGCAGATCTAGGATTCTCACCTTGATATGTGCTTACCTCAACACTTTTTACCACTCTAAAGAAGCCCCTCTACTCTGCCCTGCTCAGATCACACCTGCAATAATCTGTCCAGTTTTGGGCTCCCCAGTTCAAGAGAGACAGAGACCAATAGGTACCACAATGATGCTTAGGGAACTTGAGCATCTCCCCTGGGAAGAGAGACTGAGAGCCCTGGGGCTGTTTAGTCTGGAGAAGAGAAGGCTGAGAGGGGATCTGATCAATGTCTATCAATAGCTGAGGGCTGGGGGTCAAGTGGAGGGGGCCAAGCTCTTTTGGGTGGTGCACAGCAATAAGCCAAGGAACAATGGAGACAAACTTGACCAGAGAAGGTTTCAGCTCAACATGAGGAGAAACTTCTTTAGAGTGAGGGTGCCAGAGCCCTGGAGCAGGCTCCCCATGGAGGTTGTGGAGTCTCCTTCTCTGGAACCATTCCAACCCCTCCTGGATGCATTCCTGTGCACACTGCCCTGGGTGATGCTGCTCTGGCAGGGGGGGTTGCTCTGGAGGTCTCTTCCAAACTCTAATGTACTGCGGTACTGTGAAAAGTCATCCCAACAAATGTAAATAAGTGATTGTTATTTCCACTCTCTGTGTAAAGACAGTGTTTGTCCTGGGATATTGTGTCACTATATTCCCAAAATAAAACCAGCCATAATTTGTTGTCTTTATCTATGTCTCACATAATTATCTTTTGTGATTATGAGGTGTATTCTGATATTCCTCTCTTTGCCCCCATTTTGGTAACTCTGAAACTCCTAATAAACAGTTTTATGGCTGAGCTGAGACTCCCACAAGCATAATGTCTTGAGTGCTGTGATAAGAGATAATAAAGCCAAAGGCTCAGCCTTACAATTATTGTCTCAGAAATGTTGCTACCCTGAAACATGCAAGATTGAAACTGATGTTACTGAGGTGAAAGGTTGAATATAATCTAACTGCTCATTACTTTCTCTTTATGGGGCTCACCATCTGCTTGCAGGTGTGGGGGGTTTCCCCTGCTCTATTCATACTTGGTGTCCTGTCTCTGAGAAGCATTCCAAGCTTGCACTCCTGTCTTCCTTCATTAACTTGTAAGAGGTTGCAGATGCCAGGACTAAACGAGGCATTGTGTATGGTTCAGTGCAAAATGTAATTAATGAGAGCATCAGTACCCCCTAGTCCTGACATGCCTCTTGCAGGCTGTCATGTTGGGTGTTATTTCGTGGTTGCACAAGCTTGTAGTGACTGTGAGTTTCACAGAACCACAGAACTGCCAGGGTTGGAAAGGACCTCAAGGATCATCCAGTTCCAACTCCCCTGCCATGGGCAGGGACACCTCACACTACAGCAGGTTGCTCACAGCCACATCCAGCCTGGCTGCAAAAACCTCCAGGCATGAGGCTTCCACCACCTCCCTGTGCAACCTGTGCCAGTCTCTTACCACCCTCATGGGGAAGAATTTCTTCCTAACATCCAAAGTTTTGTTCCATACCCCCCAGTCCTATCACTCCCTAACATCCTGAAAAGTCCCTACCCAGCTTTCTTGTAACCCCCTTCAGACCCTTGAAGGCCACAATCAGGTCTCTTCGGAGCCTTCTCCTCTCCAGACTGAACAGCCCCAACTCCCTCAGTCTGTCTCCACACCTGAGGTGCCTCTACCTTGGCATGATTGGTATTGTTGTAGGAAATTTTTTGCAAGCTTGCTCATTTATTAGAAAAGAATAAAACCCATGAAGGGCCTTGCAACCCCAGCTCATATACTTTTTATACATTCTTCATATCCAAATGCTGGTGAAGTAATAATGACAATGCTTTCTCATCTCAGATATTGACAACTTATCAATGCTCTGTTTAAAGCCAATATCATCCTCACACCAGGGCATTTTGCTAATGATAGGAAGATTATATTATGACAATGTAAAGTTTGTTCTTTCTCCTTGCCTGTTTTCTCTATTCCTTGACATTTTCAACAGCAGCTTTAAAAAAAGTTGTTTCAAGCATCTTTCCTAACATTTTGGGTTTTGCATTACACTTTAGTTTCATTTTCATCTGGCCAAAAACTATCTAGGGTTGGTTAAAACCAAAAAGTCTTGGGTTTATTTTTTATGGGTTGGGGTTTTGTGATTAGTTTGTTGGTGGTTGTATTTAATTTTTTTAATTTGTTTTTGTGTGTGTGTGGTTTGGTTTGGTTTGGTTGATTTGATTTGGTTGGGTTGATTTGGTTGGTTTTATTTGGTTTGTTTGGATTGGTTTGGTTTGGTTGGGTTGGTTTGACTTGGTTTGGTTTGGTCGGGTTTATTTGATTGGTTTTATTTGGTTTGGTTGGTTTGGTTTGGTTTGGTTTGGTTTGTTTGGGTTGGGTTGGTTTGGCTGGTTTGGGTTGGTTTGGTTTGGTTTGGTTTGGTTTGGTTTGGTTTGGTTTGATTGGTTTGGTTTGGTTGGGTTGGGTTGGTTTTGTTCTGTTTGGTTTGGTTGGTTTGGTTTGGTTTGATTGGTTTGGTTGGGTTGGGTTGGGTTGGTTTTGTTCTGTTTGGTTTGGTTGGGTTGGTTTGGTTGGGTTGGGTTGGGTTGGTTGGGTTGGGTTGGTTTGGTTCGGTTTGGTTTGGTTGGGTTGGGTTTGTTGGTTTGGTTGGTTTGGTTTGGCTTGGTTTGTTTTGGTTGGGTTGATTTGATTGGTTTTATTTGGTTAGGTTGGTTTGTTTTAGTTTGTTTGGGTTGGTTTGGTTCAGTTTGGTTTGGTTTGGTTTGGTTTGGTTTGGTTTGGTTGGGTTGGGTTGGGTTGGGTTGGGTTGGGTTGGTTTTGTTCAGTTTGGTTTGGTTGGTTTGGTTGGGTTGGGTTGGGTTGGTTGGGTTGTGTTGGTTTGGTTCGGTTTGGTTTGGTTTGGTTGGTTTGGTTGGTTTGGTTTAGTTGGATTGGGTTGGTTTGGTTAGGTTTGGGTTGGTTTGGTTGGGTTGGTTTTGGTTGGGTTAGGTTGGTTTGGTTTGGTTTGGTTGGTTGGTTGGTTTCAAAACCACATGAAGCCATGTGGCAATTTTAGGCTATGTCTTTAATTTTTTTTCACAGATCTTGAGCAGAGAAGCAGTAAAATGTCAATAACTCATTGTTGGGTGTGGAAAGGAAAATAAAGATCATTCTAAACAATCCATTGGAGAGATATCTACCATAAGATCTTGTTCCTAAAACAATTCTCTCTCCTGTTCCTGCTTCTTGGCTCTGGGAGCGATGCCACCTTGCTTCTGCTTGACCTTGGCTGTGTTGTTTTGGTATTAACTTCTCTGCTTCTGTCTCTTCTCCCTTTTGTACAGGGGGGTAATGGGGGCATGGGGGTGAGCAGAGAGGGAGAAGCTAGTAGCTTCCCCAGGTCTTTGACCAGGGTGGGTCCTTGTGCTGTTTGTTAATTGTAAATTAATTGTAGATATTGTGATTCCTGGATATTTTGTACATGTTCATTGCATTCCAGTGTAGATTGTAGTTTTGCTGTAAATACAGCTTCCATTTGCTACCAGCTGGGCTGCTCTGGCAAAGTTAATGTTGGGGGGGGCGGAATTTCAACCCACCAGAGTCCACTTGGAAACTGTAGTTAAATGGTCAGGATTCTAATCACCTTTGCCTTGTGCATCCTTTGTGTCCCTTTAGAATTCCTTTCCCCTTTAGAATTCCTCACCATTATCATTTTATATCTTCCACTGAGACTTTAAGCCTGAGTCATGCTTGGATTCCTTGGCTCCTCTGTGTGTTCTGGAGCCCTGTTTGAGTCATACAGCAAAGACTTTGCTAGGCTGGTGACACAGCTCTTGCAGTACAGAGTGCTGCTGGACAACTCGAATTCCTCTGAGGAGAAAAGGCTTCTGTGGTTTTGCCCTTGGTTACCTCACAGTAAATCCCGAGTTTGTATGGAACTCTTTGCTTTGGCAAAAGAAATTATTACCATTCTTTTCTTGTTAGTCACAAATCTTTTTGAAGATGTGAAGTAAGCACATACTTTTTTCAAGAGAAAATGGGGAAATTTGCCTTAACAAAAATGCCTGCTGAGGAGCAGAATGGCCACAAAGACCTTAAAGGCTATTAGCTGTGACATACACTGCAACCAGTACAAGGCTGTAGTATAAAATATCTTGTTTGAAATAAACTTTTATCATCATATGCATACAGAACTTGAGAATAACAGATGGTTTAGATGTCTATTTCCTATTGAGTTTCCTAGATGTGTGAACGTGTAAATTTGCAGGTATTTTACAGATAGCACAGAATCATAGAACACATCAGGTTGGAAGAGACCTCCAAGCTCATCCAGTCCAAGCCTCAAACCATCACTGAATGGTCTACACTAAACCATGTCCCTAAGCGCCAGCTCCACACACTGCTTAAACACCCCCAGGGAAGGTGGAGACCATTCCAGTGTTTGAAAACCTTTTCAGCGAAGAAATATTTCCATCCTGAACCTCCCCTGCTGCTGCCTGAAACTATTTCCTCTGTTTCTGTCCCTTGCCACCAAGGAGCAGAGGCTGCCCCCTCCTCACTCCAACCTCCCTTCAGGGAGCTGCAGAGAGCAATGAGGTCTCCCCTCAGCCTCCTCTTCTCCAGCCTGAACACCCCCTGCTCCCTCAGCCCCTCCTCATAGCTCAGGTGTTCCAGGCCCTTCTCTAGCCTCATTGCCCCTCTCCGGACAGGCTCCAGCCCCTCAATGTCCTTCCTGGAGTGGAGGGCCCAGAGTTGACCACAGCACTCCAGGTGTGGCCTCCCCAGTGCTGAGCACAGGGGGATGGTCACTTCCTGTCCCTGCTGCCCACTCTGTTTCTGATCCAAGCCAGGATGCCTTTGGCTTTCTTGGCCACCATTCATAATGAGACAATAAGTTCTCCTTGGTGCCTCCTCTTTTCCAGCTTGAACACCCCCATCTCCTTCAGCCCCTCCTTGTAGCCCAGGTGCTCCAAGTCCTTCTCTAGCCTCATTGCCCTTAATATACAGACACCTGAGGGAATTTATATATATATATATGTATTTGTGTTTTTATGTATGAAGCACCTATCACCATATTAATAAACATTCACCAGAACCACTCTGATGCAGAGGCAAGAGCATGGCTCAGCCTTTCCCTACCTCAGAACTCCTGCTTCCAACCAATTTAAAAATAAGCAAAGAAGCAAAAATAAGTCAGAAGAGTTTGCTGCCAGCCTGCCTGGCCGGTGTTTAATATTGCTTGGGTTTGGTTTATATGTATCAAAGACATATAAGCTGGGATAGTGTGCCCAATATCAATTCAATTTCCTACAAGTGTGTTGGCTCATTGTGGAAAAAGATTTTACAGGAATGCATTTCACAGAATCACAGAGAAATTGGAAAGGACCTCCAGAGATCATCGAGTCCAACACCCCTGCAAAGCAGAACTACTTAGGGCAGGTCACACAGGAAGGTGGCCAGGTGGATTTTGAAGCTCTCCAGAGAAGGACACTCCAGAACCTCCCTGGGTAGCCTGGAGAAGGAGACTCCAGAACCTCCCTGGGTAGCCTGCTCTAGTTCTCCATCAACCTTTTCCCATATTGAGATGGAATTTCCTGTGGTTGAGTTTACATCCTTTGCCCCTTGTGCTGGCACTGGGTATCACTGAAAAGAGCCTGGCTGCATAGTCCTGACAGCCACCCATCAGAGATTTGTAGACATTGATCAGATCCCCTCTCAGCCTTCTCTTCTCCAGACTAAACAGCCCCAGGGCTCTCAGTATTTCCTTGAGAGAGAGATGCTCCAGTCCCTTAACCATCCTTGTAGCCCTCCATTGAACTCTTCTCAGTAGTTCCCTGTCCCTCTTGCACTGGGGAGCCCAGAACTGTACACAATAGTCCAGAGGTGGTCTAACTAGGACTGAGTAGAGCGGGAGAAGAACCTTCCTCAACTTGCTGGACAGAGTCTTCTGAATTAATCCAAGATGATAACTGCCCCCGAAGGGTGGCTGACAGTGGGTCTATGGCCAAGTGGAGGCCAGTGACAAGTGGAGGACCTCAGGGATCAGTATTGGGACCAGTTTTGTGCAACATCTCTGTTGAAAACATGGACAGAGGCATTGAGTGTACCTTCAGCACTCTGTGTGGTGCAGCTGACAGCTAGAGGGAAGGATCCATCCAGAGGGACCTGAACAGGCTGCAGAGGTGACCCCATGACAACCTCATGAGGTTCAGCAAGACCAAGGGCAAGGTCCTGCAGCTGGGTCAGGGCAATCCCAAGGATTGACACAGCCTGGGCAAGGACTGGCTTGAGAGCAGCCCTGAAGAAAAGGCCTTGGGGACGATGGGGGAGGAGAAGCTCAACAGGAGCCAGCAGTGAGCACTTGCAGCCCAGAGAGCCAAGCAGAGCCTGGGCTGCAGCAAGAGAAGTGTGGCCAGCAGGGCTAGGGAGGTGATTCTCCCCATCTGCTCCATGCTGGTGAGACCACACCTGGAGCATTGTGTCCAGTTCTGGAGCCTCTATTACAAGAAGGATCTGGAGGTGCTGGAAGGTGTCCAGGGAAGGGCCACAAGGATGAGCAGAGGGCTGGAGCTGCTCTGCTATGAGGACAGACTGAGGCAGTTGGGGCTGTGCAGTCTAGAGAGGAGAAGGCTCCAAGGAGACCTAATTGTGGCCTTCCAGTATCTGAAGGGAGCTACAAGAAAGCTGCAGAGGGACTTTTGAGGGTGTCAGGGAGTGATAGGACTAGAGCAAAACTAGAAGTGTGTAGATTCAGATTGGATGTTAGGAGGAAGTTGTTCCCCATGAGGGTGGTGAGAGACTGGCACAGGTTGCCCAGGGAGGTGGTGGCAGCCTCATGCCTGGAGGTTTTTGCATCCAGGCTGGATGTGGCTGTGAGCAACCTGCTGTAGTGTGGCAAGGGGGTTGGAACTGGCTGATCCTTGAGGTCCCTTCCAACCCTGATGCTATGCTATGCTTCCAACCCTATGATGCTATGATTCTGTACCTTTGGCCTTCTTTCTATCAGGACATACTGCTGCCACATGGATAACTGACTATCATCCACAGCTCCAAGGTCCTTCTCTGTGGAGCTACTCTCTAGCGGGCAAACTTGTAACCTGTTCTGGTTCATGGTGGTATTTCTTCCCATGTGCAGGACTCTGCATATGACCTTGTTGATCTTCACTGGGTTCACATTTGCCCAGCTCTCCAGGCTGTCCAAGGCTCACTGAGTGGCAGCACAGCCTTCCAGTGTGTCAGCCACTCCTCCCAGTTTGGTATCACCAGCAAACGTGCCCAGGGTGCACTCTGTTCCTTCATCAAGCTCACTGATGAATATCTTGAACAAGACAGGACCCAGAACTGACTCCTGGGGAACACCACTAACTACGCATGTTCATCAGGACTCTGCAGCACTGATCATCACCCTCTGGTCTCGGCTGTTTAGCAAGTCCTCAATCCACCTTACTGTCTGCTCGTCTATGCCACACTGAGCTTTCACACAAGGTTGCTATGGGAGACAGTGTCAAAAGGCTTTCTGAAGCCAAGAAGGACAACAACTGCTGCTCTCCCTGTGTCTGCCCATGCAGTCACACCACTGTAAAAAGGCTATCAGATTAGTCAGATATAATTTCCCCTTGATAAATCCATCTCAGCTACTCCTGATAACCTCATGTACTTCAGTATGCCTAGAGATGATCTGAAGGAACACAACTGAACCTGCTGCCACATACAGATGTTTTCAGAGAAGAAATACCATCCAGTGCTGTGCATAGATGGGCAACAAAGGGCAACAAAGCTGGGGAGGGGTCTGGAGCACAGCCCTGTGAGGAGAGGCTGAGGGAGCTGGGGTTGCATAGCCTGGAGAAGAGGAGGCTCAGGGGAGACCTTCTTGCTCTCCACAGCGCCCTGAAGGGAGGTTGTAGCCACGTGGGGGTTGATCTCTTCTCCCAGCCAGCACCAGGCAACCAGCACCAGAGCAAGATACAGTCTCAAGCTGTGCAGGGGGAAGTTTAGGCTTAGTCTTAGAAAGAAATTCTTCCCCAAAAGAGAGATCACCCCTCGGAATGTGCTGCCCAGGGAGGTGGTGGGATCAGCGTCCCTGGAGGTGTTTAAGAAAAGCCTGGATGAGGCACTTGGTGTCACAGTCTGGTTGATTAGTTAAGGCTGGGTGACAGCTTGGACTCGATGATCTTGAAGGTCTTTTCCAACCTGACTGATTCTGTGATCTTTATTTTTGTAAAAATCCACATGTGAAAGCAGCTTTGTTTAGCTGAAGGAGTTTTCAGCCCTGATTTCCTATGGGCAGAAAGATGCACCCTGAATGAGCTCCTTGTGCCCTCAATAATTAAGTTTTGCTGGAAGTTACAAATCCTTTTGACAGATTGCAAAAATTCATTCACCAGCAGAAAGGTTTTCATTCTTTTCTTCTGAATAAGAGTAAAAATAGATCCATATGCATGGATAGTTTAAAAATACTTTTGCTTTTATGGTATATAAATAAACTAACAGGCAGAAGAGCCTAATTTTCTCAAATAGATTGTCATCAATGATTCAGAGGGACACATGAAGGAGTTGTGTCTAATTAGCACCACATTTATAGTTGTTAACCATGTTTCTTAACACTGAACATTAGAGCTAAGTGATTTTAAACAACCATCTGTGTTTTTTTCTGTACATTAACCAGGGTATTCTGTCTGTAACTAATAACTGTTCTGTTGATCTTCCAGGCAAGACAACAAAGCAAAAAGAAAACAAATAAGGAAGATGTCTATATATGAATCCATCACCAATGTATGGATGCTAATGAGTATCAAGGAAATAGGTAATTAATGAATATTGTGAGTGAGAGCTATGACAGATTGCCTTTGAACATCTGAAGCAACACAAGAGTGAGGATGTGCAAATATTAATGCCAGCTCGCTCCTGTTGGTGTGGAACCTTCCTTGCCTGAGTTATGTTTGCTGTGTGGCATTTGAGTAGTGTATAAATGACATTCAGTCCCCAGTCAGGCTGTAAATTATCCTGAATAGGATCAATTATGCCAGACTGCTAAATGTCAGCTGTTGGTAGTGTATCTTGAAAGGGTCCATTTCAGTGTCTGCATGGTGCAGTGCATGTGGTGGGGGCCGTGGGGTGTAGGGCACTGGGGTATGGTGGATGCCTGCTTTGCAGTTTGTGATACAAAAACCTGCTGGTGATGCATTTGGGCTCCATGGCACCACCTGTTTTCCAGCAGATCTATGTCTCATTTCAGTGGGGACACCAGAACTGGACACAGTATTCAAGGTGGGGTCTTAGTAGAGCAGAGTAAAGGGGAAGAATCTTAAATATAACCTAATTGATGTTGATCTGTGCAAGGCTGTTCAGTACAGTTGTTAAAGCTGTGCTGGAGATGTATACCTCACCTGGTAAAACATACAGGACACACACAGAAAACCCAACCAAAATTAACATTTTGAAAAGGAACACAAGACCAAACCTTTTGACTTCATTGCCCTGAATTTGTGGTTCTGTTGGAGGAGAGTCTCATTCTACAGCAGTAAGCAGAATTTTACTCCATGCCTTTCCTAAGTAACAAAATTAAGTTAGTCCAAAAAGAACCAATTTAGAATTGGAAAATTGGCTTAAGGATTTGCAAGAGCAAAGTCTCTTTCTGACTCAAGTTTATCACATTGTAAAGACACTCAACAACATCCTCAGGTGGGGAAAGTAATTGGATTTCTCACTATTCTCTATTGATAGACCTGTAAGAGAACTAGGTAAAAGCTGAAAAGACCTCATCTCATGTCAGCCACCTCTGCTCAGTCAATGCTTCTCCATACTGTGCATTTCTAAAGGCCAGGCTTCAGTGTCTCACCAAGCCTTACATAAAATGTATTGCAGAATCTAATGCATAGAATCACAGAATTGTCAGGGTTGGAAGGAACCTCAAGGATCATCCAGGTCCAATCCCCCTGCCATGGGCAGGGACACCTCACACTACAGCAGGTTGCTCACAGCCACATCCAGCCTGGCTGCAATAATCTCCAGGGATGAGGCTTCCACCACCTCCCTGGGCAACCTTTGCCAGTGTCTCACCACCCTCATGGGGAAGAACTTCTTCCTGACATCCAATCTGAATCTACACACTTCTAGTTTTTGTTCCATCTCCCCGGTCCTCTCACTCCCTGACACCCTCAAAAGTCCCTCCCCAACTTTTTGTAGCCCCTTACAGATACTGGAAGGCCACAATTAGGTCTCCTTGAAGCCTTCTCTTCTCCAGACTGAACAACTCCAACTCACTCAGTTTGTCCTCATAGGAGAGGTTCTCCACTCTCTGATAATCCTCATGGCCCTTCTTTGGTCATGTTCCAGCACCTCCAGATCCTTCCTCTGTTAGGGGCTCCAGAACTGGACACAGTGCTGCTGGTGTGGTCTCAGCAGAATGGAGCAGAGGGGGAGAATCCCCTCCCTGGCCCTGCTGGCCACACTTCTCTTGCTGCAGCCCAGGATATGGTTATCTCTCTGGGCTGCAAGTGTTCACTGCTGGCTCCTGTTGAGATTCTCATCTACCAGCACCCCCAAGGCCTTTTGTTCAGGGCTGCTCTCAAGCCAGTCCCTGCCCAGCCTGTATCAATCCTTGGGACTGCCCCAACCCGAACACAAGACCTTGCACTTGGTCTTATAAGTTTACTTCTTGTTTGTTACTTTTTCAGAGGAATATGAATTTAAAGTAAAGGAAAAAAAAATCATTTCAATTTTTCTGATTGTGTACTCTAGGGCTCCTGTGAGGATTAACAGCTCATTTTTACTTATAAGTCAGATTTAACAACATGTTTTTCCTCATTATTCTGAGTGGCTCAAATCAGCAAGCATTGTCAATGTTGCCATCATCATCATTATTATTTCATGATAAAGATCACACTAAATGGCATAAAAGAAGGTCAATTACTTTATTCCCTTTACAGGGAGACTCCAGGTCCTTTCATAACTGTCCTTCAAAATGAAGTGGGTGGTGGTTTAAAGCCCCCGTGTTCTGCAGGTCATTCTGTATAACCATAAATCTTTAGGTTTCAGAAGAAAATATTGTTTATGCCTGTGATGTTTTGAGAGTAATTGGAAATGGATGGACAGTGGAAAATGCCTTCACCTTGCCTGCATCAGCAATAAAAAGTCAGATCAGATATGAGATGACCCCACATGGAAACACATCATTGTCCTCATGACAACAAAATAAGTCAATGGATTGTCTTCCACAAGGATACTGAACAAATCACAGAATCGTTAGGGTAGGAGGGATCATCCAGTTCCATCCCCCTTCCATGGGCAGGGACACCTCACACTATAGCAGGTTGCTCACAGCCACATCCAGCCTGGCTGCCACCACCTCCAGGGATGAGGCTGCCACCACCTCCAGGGATGAGGCTGCCACCACCTCCCTGGGCAACCTGTGCCAGTCTCTCACCACCCTCATGGGGAACAACTTCTTCCTAACATCCAATCTGAATCTACACACTTCTAGTTTTGCTCCATTCCCCCCAGTCCTGTCACTCTCTGACACCTTCAAAAGTCCTTCCCCACCTTTCTTGTAGCCCATTTCAGATCCTGGAAGGCCACAAGAAGGTCTCCTAGAAACCTTCTCTTCTCCAGACTGCACAACTGCCTCACTCTGTCCTCATAGCAGAGCAGCTCCAGCCCTCTGCTCATCCTTGTGGCCCTTCCCTGGACACCTTCCAGCATGTCCAGATCCTTGTTGTAATAGGGGCTCCAGAGCTGCACACAGTACTCCAGGTGGGGTCTCACCAGAGTGGTATAGAGGGGGAGGATCACTTTCCTTGACCTGCTGGCCACACTTCTTTTGATCCAGCCCAGGATACTGCCTTCAAGACTTTTTTTTTTTTTTTTTTTTTTTTAATGTGAAATACCTTCTGACTAGTCTGAGAGTAAAAGATGAGATTAAATAAAGTTATTCCAGCACAGCTCTTCAGAGAAGTAAGATGCTCACTGAGCCAAAAGGAGCCAGCAAAGATGAAAGGAGGGGGAAAAAAGCTTGCAGGCTGCCAGTCTGTCAGCCCTGAAATCTGCCCAAGAGACTCTGAGAGACCCACACAGCCTTGCTGCATTTGGATTTGCTTTAGCAGGGAGGTCAAGGTGGTGAGGTCTCCTGGCTCTGTCCACTCAGAGCCACTAGAGGATCTTGCTGACAGCAAATGCCCTGGTGAGACATTTGTTGCATGCCGAGCCTGGCCTCTGATGTTGCACAGGGGGTGGGATTAGGTATAGCCCACCATGCTGTTCTGAAGACATTGCTGCTTCAGCTTCATTCCTCTGCAGCCTCCTGCTTCCCCCTTGCTTTTTTATGTCAATAACAAAAGTACAAAACAACTCAATAATGTCAGTTCCTGTCTTTCTGTAATGAAAGGGAAAGAGTAGCTTACACAGTGTGCAGTGCTGCTTGGGAAACCACTTTCCTTGGCACTCACTCATGCCCCAGTTTTGGGGTATTTAAAAGGGCAATACAAGAAGTCATAAGTAGGATAATTTTTTTTATGACTGTTTACTTTTTTCCCCTCTACACACTACCCCTAGCAGGTCTGTAGAGGACATACAGCTCATTTCACAGCGGAGTGAAGGGGAGGGAGTCATTTGGTTGGTGATATTTGGACCTGTGTAACACCTCTACTCTGCAGTAGTGCTAAGGTCAAAACCAGAGCAAATACTCCCTAATACTCAGTTTTCTTTTGTGTTTTTGACCTTGGCGCAACTTCATTGATAGCTTTAGTTGCATTCAGATAATAATTCATCAAGTTATAGGCAAATACTAACGGTAATAGGTCCAATAAATAGCATTTGAGGTAAATATTTACAGCAAGAAGAGGGGGTTCAATTACAAAGTAGGTGCTTGAGTTGGCATTGGTTTTATCTTTACAGTTTATAAATTCTTCATAAAACCCTCAGAGTCTCTTAGAGGTATCAGCAATGTTTGCATTTCTTTGCACTTCAGAAAGTGCCAGAGCTTCAGCACAAGTCAGGGATGGGACATTTATATTTTGGATCCTTTATTTCAAATCTGTATTGCAAATCCATTGATATTTCAAGTCAGATATTGACAGAATATTCAACCCAAACAATACTATCTAACATATTTGGTCCCTCTTTAGAAGATAAATCTTCCAGAAGACAAATTTCCCAGAAGACAAATCTTTCATAAGACTTTTACTCTACCAGGTGATTCACAACCTGAGAAACAAAACAAAATAAAAGAAAACAAAGCAAACCAAACCAACAAAACAAAACAAAGCAAAACAAAGCAAACCCAACCCAAACCAAATCAAACCAAACGCAAAGGAAAACTAAGCAAAGCAAAAAGCAAAATAAAACAAAGCAAAACAAAACAAAACAAAACAAAACAAAACAAAGCAAAGTAAAATGAAGCAAAGCAAAGCAAGACAAAAGAAAGCAAAACAAATCAAAACAAAACAAAGTAAATCAAAACAAATCAAAACAAAGCAAAGCAAAGCAAAACAAAACAAAGCAAAGCAAAGCAAATGTGGTAGTTTAGGCTGGGTGCCTTCTGCTGCTACCACACAGGATACACCTTTGGTGGCCCGGGTGTCCAGCCCAGTGAGTGGACACAGGGAGCTGTGTATTTCATTCCTGTAATGTCCTGCTCCCTATAAATCCATCTTGCAAGGTCTCACACTTCCTCTTTTTTCCCTCACTGCTACTGTGGGAGATGCTCCCTATCTGGTAATGGAAGGCCTTGGGCCTGGCTAGGCCTAATGCCAGGAGGAGAAGGGGGAAAGGCAATCTCAGATCTGGCCAGGTGAGATTAGCCTAACAGTGGAGGGGGGAAAGAAAGAGCCCTGGGGGTTTGGGTGTACCCTCAGGTGGGGAGAGGGGAGTGCTGGGAGACTTCTGGGTATACTTTGGAATCTTGTTTTGTAACTGCACTTGTGGTTCTCTGTAAAACACTCACTGCTTTCCAATTTATACTTTCCATCACTTCTGCAATCTGTTTGTCTGAGTCTTGGGGGTTTTTTTTTGCCATGGTGGGAGGAGGAAAGGGAAAAGGAAAAGGAAAAGGAAAAGGAAAAGGAAAAGGAAAAGGAAAAGGAAAAGGAAAAGGAAAAGGAAAAGGAAAAGGAAAAGGAAAAGGAAAAGGAAAAGGAAAAGGAAAAGGAAAAGGAAAAGGAAAAGGAAAAGGAAAAGGAAAAGGAAAAGGAAAAGGAAACAGAGCAAAACAAAACAAAACATGGAAATGGAAAGAAAGCAAACATGGAATGGAAAGCAAAGCAAAACATAACAAACCAAACCAAACCAGAAACCAAAACCAAAACCACAAACAAACCCAAAAGTACAAGCAAACAAAACCAAACAATACCCCAGAAAATAAAACCAACCAAACAAAACCACAAAATCCCCAACCCACAACAAAAAACCCTAAGCAAACAAACCCCTGAAATCTTCATGTAGAAATATCTAAGGATATTTTGAACTTTCAAGATTTTAAACTGTGGAGTCCTTTTGCAAGGTAGTGGGGGGGGGAATGACAAAACCAAACAAGCAGCAAAGGCCAGAATTTGAGCACTATTTCCCCCTTATGTTTGAGATTTATACACAAAGATGTATTTTCTTTCTTCTCCCCTCGTCAGCTTGTGTTTGTGCTGCATGCGTGTGTTGCACAGACGCTATCACTCAGCCAGTTGTAATGTTCAGGCTGCAGTTTCCAGACCTTGCCATTATGTGCTTAGAGGCAACACCCTCAGAGGTATTAAAACCTAATTTGGATTATATAAAAATGCATTTAAGAATCTGTGTCAAGGTGCCTTGAAATACTGAGACTTCACCACCATCTGGTCCTATGCAAAGCTAATGTGTGAGGCGAGTGCAGCAGGTCTGCAAAACCAGGCCACTGAGAGCTTCAATGTGTCCCATGCTGAGCAGCTCCTGCCCTTCAGGATCCAGCTGCGTTGTGAGAATGCAGGTTTGAGACGTTGGACACAATTAATTTTCTGCTACAGTTATTTTGAGGCCAAACAATAGAATGCAGTGGCAGACCCAGGCTGTAGATGGAGCCTAAGGACATCCTTGCTTTGAAAAGCAATATGCCTGAAGAGGAAAAAAAAAAAAAAGAGCCAGTCCCAAGCTCTTTGTTCTTTGTGAAAATTTAAATATTTAATGTGGGAGAATGTAGGATTCTCATTTTGAGTCTCTGTGCTGAATAGAGCTATCAAAATGTCTCTTATTACAGATTTCTTTGTTAAATCTGCTCTTCAGAAAGTCTTCTGATGATTTATTTCCCATGCCAACAGCCATTAAAGGGAACATTGCTGAAACATTTAATGTTATTGTTAATTTTTCATTAGGTTTTATTATTTTAAATTAGTACACTGTTGCCACCCCCACCCAGCCCCACACACACTTTATTAACCAAAACTCCTAATGTAATAAATCCACATGACATCATTCCTGATTAGCTTTTGTTTGTTTGTCAGTGTTTTGTTTATTTGTATCCTTATCCAAGGTCATAAATGATGAATGTTTCTCTCAGTAGGTCTTAGGCAGCCTAGCCCTGAAATCCCTGAGCTTTGTGGTGAAAGACTGTTGAGATCCTAAGCCTGATATCACCCAGCCTACAGAAAGAACAACCTCATGGAGCAGGGTAGGGTGGGGACTGATCTGTTGGAGAACAATGAAGGGGAAAAGGACCTGGGGGTCCTAGTGGAGTGAAACTTGACCATGAACTAGCAATGTGCCCTTGTGGCCAAGAAAGCCAATGGCATCCTGGGATGGATTAGAAGGGCTGTGGTTAGTAGGTCCAGAGAGGTTTTCCTCCCTTTCTGCTCCCTGCTTATGAGGAATATTGTGTCCAGTTCTGGGCCCCCCCAGTTCAAGAAGGACCTCAGGGAACTGCTTGAGAGAGTCCCGCACAAAGCCACAAAAATGCTGAAGGCAGTGGAACATCTTCCTTATGAGCAGAGCCTGAGGGAGCTGAGGGCTCTGTGGCTTGGAGAGGAGAAGCCTGAGGGTGACCTCATTCATGTTGGTAAAGATGTGCAGGGTGAGTGCCCAGAGGCTGGAGCCAGGCTCTGCTGGGTTCTGCCCAATGCCAGCACAAGGGGCAGTGGTGGAAGCTGAGGCAGAGGAAGTTCCATGGAAGCAGGAGGGAACATTTTTTCCCTGTGAGGGTGCAGAACCCTGGAACAGGCTGCCCAGTGGGGGTTGTGGAGTCTCCCTCTCTGGAGATATTCCAGCCCCACCTGGATGTGTTCCTGTGTGATCTGCTCTAGGAGGCAGAGGGAGTGGACTGGATGTTCTTTTAAGGTCCCTTCCAGCCCCTAACATTCTCTGATTCTGTAATCTTTTGGAAGATTTTGTTTATACCCTGTAGATATTCAGCATTACAGTTTGTGACTCTGCCTGGGCTTATGTCTGTACATACTGTCTGAAAGAAAGGAAGAGGGACATGGAAACAGTGCTCTGCTGGCATTCACCATCCTTTCATCACACGCACAATGTTTCTGTCTTGTGCTTATCTTTGTTCCTCCTGGTTTCATCTACAAAAAGATTTCTTGATATGGAACCAAACACAAAGAGAAAGATGATTTTCAGCTGTGCTTAATACTTGTTTGTGTGTTACTGAGGGTATTCATAGCACTGCTACATTAACCTCCTTGCCAGAACAAGCTGTTTCCCACAGCTTTGCTGGGGACCATGCACAGACCCTAGAAAGATCTGAAATTATAATTCATTGAACATCCTGAAAGCCTAAAAAAGTAAGAGAAAGAAAAGAAGGAACCACACACACCACCACCATGACATGCTGGGCCTGCCAGGTAAAGCCGAGAGCACTGGTCTTTGCTGTTGGGAGTTATTTCCCGGTTTATAGTTACGTGTTCCTAACAGATAAAGCTAATGGAACAAGTTCCCTTTTCCTGACCATACAAACTGTGTGAGCTGCTCAACACTTGCTCGAAAGGCATTCATCCTTACCATGTTCAGCCAGGCTTGCCTAGCTGCACAGATACATTACTATCATTTCTTGCTTTTGGGGAAGAGCATCAGCTTCAGCTAGCCCAGGAGTGCAAAAGAACAGGGGATGAGTGCTGGTCATAATGGTCATCAACAGTGTTGCTACTGATGTCAGTACTAAAGAGTAAAGCCTTTCAAAGAGTTAATTTAACTTTTTTATCAATTAAGTATTACTTGGTGCTACACCTAGGTCAAGCCAATCCCAAGCACAGATATGAACTGGGTACAGAGTGGGTCAAGAGTAGCCCTGAAGAGAAGGACTTGGGGATGTTGGTAGAGAAGAAGCTCCTCATGAGCTTCTGGGATGCATCAGGAGTGTGGCCAGCAGGGCAGGAGAGAGGATTGTTCCCCTTTGGTCTGTGCTGCTGAGACCCTACCTTGAATACAGCATTCAGTTCTGGTGGCCCCGCCATAAGAGGGACATAGATCTGTTGGAACAAGTCCAGAGGAGGGTCACAAAAGTGATCATGGGGCTGGAACACCTCTGCTATGAGGATAGGCTGAGGGAGCTGGGGTTGTTCAGCCTAGAGAAGAGAAAACTCTGGGGGAGACCTCATAATTGCTTTCCGATACCTGAAGGGAGGGCTGCAGAGGGACTTTTTACAAGAGTGTGCACAGACAGGACAAGGAGAAATGGATTGAAATGGAAGGAGAATAGGTTTAGATTGGAGCTTAGGAAGAAATTCTTCACCAGGAGGGTGTTAAGACTCTGCAATGGATTGTCCAGAGAGGCTGTGGATGTCCCCTGGCTGGAGCTGTTGAAGGCCAGGTTGGATGTGGCCTTGAGTAAGCTGGGCTGGATGAGAGGTGTTCCTGCCCATGGCAGGGAGGTTGGATTGGATGATCTCTAAGGTCTCTTCCAGCCTGAGCTGTTCTATGATTCTATGAATTACTTTTATACTTCATTTGAGCAAGATGATAACATTGATACATTGCAGTTTTCTAATGTACCCTTCCCTGGTAATACTTGGTTCAAAATCACCATGCAGATTTTGAATGAAAAGTAGAAGTGTGGGAAGGTTCTCTCCCAGTTTCAAGTATATTACAAGTCTTTCAGTGTCTGAAACTGATGACACCATTTACAAATGGGATGAAAAATCTGACTAGCAAAGTGTTTTGAAACAAACATATTTTATGCATTAATATGATCCACTCATGCTGCCCACAAAAGATTTAGGGAAAAAACCAAAAGGCCAGAGGCTCTTCAAAGTGAAGATAAGTTTCTAAAAGGAAAAGCTAGGATTTCACCAGGAAATTTGCAGTACTTAACAAACTAGGACTTATGGCCCGGACTTTTTTTCCTTTAAGATTTTTCTCCCATGTTTTCCCTTGTGGTGCTTTTAGGCTGTGCCTTTAAAATTTAGTTACAGATTTTGAGCAGAAAAGTAGAAAAATATAAACAAATCACTATTGGGTGTGGAAAGGAAAAGAAAAGACTATTCTAAACAAATTCATTGGATCAATATCTGGAATCACAAGAGCTGTACCAGAACAATTCTCTCTCTTCTCTTCTGATCTCTGCTGGTTTTGCTTCGCTCGGGAGAGGTTAACCTGCTTTGGCTGGCCTTGGCTGAGCTGTTTGGTTAAGTCTAAGCCACTGCTTCTCTCTGCTCCTTTTCCTCTCTTGTGACAGGGGGGTGGGGGGAGGCAGTGGAAAGGCTTCCCTGGTCTCTGACCAGGGGGTTTCCTGTTGTTTGCTAATTGTCAATATCTGTATCATATTGTAACTCCTGCATATTTTGTACATCTCCATTGCATTCCATTGCAGAGCACAGTTCTTGCTTGTAAACACAGCTTCATTTGCTTCTGACTGAGCTGCTCTGGCTAACTTAATGCTGGGGGGAAACTTCAACCCACCACATTACTAATACAGCTGCAATCTCATACCATTGGGAGAAACTGCTACAAAGAAATTGTCCCAACGACTGTGCCAGGAGCTGGCATTCATTGTGCCTTGGACAACTGGAGCTCATCACCATTAACTAATGGCAGTAGAGCAAATATATTTATTATATCCTAGCAAATGTATTTTATGATTCCTGTAAGATGGGGAAGGATTCTGTAGTCTTTCTCAATTGCTAAAGAGGAAGCTACTCTCTGCTTGAAAGAGAAGCAGCATGCAGTTTGATTTGGTCACACCACAATGTAATACTTTGAGTAGCATGAGAATAGCATACAGGTAACAGGATGGAAAGTCAGGAACTTTTCCATCTTGAAGCTACAATGCTCAAATGAGTGATGCTCTATCCTTGGGGATTGAGAAGAAACCATAAACAACTTTTTGCAGAGGCTTGTGGAGACAGGAGGAGGGGGAATAGTTTTTAGCTGAAAGAGGGTAGATTTAAACTGGGTATTAGGAAGAAATTCTTTACAGTGAGGGTGATGAGACACTGGAACAGGTCACTCAGAGAGGTCACAGATGCCCCCTCCCTGGAGGTATTCAAGGCCAGGGATGACGCCTTGAGCAGCCTGATCATATTGAGAAGCTCAAGATGAGCCAGCAGTGAGCACTTGCTGCCCAGAAAGCCAAGCAGAGCCTGGGCTGCAAGAGAAACGTGGCAAACAGGGCCAGGGAGGTGATTCTCCCCCTCTACTCCACTCTGCTGAGACCCCATCTGGAGCTCTGTGTCCAGTTCTGGAGCCTCTGTTCCAGGAAGGATCTGGAGGGGCTGGAAGGTGTCCAGAGAAGGGCCACGAGGATGAGCAGAGGACTGGAGCTGCTCTGCTATGGAGACAGATTGAGCTGTTCAGTCAGGAGAAGAGAAGGCTCCTAGGAGACATTATTGTGGCTTTCCAGTATCTGAAGAGGGCTACAAGAAAGCTGGGGAGGGACTTTTGAGGGTGTCAGGAAGTGATAGGACTGGGGGGAATTAATCCAAGCTAGAGGAGGGGAGATTTAGATTGGGTGTTAGGAAGAAGTTGTTCCCCATGAGGGTGCTGAGAGACTGGCACAGGTTGCCCAGGGAGGTGGTGGCAGCCTCATCCCTGGAGGTTTTTGCAGCCAGGCTGGATGTGGCTTGTGAGCAACCTGCTGTAGTGTGAGGTGTCCCTGACCATGGCAGGGGGGTTGGAACTGGCTGATCCTTGAGGTCCCTTCCAACCCCGACAATTCTATGATTCAGTTTAAGTTCCTTGTCTCTCCTATGGGATTGTTTAGAATGATCTATTTTTCCCTTTTTACACCCAATAGTAATAATTTTTTACTAAATTTTTCAGCAAATCATTTATTTTTTTAGTAATTATTTATTTACATTTTACCACTTTTCTGTTCAATATCCGTGAAAAATTGTAAAGGCATAGCCTAAAACTACCACAGTAATGAAGCATATATTACAAATTATGAGCTAAAAACCAACCACCTTCATTTTTTAACCAGTGCTGGCTTCGAAAATATCCACTTCCTGAACACTGAGCTGCTTAAAAGATGCACTGTATTATTCAAGCTTTATTTCTATTTGCAACATCGTTGACTCAAAAATGTTCCAGATCCCAAGGTCATCAAGAGAATCTCCCAACAGGAAAAGAAAACTGCAGTAAGGAATACCTCGGAAGTGCTGCTGAGGCACAGGGGTGAATAAACACATCACTAGCTCTGGCACAGCACAGTTAAGCAGCAACACTGTGGCTGTGGCTGCGTGCAGCTCCCAAGCGGTATGTTGAAAGCGAAACACAGATGAAAAGGAGTGTGAGGTGGATGGCGAAGAACAAGTGAGACAGAAACCAAAGAACCTAGCTTGGAGGGACAGGAGGGTTTGACTAGAATTTTTCTCTTGATTTCTTGTTTACTGAATGTATATGTTTGAAGTTGTTCAAAAGAGCTAAGCAAACTTCCCTCCTTTTCAAAGAGTTTTAAAGGATCCCACAAGGTGTTTAAAGAACAAAAATAAATTGAACATAGTTTGTTTTCTCTGTGTGTTTTAGGAAATGATTGATGATGCTCACAGAGCTTCATTATCCTCTTCCCACTTTCTGCTCGTGTTTTGTTCAGTACTTTTATAAATGTCTGGGCTTTAAGTAACCTGCTCCAGGTTATTTAGAAACATTGCTCCACGCCAACAGGGCCTTCACTCTGCTGCCCCCAAGCAGGTTCATTAAGATCTCTGCGGAGTAGCACACATCGTATTTGGCACTAATTCTAGCACAGCTCTTGAGACAGCAGTTCCTGATTTTCTTGGGTTGATATGGGGAGTGACAAATGCTCTTTAACCCTTTGCTACAGTTCGAAGGTGGAACTTTGGCCTAGTTCCTAACTGCAAAGATTAATTCCCATTGGACACAGAACAATTAAGGACTGGCAGGTATAGATCATTCCATTGGTTCATCAAATAGCTTATACTTGGTTGCACAGATAGCTCTTTCTCTTGTTCTCCTTCTGCTGCTTCTGCTTGCAACTTCTCTCTCTCTTTTCTGTGACCTTGCCAGGATAACCTCTGCTTTGACTACTGTTGAGGTTTAACCTTTCCCAGAGTCCAAAAGCCCAATTGGAACAGATTTAGATTGCCTCTCCTCTCCCTTTTTCCCAAGTAGAGGAAAACAGATTTAGGCAGGATTAAAAAAAGAAAGGTAAAATCACAAAAGAAAACAGTCTAGAATCAATTTGGAAGTAAAAAGGTAAGTCTAACAAAATATATACAGCTGAACGTGGCTGTGAGCAACCTGCTGTAGTGTGAGCTGTCCCTGCCCATGGCAGGGGGGTTGGAACTGGCTGATCCTTGAGGTCCCTTCCAGCCCTGATAATTCCATGGTTCTATGATTCTAGTTGAGTAAAAAGGAAGTTACAAAGGTATAAGGAAAAAGGGTAAATGAAAAAATATGCAAGTCCAGGCCCAGCTGGCATAGGATTCTCTTGATGCAAATGTGGATTCTCTTCAGATGCAGCCCTTTGGAGTTTGGATGCAGCATGGAGCAGGCCTTACCATGTGGTTACAGCGGCAGGAGCAGCAGGAGAAGCCTCTCTGGCCAGCGAGTGGCAGGAGCAAGGGGAAGAGACAGGAAATGGCTTCCCTGAAATAGGCTTTGTAGGACAGGAAGAGGAGGGAGGGGGAACCAAATCACTCTGCCCACACGGGCCAAGTTTCTTTGTCCACTTGGGGGCTAGGTTCTTTTCAGCCTACCCCCTCCATGGATGGGTGTAACCTGACACAACTACTGTGTGAGGTACCAGGAAGGAGGTTGTGAATGATCCCTCTGGACCCTCCAGTGGGGTGATTCTGTGCAAGGGGATCCTTGTATTTGTGTTTTTCCGAGGTGTAGATATATGTAAATATATTTTGTGCATATTTGTTGCATTTTGTATTTCTAGATTTTGGACTGCTTTGTAAACATAGCTTCATTTTGCTTCCAACCCAGATGAGCTACTCTGGCGATTTATTCTGGGGGGGAGGATCTAGAGGCACTGGAAGGTGTCCAGAGAAAGGCCACAAAGATGACCAGAGAGATGGAGCTCCTCTAGTATGGAGAAAGACTGAGAGAGTTGGAGTTGTTCAGTCTGGAAAGGAGAAGGCTCCGAGGAGACCTAATTGTGGCCTTCCAGTATCTGAAGGGGGCTACAAGAAAGCTGGGGAGGGACTTTTGAGGGTGTCAGGGAGTGATAGGACTGGGGGGGATGGAGCAAAACTAGAAATGGGTAGATTGAGATTGGCTGTTAGGAAGAAGTTGTTCCCCATGAGGGTGGTGAGAGACTGGCACAGGTTGCCCAGGGAGGTGGTGGCAGCCTCATGCCTGGAGGGTTTTGCAGCCAGGCTGGATGTGGCTGTGAGCAACCTGCTGTAGTGTGAGGTGTCCCTGCCCATGGCAGGGGGCTTGGACCTCACTGATCCTTGAGGTCCCTTCCAGCCCTGACAATTCTATGATTCGATGATCTGCAAGTGGTTCAGCTTTAATGGAGGACACTTTGCTTATTCTGGCTGCTCTCTTTCCTACTATTAATTACATACAAGTCTAAAATCCTTATTCTAGGGTAGGACTAAATGGTACCAGGTCTATAGTAGTATTTGCAAAACAGAGAATTCCTGCCCAAATAATTTCTCACATAAACATTTAGCTGAGAGCATTACAGGAATATTTCCTGTCAGTCATACAGAAACCCAGTACCTGAAGGGGGCTACAAGAATGCTGGAGAGAGACTGTTTGTAAAGGCCTGCAGGGACAGGATGAGGGACAATGGCTTCAAACTAGAGCAGAGCAGATTTAGATTGGATGTGAGGAACAAGTTCTGCACCATGAGGGTGGTAGAACACTGGAAGAGGTTGCCCAGGGAGGTGGTTGAGGCCCCAGCCCTGGAGGTGTTCAAGGTGAGGCTGGAAAGGGCTCTGGGCAACCTGATCTAGTTGAGGATGTCCCTGTTGACTACAGAGGTATTTGGTCTGGATGACCTTTGGAGGTCCCTTCCAACCCAAACCATTCTTTGATTCTGTGATCTATGAATACTGACTGGCTTGTCAGGAAGTGGCCTAAAAGATCTTAAAGATCATAAAGCTTACAAAAGTGGCTTTAAAATTTCCTGAAAAAGGATAACATAAAGGTGAGAGGGTTTTTAGAAAGTGGTTTTTGTTCAGCCTGGCTGTCTTCCTCCTCCAGTAGGATAAGCCAGTGGCTGTAACCTTTAGACAGATCAAAATTAAATCCACAGCTACGCTTCGTCAGATTATCCCTCTGAAGCTGCAAGGACTTTCCACATGAATGTACATTTGTCTCCACGTGGAAAGGTACCAAAGTGAGACTTCCTTGCTCACTGCATGCATTTTTTATGATAGTTTTTTATCTGTCTGCCTGTGTTCTTTCACTTGTTAGATATCCACTGTAAAAAACTCACATGAAGATGTTTGCACTCTGGTTGGTCTCAGTGATTCCCACAGACAAATAAAAGTTGTTGGGAAATATTTTCTGCTGAACAAGGTTTTCCTGTGTTCAGTTACACTTTCAATATAAGACAGAGCTTCAAACCAACCTTTGTAATAACATCACCCTCCTCTTTTTCCTTTGATGTCAAGCTAAGACATTCACCATGTTTTGGAGTAGAAGGGCTTTTAAATGCTTGATGTTGCATTTGCAGTGCATCCTTCCCTGCTACTATGGAATGGCACTCAGCTCCCAGTAACCAGAGAATTAATTATCTTCTTTCATTTGCAATACCCATCTTTAAATTCTTCAGACTGCCGTGGGTGTCTGTGCTCTACTTTGCTTCTGAGTTTTGCACTTTAGAAGTTTTAAAGCTCTGAAACACAGTACTAGTTTTCTCTAAGTTCATCTTAATGGCAGTCTTTTCCCCTTTTCTATTTTCTTTGGATCTTCCCATTAGACTTGGTGAATTTTGGGCCTCTTTCTCACAGTATGAACCTGGGTTCATAATGAAAAGCACTTTGAGCCCCAAATAACCCCAGTAAAGTCACTAAGGATCTTGCAGAGCAGATTGCCAAGCAGAGTGTTCCAAGACCAACTGAGCTCAGCCCCTGCTCTCCATGGCTTTAAAGTAGATATGTGCTTCAATTTTACCAGGCCTCTGATTGCCTTAAGGATTACTGATATTCTCTGAAAGTATGTCCTCACTTAACACCCTTTGCAGTTTCTTCCCCTCCTCCTCCTTGCCTTAAAGACCTTCTGTCCCAGTTTGAGCTGGGTGCCTTTAAAGAGGAACCACAAAGCAGACCTCTGGAAGGTACAGAGTGCCCAGAAGGTGTACCAGAAAGATGTAATCTTTGTATTCCCTCCCACAAATCCTGCAGCTCTGTAAGTCTGGCTGCAAAGTTAGTCTTCCTCTTCCTCTTTCTTCCCTTTCTCTTCCCTGGCTGCAGTGAGCTCCCTTATCTGCTGGGGGGGAGGATGGTCCCAGTTTTATCTGTGGCTTTCAAGACCTGACTAAATTTTTGCTGTGCAATCGTGGCCTGATTAGGTCTAATGCCAGGGACCAAGGGGAGGCAGTTTCAGGCCTGGCCAGCCTGAATCCAGCCTAGTAATGGGGGGAGAAGAAAGAGCTGTGGGGTGTATGTTAAACCCCAGGTGGGGAGAAATTGAGCACTGGTGTTTTGGCCTGATTTGGCGGAGGTTTTGTGTGAAGTTTTTTGGGTTAATGAACTTCTCTGTTAGACCTAGGTTATGTATTCCTTTGTATTGTGTATGCTTTGCTATGCTCACCACTATGCATTGTAATGTTGTAGTATTGTAGCTTGTGAAAAGCTTTTCTATTTAAGCTCTCCAACAGTCCAATCCTGTGCATGAAGCAGTTTGCTTTTACCCTAGGGGCATTAGAGCAATCTGTCCTACTCTAAACCATGACACCTTCCTTTCTTGATTTCCAGAATAGAATGGAATAGAATAGATTTAGAATAGAATAGAATAGAATAGAATGGAATGGAATAGACCAGGTTGGAAGAGACCATCAAGATCATTGAGTCCAACCTATCATCCAACACCACCTAATCAACTAAACCATGGCACCAAGAGCCCCATCCAGTCTCTTCCTAAACACCTCCAGTGATGGTGACTCCACCACCTCCCTGGGCAGCACATTCCAATGGCCAATCTCTCTTTCTAAATGCCCCACTCTGAGCCACAAACTGACTGCTGTTTCCTGGTTCTGCACAGCCCGATGCTGAAGCCCTATCTCCAGGGCACATATGTGGGAGTATTGTCATAGCCTGTGAACACTCATGCACATGGAAGAAGGGCTGCTTTACCTCTTTCCTCTTCTGATGATGTTTGGACCAACATTAGGTCCCTACCCCTTGCTCTGCTTCCCTATTTCTTTCCTTTTCCCTTGATGTTGCTTTTGGCATTAGGCAAAAATAAAATTTAGTAAGTCCTGATAGCACAGAAATGTTACAACATTGAGGAAGCTGAGATAAGATAATCTATTCTTCGAAAAGTCTTATTTCTGTAGTTAAACAATGAATGTTCAAAAGCTGTCCCTATCAGAAGAGCACAGAGACATTTATGTTTGTTATAGTTTACCCTTAGAGCTTTCCTACTGTATATAGAATTATAGAATTGTTAGGGTTGGAAGGGATTCCAAGGATCATTCAGTTCCAACCCCCTACCATGGGCAGGGACACCTCACATTGCTCAGAGCCACATCCAGCCTGGTCATAAGAACCTCCAGGGATGAGGCTTCCGCCACCTCCCCGGGCAACTTGTGCCAGTCTCTCACCACCCTCATGGGGAACAACTTCTTCCTAACATCAAATCTCATTCTGCTCATGTCTACTTTTGCTCCATTCCCCCCAGTCCTATCACTCCCTGACATCCTAAAAAGTCCCTCCCCAGCTTTCTTGTAGCCCACTTCAGATACTGGAAGGCCACAAGAAGGGCTCCTCAGAGCCTCCTCTTCTCCAGACTGAACAGCCCCAACTCTCTCATTCTGTCCTCATAGTAGAGTAGCTCCAGCCCTCTGCTCATCCTCGTGGCCCTTTTCTGGACACCTTCCTGCACCTCCAGATCCTTGTTGTAATAGGGGCTCCAGAGCTACCTTAACATAAATACACACACTATACATGTACATGTTTATAGTACCAGGTAATATGAGCACATTTCATCATGTATTTTAGAAATGACACATCTAACAAAGGCTGGAAATCCAATCAAGATATGCTTTCAGCTCACAAAAAAAAAAAAAAAAAAGGGCAGCAGCTGCTACCCAAACTCTCTTTACAGGCTCTTCTAAGTGTAATGGAATGATAAGTGAGGAAGCATCTCTTTTAATCAATAGCTTGAGAAGGACAAGCAATTGCAGCAGAAAAGCTGGACTGAATTCTCCTTCCTCCAGTTGCTTGATTAATTTTTAATGAGAAGAGCATAAACAATAGATATTCACTAAATTGCTTTATTTAATGAGCAGACTATAACACATTCACAGAATCACAGAATGACTGAGGCTGGGACAGACCTCTGAGATCATCCAGTCCAGCTTATGACCTAACACCACCCCATCAGCTAAAACATGGCACTGAGTGCCACATCCAAGCTTTCCTTAAACACCTCCAGGGATGGTGACAGGGATGGTTGCTTAGCCTGGAGAAGAGGAGGCTCAGGGGAGACCTTATTGCTGTCCACAACTATCTGAAGGGAAGTTGTAACCGGGTAGGGGTTGGTCTCTTCTCCCAGGCACCCATCACCAGAACAAGAGGACACAGTCTCAAGCTGTGCCAGGGGAGGTTTAGGCTGGATGTTAGGAAGAAGTTCTTCATGGAAAGAGAGATTGACCATTGGAATGTGCTGCCCAGGGAGGTGGTGGAGTCACCATCACTGGAAGTGCTTAAGAAGAGACTGGATGAGGCACTTGGTGCCATGGTTTAGTTGATTAGATGGTGTTGGGGTATAGGTTGGACTTGATGATCTCAAAGGTCTCTTCCAACCTGGTTAATTCTGTATCTGTAAGATACCTGAGCGACATGGAAGCAAGCAAAATGCTGTATGATCTTTCCGCGTGTAATTCACTGGCTACCATCTGCAGGCAGCTGCGGTACCCATTTCAGAGCAGCCACATCAAACTGCACATCACCGCTTCTGAACGTTGAAACATGTCTCCATTGTAATGTTCATGTGCAATATGAAAACAGGGAGAAAGATGGTGATGGGTTTTTATAACATGCCATGACTTTCTGGCAGCAGCAGGACCATTTGCACATACTCCTGAAATTAGAAAATTGGATTTTAACCTCCAATGTCTATTTAAACATAGCTAGCACATAAGCAAACAGCTGTGCTTATTAGAGATAAAGAATGTAATAATAATAATAATAATAATAATAATAATAATAATAATAATAATAATAATAAAATCTAATTTGAAGCTCACCCTTCCAAAGTAGTCATCTGAGATGAATTCTCTTGGCTCCCAGCAAAGAGAGCGAGAGTCACAGCTTCTCGTTTTCCTGAGCTGGGCCCTCTGAGAACAGTGTGTTTGTTCTTTAACATAGTTCAGTAATATTCAATACCCAGAAAATGCAGATTGCCAGCTGTTGCACCTCATCTCACAGCAAAACCCATGCTGTGATACTTACATCTTATAGTGATTTTTTCCTCTATGTGATACTCAGGAAATGTGAAGGTTCTCAGAACCACAGAAACATTCAGGTTGGAACAGACCCTCAGGATCACCAAGTCCAACCCAGAGCCCTACTCTGCAAGGGTCACCCCTAAACCATAGCCCCAAGCACCACATCCAAACCACCTTGAAACACATCCAGGCTTGGGGACTCCACCATCCCCCTGGGCAGCACTCTTGCCATCATTGTCAGTAAATAAATACCTGAGTGTTCAGATTAACTTGCTCATTGGTACATCTGCTTGGAAATTTGGTGATACTGATTGATATTTCAGAACAACAAACTAGCAAAGCTGATTGGAAGGGAGTTTCTTGTATGTTTGTGCATGGTGTGTTCTGCTCTGCTTGAGCTTTAATAGATGTTGTGGGTTTGAGGCTGGATGTCTTAAACATAGGGAAGTCCTCCAAAGGCCAGAGAGGTGCCGGGAGGTGGACACCGGAAAAATCTTTGTAATTTTTGTCATTTAGAATCATAGAAGCATGGAATTGTCAGGGTTGGAAGGGACCTCAAGGATCATCCAGTTCCAACCCCCCTATCATGGGCAGGGACACAGAATCAACCAGTTTAGAAGAGACATCCAAGCTCATCAAGTCCAACCCATCACCCAACCCTAACTAATCAACTAGACCATGGCACTAAGTGCCTCATCCAGGCTTTTCTTAAACTCTTCCAGGGATGGCCAATCTCTCTTTCTCTGAAGAAATTATTTCTAAGATCAAGCCCAAACCTCCCCTGGTGTAGCTTGAGACTGTGTCCTCTCGTTCTGGTGCTGGTTGCCTGGGAGAAGAGACCAACCCCCACCTGGCTACAACCTCCCTTCAGGTAGTTGGAGAGAGCAAGAAGGTCTCCCCTGAGCCTCCTCTTCTCCAGGCTAACCAATCCCAGCTCCCTCAGCCTCTCCTCACAGGGCTGTGCTCCAGACCCCTCCCCAGATTTGTTGCCCTTCTCTGGACACCTTCCAGCAGCTCAACATCTTTCCTAAACTGAGGGGCCCAGAACTGGACACAGGACTCAAGGTGTGGCTTGACCAGTGCTGAGCACAGGGCAGAATGACCTCCCTGCTCCTGCTGGCCACACTGTTCAAGAAGGACCTCAGTAAACTCGCAGCACAGAGCCACAAAAACTATTGAGGAAGTGGAACATCTTCCTTACCAGGAGGGACTGAAGGAGAGGAGAAGACAAAGAGGTGACCTCATTAATGTTGATAAAGATGTGCAGAGTGAGTGCCCACAGGCTGGAGCCAGGCTCTGCTGGGGGATGCCCAATGCCAGCACAAGGGGCAGTGGTGGAAGCTGAGGCATAACATGAGGAATTTTTTTTCCCTGTGAGGGTGACAGAAGACTGGGACAGGCTGCCCAGGGGAGTTGTGGAGTCTTCCCTCTTTGGAGATATTTAAGACCCACCAGGACGTATTCCTACGTACTCTAGGTGATCCTGCTCTGGCAGAGGGGTGGACTGGATGATCATCCAAGGTCCTTTCCACCCCTAACATTCTGTGATTCTGTGATCATCCCAAGTGAAAATAAAGTGTCAAGAAAGCCTCTTCTAGTAGGCAGGGCATAGGCGTGAATGAGGAGAGTTTCCACCTCTTTTGTTTTTTCCCTCCACACCTGCCAGAGATACCAAAAACCCAAAGCAGTTAGAAATGCAATTGTCTACCCCTATAAATGCAACAGGCTCCTAATGGGACAGCTGCTGACTGGCTCAGGCACAGAAGCTGCCTGACAGCCAGGCTTTCCTCAGGCAACACTCATGACTTCAGCAAGGCTGAATCGAGCACTCTGCTTTGCAGACTGACGGGATGCCATTTGGAGAGGATGTTTTCAGCTGATGTTGTTACACAGCATTTGAAGGGAAACAGTAAGACTTCCGTGCAGGATGGAGCTCCATCTGGACTATGAAAAGTGTCTAACTTCGTAACTAGTGCTTACTGTTCTTGTGATATTTTGTTTTTCTTGCAACTGTATCTCCAAACAAGTGTCTTTGGATTATTGGTTTTTTTTTTTTCATAATTTCTTTTTTCCCCTTTTAAAATACAAACAAAAAAACCCAGAAAAACTCCAAAACCCAGGGATGCCTTGGAACAGATTGCATACCAGTTCCTATGGGTCCACGCCAAAAATCAAGGCTACAACCTTGCATACAGCACTGTGCATTGCCATATAACAAAGACTGACTTTTCTGTAAGGCTCTGCCATCCCTGTCGAGCTGAATACTCTCTCTTCTTGTATTCATGCTGTACTTTTTACAACCCTTCAAATGAGTGATGCATCCAAGTTGAGAGCTTCCTTTACTTCCCATACCAAATATTTTTGTTTTCTTTCTAGAGTCTGCAGTATTTGAACATAAAAGCACACATAAAAGCAAAATGTGCACAAAGGTAAGGATACACACAAAGAATCACAGGCTCACAGCATGTTAAAGGTTGGAAGGGACCTCCAGAGATCATCCTGTCCAACCCCCCCTGCCACAGCAGCATCACCCAGGGCAGTCTGCACAGGAATGCATCCAGGTGGGGTTGGAAAGGCTCCAGAGAAGGAGACTTCACAACCTCTTGGGCAGCCTGCTCCAGGGCTCTGGCACCCTCACTCTAAAGAAGTTTCTCTTCATGTTGAGCTGAAACCTTCTCTGTTCAAGTTTTCTCTGTTGTTCCTTGGCTTCTTACTGTGCACCACCCAAAAGAGCTTGGCCCCCTCCACTTGACCCCCAGCCCTCAGCTCTTGATAGACATGGATCAGATCCCCTCTCAGCCTTCTCTTCTCCAGACTAAGCAGCCCCAGGGCTCTCAGTATCTCTTCACAGGGGAGATGCTCAAGTCCCCTAAGCATCCATGTGTGGTTCTGAAAATACAACCCTGTGTCCCACTTTATCTGAGAAGATCTGATAGCTTTCAAAATATTTATTCAACTCCTTCTCTTGTTGGGCAACAAAGAATCAGCACCTGTCAGTGGTGAGCTGTCCACCAAAAGATTGAGCTCCTTCTTAAAACCATATGGGAACACAGGGCAAACCACTTCTGACTCCTGACTTTGAAATCAGAGTTCTTTTACTCCCTGACAACAGTTGTGTTTGCAGGGCTGGATGGATGGCTAGAAAGGCTGTTATGGGGAGATAAAGTGATGTGAGATCAGAACAGCACAGAAAAAAAGTCAGAAATGTGTATGTTATTTTCTTCATTCTCCGAGAGTTTGCACATCCTGCTAACTTTCTAGCAGAAATGGCTGCAGATTATGAGAAGCATCTTTCACTTTCCTGTGACAGGATACAGGGTTGGTATCAGCTGTGCATGAAGCACTCATGTCACACATAGAGCATTTTTCTGAAACAATTCTCATACCTGAGCCTTTATGAAAATATTTATCCTTAACACACACTGCAAAAGATACCCAATTAATATTTGAACTGTTCTCCCTGGAACTGAACCTGGCTTTTCACTCAGTATTTGCAGAGCACCAAGTGGAATAAGGGTCTGATTCCATGATTCCACAACCAATTCTTCTGCTTGTTAAAAAGAATTTATTTTGTTTTAATCTTCTGTGTTCCTTGAGTGCTGTGTTCAGTTCACTACAAGAGAAACATTGAAGTTCTGGAGCATGTTCAGAGAAGATCAGTGAGGCTGGAGAAGGGCCTGGAGGACCTGGGCTATGAGGAGGGGCTGAGGGAGCTGGGGGTGTTCAGTCTGGAGAAGAGGAGGCTGAGGGGAGACCTCATGGCTCTCTACAGCTCCCTAAAGGGAGGTTGGAGTGAGGAGGGGGCAGCCTCTGCTTCTTGGTGGCAAGGGACAGAAGAAGAGGAAATGGTTCCAAGCTGCAGCAGGGGAGGTTCAGGCTGGATGCTAGGAAATATTTCTTCCCAGAGAGGGTTCTCAGCCATGGGAATGTTCTGCCCAGGGCAGTGCTGGAGTCACCATCCCTGACATTCTGGTTTAGTGTTGAGCCTTCAGTGCTGGGTAGAAGGTCAGACTGGAGGAGCTTGGAGGTCTCTTCCAACCAGATGTTTTCTGTGATTCTGTATTTTATGTGTTTTGGAATCCACTTCTTTTCTGTATGGTGAAGATATGGAGTGCCACTAGCCATGCTTTGTCATTTGAAACAAAGTAAGATTTATTGGCATGAAAAGACACAGCCTGCTTACCAGACCCATGGCCGAGGTAATGAGCTGCTATTTATCAGCTGAGGTGCACTGAATGACTGTGTTATCTTCTTAGCCTGCAGGAAATAGGAAGTCAAATATATTAATGCAGGACTACAGGAAAAGAGCCTGGCTTTTCTGCTATGTGTAAAAGAAGTATGACTTTTATGTGCACTATAAGGTTTCCTTTCACCCTGTTTTTGACAGTGTTGAATTATTTTTATTCTTTTCTTACTATTTTTTCTCCGTGAAGATCATTTCTAGGCTATACATTCCTTTTTATTTGGATGGCTTTTTCGGTTTTTAATAGTTTTTTTTTCTAGAATCCAAGGCTAGATGGTACTTTGCTTCTTACCATTGCAGTCTATTTTTAACATCCAAGACAGCTACTTTAGCACAGACATAAAATTAGTTTTGCTCAATGGATTTCTTGTCATGCATGTGCAAAAAGCTTTGTTTGCCTTCAGTTTGAATTTTTGTTTTCCTCTGGTGACTCATTTTGCTGCATCTGTGTTTATTCTATAACCTGTGGATAAGGCATGTTTTCCTAGCTGGTAGCTGGCTGGGCTTTTGCTGATGACTGCCATGTGTTGGTTTAGTCTTGCATGCAGTTCTCTCTTGATTTCTCTAAAGCTCTCACTGTCAGCATTTCCCAAAGGCACTCCACACAGCTCTTCTGGGAAGCCCTTCAGGTGGAGTTCCTCTCCAGGCTTATGGAAGACATCACAGATGCTTTCTTCTTTGTAACGAAGGTTGTTCCACTGTGACAGATATGCATGCTTCACTGTTCTCAGCAATAGATGATTTCATCTGTTTCATTACAGACTTTATTTTGGTCACAGTGACTTGATTTATTTGGAGCGGGGGTTGTGTGCTTTTCAGTTTTTTCTTGGTGTCATTTCATTCTGTACCTGTTCAGTGAGCTTCAGCCTGCATGGCTGCAGCTTCTGGCTGATAGAAAGAGGCCTGTAGACTGAGAAGACTAATGGCAATAAAGAGTTCAAGTGATCCTTTTCTAAGATAATTTTCTAGACATTCAATAGACTGAATTTGAGAATTATTTTTCAACTGTAACAGTCTAAACTTTCACAGAATCACAGAATCAACTAAGTTGGAAAAGACCTCTGAGATCATAAAGTCCAACCTATGTTGTTCAAGCCTGCTTGTATGTATTGGTGTTAGACCACAAACATTGCCTAGGTATTTTATCTGTTCCTACTATTACTGTAGGAAGAGTAATGCAGGTTGCTTTAATATAGCTTAGGTTTTCTGTGGTGTCATCTTTGTCCCTCCCTAAATGCCCTCTTAACTATGCCCAGCACTCAGGTGCTTGCAAGATGCTCAAGGCTTGCTGCTTTTCAGAAGACATCCCACTGGCAAGGCTTCTAGTGGCTTTACTTAGAAAGGTACATAAAGGTTTACAAAGCACATAAAATACAGGAAAATCTTTTGAGGTCACTGAACACGTGTAGTTTAACTTCAGTTTGGCAGCTGTGGCTACCATTTTGGTAGAAAGATTAGAGAGGCCTTTGTGCTGGGACTTACGGGTTGAATTGGATCCCCCCAGTAACTTATTCTTCAGAAATCTGCCCCAGAGAGCAAATCTCACCACACTCACAACTTGGAAGTCAAAATGGAATTGTATTTACAAAAGGAACTAAATATGACAGTAGAAAAAGCAATAAATATGTACAGAGTGTATTTACATACACATATATATAGCATAACAACAGCACAGGACCCCCCTTTACCTTTGATTCAGCTCTTTGTCCCCTCCTGTGGACAAAGGGCCTCAAGACAGCCACACAAACCACACTCTCCCTCTTGCCCCTCACCCTCTACCTTCAGAGAAGGACAATAGAGAAGTCCAAGGCCAGAGGGAGGATAGTACATCCTGAAGCCAAGACAGAGCAGCAAAGGGAAGCAGCTAAGAGAACAAACAAAACTCTGCTGTAAGATATAAGGTTTTCAATACACCAAAGGGATGATATTATTCTGTATCTATTCTATATCTATTGTTATTATTCTGTATCCAATCCCTTAGGTTATTTATCTTTTACTCAAATGTCTCTGGAATTTTTCTGTTTACAACTAGTATCTAAGCTAGGGACTCTAGGGACTAGCTCGAACCACTACACTGGGCAAGAATTTGGAGAGAATTAGAGGACAGGAATGCCTCTTGAGAAGAATGCAGAGAGCTCTGAAGAGAAGGTGATGTTGACATTATGTCATAAGGAACTTCAGTGGAAGAAAATCAGCAGATGAAAAGCAAGAGAGACTAGGTCAACCATGATGGTACAACCATGAATCAGAACTTGATGAAGCACAGCTGATCAGTGTTTGTGAGACCTTCCTAACCAGGCAAGCAGAAGCTTGCCAACTCTTTGGATCAAGAGCTAACAATAGTAGGAGAACAGTGAGATCTTGCTGTTGGTTGAGATGAATTTGGTTTTAAGTGCTCTGTTCTTTTTCTTCACTCTCATTTTTCCTAGACTTCATCCTTCTTTGCTGAGTTACTTTTCAACATCTAATACCTGGAGTTGAACCATTTAAAATAATTTCTCCTATGTTTCCTTGTCAATCCTAAGGCATGTATTTCTCCTTATGTTAAAGCTGACTCCTTTTTTGTATGTTTCCCTGGGCAGATAGTGAGCCTGGTCTTTCCTGAGAAAGTGAAACCATCTTAGAAATCCATAGGAGCTTTACCCAGTGTGGCTGTGCCTAGAAAATTGTCCACAGATCTTGAACAGAAAGTGGGAGGATGTAAATAAATTACCATTGGATGTAAAAGAAAAATAATGATAAGGTCTAAATAATCCCATTGGTCTGAAAACCAGCATAAAGTTAGGTCTGAACTTTCTTTTTGCTTCCTTTGCTCTGGCAGATCCTAATTGGCTCTTGCTTAGCTGCTGCTGACCTTGAATGCATTCTTCTTGTGGTTAAGTAACAACAGTCTGCTCTCTGATTTTCTCCTTTCTTCTCTTGTCCCATGTATAGGGGTGTGAGAGACTAAAAGCTTGTCTCTCCTGGTGAAACTCAACAAAGATAAAATCACTTGCTGCTTGCCCAGACAATAGCTGATGTGTGTTGGGCAGAGCCACTGGAAGGACTCTTGGAAGGTGCAAAGATAACATTGCTCACTGGACCACAGCTGGCCTCACAACAATGGACCGAGGCCACCTTCAGGAATATGCAGAAGACAAGATAATCTCCACCCATCAAGTACCCTGGAAAGGGAGGATGATGAGACAATGGATTCACCACCTGTTTCCTCATGTATAATGAGTGTGTGGGCAGGTAGATGGAGAAGGAGGAGGTGGAGCCCCCCTCCTCCTCCCCCCCCCTATCCAGACCCCTGCCCAAACACACAGGAATGCACAGAAAGATTTCCTGGGGAACGACACCTGGATACTTACCTAAGGATGATTTCCTGACCCCTGATTTCCTGAGGGACAATACTTGGACACATAGCTAAGGACTAAAAAACTCTATAAAAGACTTGAGCAACTACTGGCTTGGCAAGAGAAAAATGGAGAACCAAAAACACAGATGAAGGAAAACACAGGAGAAGGACAATGCTGCTGAGAAGGAAAGCAGAAGAGAAGGAAAAGCCTGGGACAATGCTGCTCTGAACAAAAGAGGCCATGGAGCCTGGAAGAAGCAGACTGAACCTGCTCTCCGTGTCCTATGTTCCGCCTGCTGCAACTCATGGAGCTGAAGAGGCTGCTCAGAGGACCACATCTCTTCTACAGCCAAAGCCTCAGCAGCCTTTCTCTACAGACCCAACATCTCCTGCAGCACCTTTCCTCCACAGACTCAAACTGTCTTGGGGGGGTGAGGGGTGTGGTGATATAATTCCTCTTCTCTCTCTCTCTTCTCTCTCTCTCTGTTTTCTCTCTCTCCCCTTCTGATCCATCCACTTTATTTGTGTAATCAATAGCCTAGCTGTTGGTATTTTGGCCTGGTTTGTGCCTCTCATTTCACAACACGGGAATATTCAAAAGAACTGAGGCTCTTGCCCTCTCCGGATCGCGACAAGGGGGAAGGGAGCAGGGAGGGGGAAGCTGTTGGTAGCTCTCTCATTTTGGGTCCTTGTGCTGTTTATAAATTGTCTATATATGTAAATATTGTCTATTTTGTACATATCATTGCATTTTATGTTTAGATTGCAGTTTTGCTTGTACATAGAATAGAATAGAATAGAATAGAATAGAATAGAATAGAATAGACTAGACCAGGTTGGAAGAGACCTTCAAGATCATCATGTCCAACCTATCATCCAACACCACCCAACCAACTAAACCATGGCACCAAGCACCCCATCAAGTCTCCTCCTGAACACCTCCAATGATGATGACTCCACCACCTCCTCGGGTAGTCCATTCCAATGGGCAATCACTCTCTCTCTGTAAAACCTCCTCCTAACCTCCAGCAGGGAGCCAGGAGCAGTCCTTGTCCAGGCAAAGGCAGGAGCCAAGAGACCTAATGGCTGCAGTGTCCAGGGAGGGGGAGTGGAACAGAATAACTTCATTTCCTTGGGGGAAAAGCCCTTCAGGGAGGACAATGCTCTCACAAGCCCTCCCCGCCTGCTTCCGGGATGGGTGTAACCCATCACAGAGTTCTTCCGGCTCAGAAGAATAAATTTCATCTTGTATTCCTGTATCAGGAACAGTAGGGCATAGGGATGGAATTCTGCCCCTGTGCTCAGCACTGGTGAGGCCTCACCTCGAGCACTGTGTGCAGCTCTGAGCCCTCACTGCAAGAGCAGGTCCAGAGGAGAGCAACCAGACTGGGGAAGGACTGGAGGGAAAGGCTGATGAGGAGAGGCTGAGGGAGCTGGAGGTGTTCAGCCTGGAGGAGAGGAGACTCAGGGGGGACCTTATCACTCTCTGCAACTACCTGAAGGGAGGTTGTAGTCAGTTGGGGTCAGGCTCTTCTCCCAGGCAACTTGTGACAGAATAAGAGGGCATGGCCTGAAGCTGTGCCAGAGGAGGTTTAGGTTGGATATTAGGAAGCACTTCCTGACTTCCTGGGGCTCTGGATGAGGCCACCCAGAGAGGCTGTGAAGACTCCTTCTCTAAAAAGATTCCAAACCCACATGGACATCATCAAGAATAGTGTGGCGAGCAGGAGCAGGGAAGCCATTGTGCCCTGTACTCAGCACTGGTTGGGTCACACCTTGAGTACTGTGTTCATTTCCGGGCCCCTCAGTTTAAGAAGGACATTGAGACTCTTGAACATGTCCAGAGAAGGGCAACGAGGCTAGGGAGGGGTCTGGAGCACAAGTCCTACGGGGAGAGGCTGAGGGAGCTGGGATTGTTTGGCCTGGAGGAGAGGAGGCTCAGGGGACACCTTGTTGCTGCCTACAACTGTCTGGGGGGTGATTGTAGCCAGGAGGGGGTTGGTCTCCTCTCTCAGGCGACCAGTGCCAGAGCGGGAGGATGCGGTCTTGGGCTGTGCCAGGGGAGGTTTGGGCTCGAGGTGAGGAGAGGGTTCTTCGCTGAGAGAGTTGTTGGGCATTGGGGTGTGCTGCCCAGGGAGGTGGTGGAGTCACCATCCCTGGAGGTGTTTGGGAGGGGCTTGGACATGGCACTTGGTGCCATGGTTTGGTCATGGGGTCTGTGGTGACAGGTTGGACTTGGTGATCTTTGAGGTCTCTTCCAACCTTGGTGATTCTGTGACAGAAAGGCTGATTAGGCACTGGGAAGGACTGCCCAGGGAGGTGGTGGAGTCACCATCCCTGGAGGTGTTTAAGAAAAGCCTGGATGTGGCACTTGGTGCCATGGTTTAGCTGATGTGGTGGTGTTAGGCATAAGCTGGACTGGATGATCTCAGAGATCTATTCCAGCCTCAATAATTCTGTAATTCTGTAATTACCCTGAACATTATTTTAGCATAGTTAAAATTGTACAATTACTAAGGCAACATTATTATTTTTTCTCCCTTTATATGGCTCCTCCTGTGCACCAGGACCTCCCTTTTTGGGTTGAAAAAGCTGATGTTTTATGAACTTTGAGTTATTGATTTTAATCTTGTGGTAGACTGGTTTATTTACCTCTTCTGATTTAGCACTTACTACTTTATCAGAGGCTGTTTGCAGCTTTGTCACCTTTGTTCCTAACATGCTTCGGTGTGAAGTGTTTGTGTTTGTGAGTCGCTCTGTGCTATTACAACTCAATGGAATGATAGATTTCTTGCTAATATGAAAAATGAGCTTTATTCACATCCTTACCCCCACCCCCAAAGTCTCTGAAGATGCTTGTGTACAAACCTATTCCTTCAGAGTCATTATATTCTTCCGTTTAAAACTGACTTGCTAATGCTGCGTGCACAAAGAACCTGACACTGCCATTGCTTTTGGCCTGATGAGCTGCATTCAGACATGGACTGTGTAAGCATGCACAGATCACTGAAGTTTGTGGAACAGGAGGGGTGGTCCATATAAAGCTTCTTCTCTGCAGTGTCTATAGGAAAATTGTCTGGGAGTGCAACACAGGGCAGCACAATACTGCTCTGGTCCTCAATGGCCGCTGCAGGCTACCTATAAGCAGCCGTGGTTGAAGCTGTGCTGCTGCTGCCAGAGAGTGCTCTGTGGGTTTAGGAATGTGCATATCAGCCCCTCCACATGACTATCTGTACAGATCCTATTACTGCTCTATATTGGGTGCCTCTAACCACTGAATGAGCTCTTCAATGACGGCAACTACTTTAAAATGCCTGGGGTTTAAAATGCTTCCTACCAAACTGCCTGTCAGTCACTGTAAAAAGAGCAGTTATTTCAGCTATTACCAAACCCTTTCCACATACAAAGTCTGCTTCTCTCTCATTCTGCACAGTGTACAGACCCACTCAGCCAGGCTAATTCCAAAAATGAGAGGGAAAAGGCAATCTTGGTTTCTCTTCTCCTTTTATGCTTTCTATTCAGTTTCTCCATAGATACTTGGAGGCAGAGAGAGAGACGATTCAGTGGATTCTACTGCATGCAGCATCTTGGGTAGGGATACATTTTAGGAGTGGAGTCAGTCAGCTAACACAGGGTAAAGGGTGCAAGGCCAAACATTTTGACTGGAGTGTACCCTCACTAGCTGTGTCTACAGAAAATAAATATAGAATCATAGAACTGTTAGGGTTGGAAGGGACCTCAAGGATCATCCACTTCTACCCCCCTGCCATGGGCACTTCACACTAGATCAGGTTGCTCACAGCCACATCCAGCCTGGCTGCAAAAATCTTCAGGGATGAGGCTGCCACCACCTCCCTGGGCAACCTGTGCCAGTGTCTCATCACCCTCATGGGGAACAACTTCTTCCTAACATCTAATCTGAATCTCCCCACTTCTAGTTTTTTTCCATTCTTCCAGTTCTATCACTCCCTGACACCCTAGAAAGTCCTTCCCCAGCTTTCTTGTAGCCCCCTTCAGGTATTGGAAGGTCACAATAAGTTCTCCTCAGAGCCTTCTCTTCTCCAGATTGAACAACCCCAACTCTCTCAATCTGTCCAGCCCTCTGCTCATCCTCATGGCCCTTCTCTGGACATGTGTATTTCTCATGGAAGCAGGGATAGCAATTAAAAAATATTTGCTGTGAAACTCTTCTCTTGGTAATAAAAGCTTGAAGCCACTGTTGAATGGAGAACTTTGTAACGTGGTAGGATAGCCTCCATTGGGCAGAGGGTCTAAGCAAGTGGTATCATGCCCAATCTGACTTCCTTTAGGTCTCTTTACTCTCAGTGCTGCTCTGCTGCCAAAGATTGAATTTTGCTGCACACTTCTCTGAATGATCATCTGTGGACCATGGAATCTGTTCTTGAGAGTGCTATAGAGGTTGTATTCACTGCCAATGCTATATGTTGGCTTAGCTTGGGAAGCAGATACCACACAAGGGTAAAGAGGAGACAAGTCAAGAACCAGTGCCAACAGTTGTCACAAAGTCATCTGGTTTACAACACCTGTGTTATTCTAGCATTTGTACAGCACGACTATGAAAGCCAGTCTGTCCAATATGCTCTGCAGGCACTTCCAAGCATCTGATGAAATAGTGTGTCAGACTGGGTTTATGCCCTGTATTTTCCCTATGAAGTAGGAAGGGCTGGGGAGGACCAAAAAACCCACAACACAGAGCTATAAGCTTGAGCCCAAGTGAAGTCTTGTGTTCTATATAGGTCACCTCCATGGGCATGGCATAATCTGCAACACAAAACCTTGCAAAGCTGTATAGCTTGGACCCAGCAGGCAGTTCATACCATGAAACACAAGAATATTCCCAGTGAGAACTGCAGTTGTGCTATCAAAAATCTCTGGAGTTTATAGAGATACAGTTACATGTTACCATGGTTAAATTATTGGGGTTTGCTACTGCCCTTGGGATAAATAGCCTCATTTTGCAGAGACTATCCCTCACATGTAAGGAAAGTAAGCTAGGTTATTGCAGCACAGATCACAGAATGTTGAGGGCTGGAAGAGATCTCGAAAGATCCTTCAGTCCAACCTCCCTGCCAGAGCAGGATAACCTATATCAGTTCACACAGGAACACATCCAGACAGGTTTTGAATATCTCCAGAGAGGGAGACTCCACAACTCCCCTGGGCAGCCTGTTCCAGGGTTCTGCACCCTCACAGGGAACAAAATTCTTCCTCCTATTTCCATGGAACTTCCTCTGCCTCAGCTTCCATCCCTGCCCCTTGTGCTGGCATTGGGCATCACCCAGCAGAGCCTGGCTCCAGCCTCTGGGCACTCACCCTGCACATCTTGATCAACATGAATGAGGTCACCCTCAGGCTCCTGCTCTCCAAGCTACAGAGCCTTCAGCTCCCTCAGGCTCTCCTCATAAGGAAGATGTTCCACTCCCCTAAATCATTTTTGTGGCTCTGTGCTGGACTCTCTCAAGCAGCTCCCTGAGGTCCTTCTTGAACTGAGGGGCCCAGAACTGGACACAATACTCCAGCCTCTGCCTCACCAGGGCAGAGCAGTGGGGAACGAGAACCTCTCTGGACCTACTAACCACAGCCCTTCTAATGCACCCTAGAATGGCATTGGCCTTCTTGGCCACGAGAGCACATTGCAGAGCTCCCACAGAATGCCCAAAAGAAGGTGATGCCAGATGATTCCGGCATGAAAAATGAGGACTTGATCCACCTGGGGAGGGTAAGCCTGCTGAATATTTTGTTTTCTGCCTTTCCTGAAATATGAAGGTTTTTTGAGAGACTGTCTTGCTTACTCAGATATGTCTCTCAAAAGAGACCATAGAATCATAGAATCAACCAGCTTGGAAAACACCTCAGAGATCATCAAGTCCAACCTAATACCTAACACCTTACAGATGCTGGGAAAGGGAGAGAGAACCCAACAAAAGAATTTTAATGCTAAAGAAGAGAAAAGGGTTGCATGCAAAGGGGTCTTCTTTCAGTGGTGTACACTCCATGAGCTGGGAAAGCAGTTAACTCTCAGTAACTTAGTAGAGTTTAAAAGGTTCAGGTGCATTTTCTTGCACCTTGAAACAGCCTGAACTGAGCTTTTTTTTTGGACAGTCATCTTCTGACAAGCAGCATATGAGGAAATATTAAGGTAGAAGAAGAAAGGTCCAGGCCTTTCAGTTTGGCTGATATCATGGGCTAATTCAGATCATTTTGCTCCAGCTGTCTTCAAGCAACTTTGCCAGCAGTCAGAAGTCACTAAAAAATTGATTTCACAACCAGTACCTCCACCCCCTCCCCCATAGCTGTATGTCTGAAGGGATCCTGACTTTGAGGACACCATGGCCTAAACTTTACTAAGGCAAAATCTCTAGGAGCTAAAAATGAGGGGAAATAGAAAGCTTTGATAAATAGCACTGGGTACCTTTCCAAGGTCCTTCCAGATTTGCAAGCTGAACTCTGGAGCTGCAATTCTGCTCTCCTTTGCTGGTGATAACCTACCCATGTGGTGTGATGTGTGTCTTTGAAGCTCTCAGGTAGCCAAGGCGTGTCGCTGGGGCTGTCTCACAAGCTACAGGATTCTATGCATAGAGACTTGCTATAAACTGAGTAAGGTCAGATTTGGCTAGAGCTAAGCTGCTGTAAGTGCTGAGAAGGGAGCGTAAGGCAGCCAGCAGTGGAAGGGGGATGGATGGTCAATTTTCCCATTGCCATTATTTTCTGTGCTTCCTGACTGTTTGCAGCTTCAGCTTTACTGGGTGCATTTCACTTCATTTCATTTCGTAGGATGTCAAAACTTTTCCCTTTCCTGATGAAAAGCCTTTTAAGGATCTCAAAACTAGATGCACAGGAATTGAGTCAGAGGCATGAAAACAAACCATGACGTTAAGGTGACAAGTGAATCATAGAATCATAGAATCAACCATGTTGGAAGAGACCTCCAAGATCATCCAGTCCAACTTATCACCCAACCCTATACAATCAACCAGACCATGGCACTAAGTCCCTCATCCTATCTTTTCTTGAAGATCTCCAGGGATGACAACTCCACCACCTCCCTGGGCAGCCCATTCCAATGGCAAATCTCTCTCTCTATGAAGAACTTCCTAATATCTAGCCTGAACCTCCCCTGGCACAACTTGAGACTATGTCCCCTTGTTCTGTTGCTGGTTGCCTGGGAGAAGAGACTGACCCTCACCTGGCTACAACCTCCCTTCAGGTAGTTGTAGAGAGCAAGAAGGTCTCCCCTCTCCTCCTCCAGGCTAAGCAACCCCAGCTCAGTGGGTGGAAATGATGCGCAGGACTGCTGTAGTTTTGGACTGTTTGTCTCTACCTGTTTAACTTCAAAAGGTTAGGAGGAGTAAGTTTGGGCTTTTTGCAGTGTTACTGAGGGGAAAACAGTGATACCCTCTGTGGTATCATACTGCTGTAAAGATTAGGCCTCATAGTCTGTGTTTACCCTGGAGGCATTCAGAAGGGGATTGGATGTGGCACTTGGAGCCATGGTTTAATTTTCACAAGGTGTTAGGTATTAGGTTGGACTTGATGATCTCTGAGGTCTTTTCCAAGCTGGTTGATTCTATGATTCTATGGTTCTACTTGTCAATAGTCATTATACTTAGAGCTTTTTCTGTAAGAGGCTATTTGTGTTGCTCTGGCACAATGTCAATTTTATACATAAATAAATATTTTAAAACAAACAAACAGACAAAGCTCCCCCCCCCAAAAAAAGAACAAACCCAAAACCAAACCAAACATAACCCCAAAACCCTACCAAAAATTCCCAGACCTCAAAAGGCCCAAACCCAGCAACCCACAAGTCCTCAGGAAAGCAGACAAGCAAGCTTTGATGCTGCTGCATGCCTGAGATAAATTAGGGTATCAGGAGTGGGTAGTAATAATAAATGAAACTCTTTTTGTCTTTGCTGCCACTTTTAATAGAAGGAATTGGATGCCAAAGATCTCCTCAGTCATTTTTCCATAAGTGTTTCAACATTTGGGAAATAGAAACAATGTGAATGTTTGCAAAACAAACAAAACCAAAACCCTGAAGAGCTAAAAAGTAACACTGAGGAGCTGCTCGTTGTAGTTCTGTATTCCAACGAAGTGTGTTCATCTTTCGGTCTTCCTTTTGCTTGCCCCTCTAAAGCTTATGAATAAAACTAAGGCTAATGGTCCTCTGCTAAAAGGCATGCTAAAGGCTTAGTGTAAAGCAGACCTCTGCACTGAAGACAGTAACTCCTCTGCACCTGGGGAGGAATAACAGCAGGCACCAGGACAGGTTAGAGGATGCCCTGCTGGAGAGCAGCTCCATGGAGAAAGACCTTGGAGTGCTGGTGAGCAGCAAGTTCTGCATGGGACAGCAATGTGCCCTGGTGGCCTAGAAAGCCAATGGGATCCTGGGGTGCAGCAAGAAAAGTGTGGCCAGCAGGGCTAGGGAGGTTCTTCTCCCCCTCTACTCTGCCCTGCTCAGACCACAGCTGCAATCCCATGCCCAATTCTGGGCTCCCCAGTTCCAGAGAGACAGAGACCTGCTGGAGAGAGTCCAAGGGAGAGCCAGGAGGATGCTTAGGGGACTTGAGCATCTGCCCTGTGAAGAGAGACTGAGAGCCCTGGGGCTGTTTAGTCAGGAGAAGAGAAGGCTGAGAGGGGTCTATCAAGAGCTGAGGGCTGGAAAGCAAGTGAAGGGGGCTGAGCTCTTTTGGGTGGCGCAGAGTAATAAGCCAAGGACCAATGGAGACAAACTTGACCAGAGAAGGTTTCAGCTCAACATGAGGAGAAAGTTCTTTAGAATGAGAGTGCCACAGCCCTGGAGCAGGTTGCCCAGAGAGGTTGTGGAGTCTCCTTCTCTGGAACCTTTCCAACCCTCCCTGGATGCATTCCTGTGCAGGCTCCCCTGGGTGATGCTGCTCTGGCAGGGGGTTTGGACTGGATGATCTCTGGAGGTTCCTTCCAACCTCTAATGTGCTGTGGTACTGTGATCCTGTGACCCTGTGGCTCTAGCCATTCTGGCTGTGTATGTTTCTCCTTTGGTAAGAATCAACTGGCTACAAATCTTCACTTTTCCTGTAGCAACACTCTGCTGTGCTCAAAACATGCAAAGCAAGGGGGCTTAATATGGTATTTGGTTGCTGCATGGCTTGTTTTATTTTTTTTTCCAGTTAAAACAAAAATAATCTGGTAGCTTCCATTTAATGATCTATCAATATGGAGTATGGTGAGGCAGCTGTAAGAAAAATGGTTTGCAGCTTATGTGCTATCATGCAGTGGAGATGGGAATTATGGAAGAGGCAATAGTACTGCTCTAGCTTTTTAACTTGCCCATTAAAAAAAATAAATACAAGCTATCAAATGCTGGTAGCTAATTTGGAGAAATATCAGGCAATAATGCTCTGCAAGTGCTTCCTAGTAGGGTGATCTGATATGTTTTAATTAGCAGTTGCTGTTTCTTGCTGGGATGAGACCTCAGATCTAGCAGCTTTAAATCAAGCAGGTGTTGATGACAACCCCTTGCCTGTCTCAGCTAGCATCCTTTGGAATCACAGAATGGTCTGGGTTGGAAGGGACCTCCAAAGGTCATCCAGTCCAATCCCCTCTGCAGTGAGCAGGGACATCCTCAACTAGGTCAGGTTGCCCAGGGCCTCATCCAGCCTCACCTTGAATATCTCCAGGGATGGGGCCTCAACTACCTTCCTGGGCAACCTGTTCCAGTGTTCCATTATCCTCATGGTAAAGAACTTGTTCCTAATATCGAATCTAAATCTGCTCTGTTCTGGTTTGAAGCCACTGTCCCTGGTCCTGTCCCTGCAGGCCTTTGCAAACAGTCTCTCTGCAGCCTTCTTGTAGCCCTCTCCAGGTACTGGTAGGCTGCTATTAGGTCTCCCCAGAGATTTCTCTTCTCCAGGCTGAACACCCCCAGCTCCCTCAGCCTGGCCACATAGCAGAGTTGCTCCAACCCCTTGATCATTCTGGTGTCCCTCCTCTGGACCTGCTCCACCTCTCTGCTGCTGCAGGTGACAAGATCAAATGGGGAAATTGCTTGCATGGTTTACTGAGGAACTGCAAATTGTTTTATATCTAAAGCTTTATCTTTCAAAATCAGATTACTTAGTACATGGGGAAATAAGTACTTGAGCAGGTTGATTACCCAGAATGTCTGTTGTTATGAAGCATAATTTAAAAATAAGAAGGAGAAAGAGAGACTAATACCTTCCAACAGCCTGAAGGCATAACACAAACCAGAAACCGTGGAGCTTTTCTACCCAGTTCATTATAAATCCATGGGAGATCTGTATCAGGGCAGAGCATCTCAACGTTTCTAAATGCAGAGGATAATAGAAGTGTTACATCCAGAAATGAAGTTTCTAAGCAGAAAGCACTTTCCACTGCCCTCTGCTGACTGCAGGCTATGCAGTGATCTGGCTCTGCTCAGCTGTCTGGAGCTGCCTGTGCTTTTCTCAAAGCCTTGCACTTGAAGTAGGTGCTAGCTGCATTATGAATGGAACTGTGAAGGTGAGTCATACTTTTTGCTGCAGGTGCTGCTGTAATATCTAAAAGCTTTGCTTTATGCTCACCTGCAACAAGCTATGATATACCGGTCTAGGTAAAAAGCTTTTTCAAGTCAAGTTTGTCTGCCAGCCTACACCTGCTACTTAATTTTAGTGTGCTGCCTTTGTACCCCTGCTGCTTGAAGCCACATGAATTTTGGTCTCTTAGAAAAATATGCAACACTGTTCTGGCCTGTGTGTATTGCTCAATGTCAGTTTGATCCCATATACTAAAGGAAAAAAAGGAAGGAGGGGGGGAAAAAAAGTTTGCCCTGCCTTTTTCAGAGAAGCTCAGCAGGAGACAGCAGTGAGCACTTGCAGCCCAGAAAGCCAAGCAGAGCCTGGGCTGCAGCAAGAGAAACGTGGCCCACAGGTTGAGGCAGGTGATCCTCCCCCTCTTCTCCACTCTGCTGAGACCACACCTGGAGCTCTGTGTCCAGTTCTGGAGCCTCTATTCCAGGAAGGATCTGGAGATGATGGAAGGTGTCCAGAGAAGGGCCATGAGGATGAGCAGAGGGCTGGAGCTGCTCTGCTATGGAGACAGACTGAGAGAGTTGGGGTTGTTCAGTCTGGAGAAGAGAAGGCTCTGAGGAGATCTTCTTGTGGCCTTGCAGTATCTGAAGGGGGCTACAAGAAAGCTGGGGAGGGACTTTTGAGGGTGTCAGGGAGTGATAGGACTGGGGGGATGGATCCAAAGGTAGATTTAGATTAGACATTAGGAAGAAGTTGTTCCCCATGAGGGTAGTGAGAGACTGGCACAGGTTGCCCAGGGAGGTGGTGGAAGCCTCATCCCTGGAGGTTTTTGCAGCCAGGCTGGATGTGGCTGTGGGCAACCTGCTGTAGTGTGAGGTGTCCCTGCCTGTGGCAGGGGGGTTGGAACTGGATGATGCTTGAAGTCCCTTCCAACTCTGACAATTCTCTGATTCTAAATCAGAACAAGAAAATAAGATAATTGTCAGTAGTGCAAGAATTGTGACCACACACAGTAATTCTATGCATTGATTGTCTTTCTAACAATATTCAATTATCTCCCTCACAGTTATTTCTGTATCATTTGTTAAATTTCTATGCTTCTCTACTCCAGCATCTTTTTCTCCTCCAACTTGTGTAGTATCCCTGTGCTTTAATTTAAACCAGAAGTAGCAACACCTTGTCCCAATTTCTCTGAAGCAACTTATCTGGATGCTATGTGGTGTGGTCATACACCAGACACCTTCCTCAATTTCTGAACACAGAGACCAACAGCAGTTCAAAGTTAGGAAAAATTACAGAGCAAGTATGGTAGCTTTAGGCTATGCCTAGAAAATTTTCCACAGATCTTGAACAGAAAGTGGTAAAATGTAAATAAATCACCATTGGATGTAAAAGGGGGAAAAAAATCACAGAATCACCAAGGTTGGAAAAAATGATAAGGTCCAAATAATCCCATTGGTCAGATAACTAACATAAAGTTAGTTTGGTAAACTAACTCTCTTTTTGTTTCCTTTGCTCTGGTTGATACTAGCTGCTGTTTTCTGCTGGGTTGCTGACCTTGTCTGTGCAGCTTTTTGTGGCTAAGTAGGAACAAAGCTACTCTCTGCTCTTCTCTCTTTTACCTTGTACAGGGGTGAAAGGAGCAGGGAGGGGGAAGCTGGTGGTAACCCCTTGGTTTTGTCCAGGGGGGTTCCTGTGCTGTTTACAAATTGTAAAACCATGTGAACATTGTATATTTTGTACACATTCACTGCATTCTGTGTCTCAAGATTGCAGTTGTGCTTGTAAACAGAGCTTCATTTGCTTTCAACTGAGCTGCTCTGGCAATTTTATGCTGGGGTGTCAGGGGGGTGGGGGGTGGAATTTCAACCCACCACAGCACATAATGACTCTGGGTCAGCAGACATATTTCAGAGAATATGACTTGTTTAGGTCAGGTGCCAGAAGTAGAGTAATAATGGCAAGGTGCTTCCCAGGTAAGCCTTTGACCTCATCCAGGGCTCTGCATTATGTGTCTGAATGCCACCTTGCAGCTCAGGTTAGCTGTAGCCAAGCTACAGTGTTGAATTAGTAACATGTGGCCAGTGGCAGGGCTGAGAATCATGTAGGTGTGTCAGATGTGCTCATTAGTATCAGAGAAGGAAAATGTGAGCCGGAGTCTCACGTTTGTAATTGAGTATTTTCCTCAAGCCATTGCTTTTTGTGACTGTGCTTCCGCTCGGACTACTTGCAGGCCGTGGCCTCCTTCTGGTTTGTGTTGTACAAGTGGTCTTCAGGGCTTCTTGGATGCTGCTGCAGTGCAACCTGTCTCGTTGGCTGCCAGAGCCTGCCTTTCCTCTAGATTTGAAGCACTCTTGGCTCTTCCACATGAACATGTGGGACCTGCAGCAAGGCAGTATGTGCCCCTGATCTGCTGGGTTCAGAGGGCTGTACATCAGAGACAGAATTTGGAAGGTTATGTGACTGCACAGCGTGAATGCACCTGAGGGGCAGGACGTGGATGGATAATGTGGGTATCCAGCTTGTCACACCCGGCGTGTCCAGTATGTTCGGTTTGCTGGCTGAAGGCACAGCCCTGCATGAAATGGCTGTCTAGCCTCTGCATCCTTAAATGAGGTCAATGATTGCAGTTGAGAGTAGCTTGGAGGAAGGCAGCATGTGAAAGTCTGTAATTTTCTTTAGCAGGAAACTTGCTAGAAAAAAAAAAAAAAAAAGTGCCAAGATTAAAGCCTGTGCAGCTCTGATTTTTTCCATAGATGGAGCACTGGCAAAATGGCTCACAGCATGCTAGGGGTTGGAAGAGACATCCAGAAATCTTCGAGTGCAACCCCCCTGCCAAAGCAGGACCATAGAATCCAGCACGGGTCACACAGGAACACATCCAGATGGGCCTTGAAAGGCTCCAGAGAAGGAGACTCCACAACCTCTCTGGGCAGCCTGCTCCAGTGCTCTGTGACCCTTTACAGTGAAGAAGGGTTCCTCACATTGAAGGGGAACCTCTTGTGCTGTAGCTACATCCATTGCCCCTTGGCCTATCACAGGATGCAACTGTGCAGAGCCTCCCTCTTGAACCCCAGCCCTCAAATATTGATAGACATTGATCAGATCCTTCCCAGTCTTCTCTTCTCCAGACTAAACAGCCCCAGGGCTCTCAGCCTCTCCTCACCAGGCAGTGCTGCAGTCCCTTCAGCATCCTTGTACCCCTGCCTTGGACTCTCTCCAGCAGATCCCTGTCCCTCTTGAACTGGGGAGCCCAGAACTGGATGCAATATTCCAGGTGAGGTCTCACTAGGACAGAGTAGAGGGGGAGGAGAACCTCCCTGAATTTGCTGGACACATTCCTCAATACATCCCAGGATAACATTGGCCCTCTTGGCCACAAGGGCACATTGCTGTTTTCAGTAATCATGAAAGGTGACCTTGTAAAGGAAAGGCAACCCTAAGAATGCATCTGTAAAAGAATCTTATCCTATCCTGTCCTACAGGGTGAAAAATACTCAGAACACTGTTCAATCAGTTCCATCATTGATGTCTAAATGAAATAATTCAACTGTTACTTTTTCTTGCAAGAAAAACCCTTCAGAGGAAGGTTCATGTGATTTTGACAATTTTAGCCTTGGCTGCTTCTTGGCTTTTCTATCTGTGGCACCCATCTGATGCAAAATTGTTCACCAATCTTGCTATCTACAGAATGAACCCCAAGCCATGTGCTGTGATCACCTATATATTTGTACCCACTCTGGCATCTTGAATTTTTCCTGGAGCTGGGAATGTGCAGAACTCCTCAGGATTGATGGCTACAGAATTGCATTTTAAGGCTCTTTCACTCACCACCTATGTATCTGCAATGGTTGCCAAGGGTGTTTTATCTTAAAAGTAGACCTCCAGTTGATATATTGTCATTAGCTTTGATAGAAGGATATCTATTCTAGCTACATAGAATCATAAAATGGAATCATAGAACAGTCTGGGTCAGAAGGGACCTTCAAAGCTCATCCAGTCCAAGCTCCCTGCAGTCAGCAGGGACATCCCCAACTAAATCGGGTTGCCCAGAGCCATGTCCAGCCTTACTTTGAGTATCTCCAGGGATGGGGCCTCAACCACCTCTCTGGGCAACCTGTTCCAGTGTTCCACTACCCTCATAGGAAAGAACTTGTTCCTAACATCCAATCTAAATCTGCTCTGCTCTGGTTTGAAGCCATTGCCCTTCATCCTGTCCGTGCAGGCCTTTGCAAACAGTCTGTTTTCAGCCTTCTTGTAGCACCCTTCAGATACTGGAAGGCCACAAGAGAATCTGCTCAGAGCCTTCTCTTCTCTAGACTGAACACCCCCAGCTCCCTCATCCTGTCCTCGTAGCAGAGCTGCTCCAACCCCCTGATCATTTTTGTGTCCCTCCTCTGGACCCTCTCCATCAGGTCTGTGTCCTTCCTGTGTTGAGGGCTCCAGAGCTGGACACAGTACTCCAACCAGGTGAGGTCTCAGCAGAGCAGAGCAAAGTGTCAGGATCCCCTCTCTCCATCTCTGGTCATGCTGGTTTTGATGCAGCCCAGGCTGTGCTTTGCCTTCTGTGCTGCAAGCTCACTCTGCCTGCTCCTGTCCAGCTTCTCATCCACCAGCACCCCCAAGTCCTTTTCCTCAGGGCTGCTTTCTATCACCTCCTCCCCCAGTCTGTATTGATAGTGTGGATTGTTCTGGCCCAGGTGCAGAACCCTGCACTTGCTCTTGTTGAACCTCATGAGGTTCACCTGGGTACCACCTCTCCAGCCTGTCCAGGTCCCTCTGGATTCCATCCTGTCCCTCTGGCATATTAAGAGCACCACTCAGCTTGGTGTCATCTGCACACTGCTGATGGTGCCTGGATTCTGCTGTCATTGATAAAAATATTAAGCATCTGTCTATTGACTGAGTTAATTATCTATTAGCTGACTGAAATAACTATCAGCTATGTCTACAGTTAATTTAGAAAGTATTCATCTTGCAAGCTAAGTGCTAGCTCTGTAAAAAGCTGTGGGTACAATTATGATTACGTGTTTCTAGTATCCATCTGATCACTGGAAAAGGAGCTCTGCATGCTAATTTAAATCTGCTTCACAATACATTTGCAAAGTGTAATTGATTTGGTACTTAGTGGCTCTTCTGTCAGCTGGGTGTGGAAATAGCATGCAGATGATTCCATCTATCCCAATCCTGTACAACAAAGAGGAGTGAAATCTGTAATCTCTCATTTGACCTGAAGACAGATAATGTGAGACTGGCTGCTTATCAAGTTGGAAGTTGTCATTTTCACATTGCCATGTTTTCTGAAGAGGCCTGCAAATTAACAGTTCTTTTTCAAAGGAGAATTCCTTTTCTAGTAGACAGCTATAAAGTTTTCCAAAGTGTTTTGTGTATTCTGTATTCTGTGTTTTAGAATCACAGAATTGTCAGGGTTGGAGGAGACCTCTTGGCTCATCCAGTTCCAACCTCCCTGCCATGGGGTTGGAACTGCGTGAGCCAAGAGGTCCCTTCTGACTCTGACAATTCTGTGATTCTATGATTCTATGGTTTTTAAAAGAAAATTTTAATTGGTACAAACCCTATGGGTCAACTAATGATGTATCCATAAAGGTCACACTGAAGTAACTAAAACTTGCTGTCTTGAGGTGGAGTTAATTTATCTTTAGTTTTATTTGTTGTGGGGGTTTAGGGTTTTTTCTGTTTGGTTGGTTTGATTTTGTTGTTGTTGTTCTTGGTTTTTTTTCTGTCAGCCATCTCCAGTCTTCATTCTAACTACAAGACATATATTCCTATTTTGTTTTGCTTGCAGGTTTGGAAACAGGAAGTAAGGAAAAAAAAAGCTGAAAATATTATAAAACAGAGAAAGCTGCATACTCAGATTCTCATGGCTCTTCCAAAAATCACTACAAATTTATGGGCTCCCCAGTTTAAGAAGGGACAGGAACCTGCTTGGGAGGGTGCAGCAAAGGGCTACAAGGATGATTGGGGGACTAGAACATCTCTTATGTGATATATATATTAGGGACACGGGGAATTGTAGCCTAGAGAAGACTGAAGGAGGATCTTATCAGTGCTTACAAATGCTTAAAGGCTGGGTGTCAGGAACATGGGGCCCAGTTCCATCTAAGCATGAGGAGGTAGTAGAGCACTAGAACAGGCTGCCTAGAGATGTGGTGGAGTCTACATCTCTGGAGTCATTCAAAACCTGCCTGGATGCATTCCTCTGCAGCCTGCTCTAGGTGACCCTGGTTGGGGGATTGGACTAGATGATCTCCAGAGGTCCCTTTCCAGTCCCTGTTCTGCAATTCTATGCTGTCATGTGTGTCAGATAGGAATCTTTATTTTCTATTATTCTATCAGTGACTATTTCCTAGAGATTAATCTCCAAAAAATATTATTATCCAAAGCCTTTCAAAAGACCTAGCCCCAAAGACTGGTTTTGAGAAAGATATTCTCTACCTCTCATGAAAGATTGATGAGCAATTGCCTTGGAGTAGAATTATTTCTCTCACCCTGTTGCTGAATCTCTCAATCTCTGTAGGCTGCAAGGTGCTTCACAGCCTTTCCCCAAGCTTTGGACAGAACATGTTGCATTTAGTGATGGATACATGTGGTGATCTCCTTCAGAGATCAGAGGGGCTAGGGGAGGCTGGTCTTAATAGGTATGCCAATTATTGCTGTGCCTGTAAGTCCAACACCAGGTGCACGAACAGCCTGTCTGCTCATAGGTCTGGCTGTATTCAGCAGAGGCAGCCAGGTGCATGAATAAGAATGGTTGGTTTACATACACCATACTCAGATGAAGATTTCCAGTGATAAGTGCACTAAACTGCAGATCAGCTCTGCAGCTCTGAACCGCACTTGGAATCGTGAATTTCACCGCCTGGGGACGTACTTGTCTCAGTCGGCTGTTTCGCGTCAAGGATGGTTCTTCTGTGGATCCCCAAATGAAGCCAAGGAGGAACTGAGTAGCTGATTTGGGAAAAACACTTGAACTGATTTTGCTTATATATGCAGGAGAAAAAGTTAGAAACACAGAAAAGGAGAAAGAAATAAGCAAGGGGTAGCAAAGCAAACAGATTATTACCACCGTGGATCTGGTGATGGTTTGCTGATCCCTGAAGGTCTTGATCTGCGATAGGGAAGCTTTACAGCAGCAAAGGCTGAGATGTTGGAACCAGATGAGGCCTTGCTGCTGGGTCAGTGTGGAAGCTTCAAACTCCCCCTGTTTCCTCTTGGGTTTTATACCTTTTGCAGTCCCATCACACTGGCCCATTCAATTGAGCACATTTGACTGCTCCCACCAGTAGTTACCTGTGCCACCTCCGGGCTCACGGTAACATTCCTGAGAGCAGAACTTGTGGCCTTGTCTGGTTATCAGCTGCTGTTGTCACAGAGCTCATGGTAATGGTGTGAAAACACCTTGGGAAACTGCTGTGCCAGTCACCTTTTGAGAGTCCTGTCCATGAGAAGACTTGTCCCAGGGAGTCCCAGCATCCATTTGCTATCAGCATGGAGTTTTTGGTCTTGTAGATAAGACAATAGTGTGAACGCAAAACATGAGGCTGTGAGTCCTGTTTGCAGTGGTATCCAGTGTCAGCACAGAGCTTGTGGTCCTCTGGGAAAATGGTGTGAAAGATACGTTTTGGGAAGGCAAACAATGCTGAGGCAGTTAGAGGGAGACAAACTGAACTCCTTACAGTACTCAGTGTAGCCAGGTGGATAGCGAAGAGGGAAAACTCTCTGTCCCTGCCATTTGGGGTTGAATTCTTATTTCTCTCTAAAGGAGGCAAAAAATTAGGGTAATACTTCCACATCTCCTATTGTGAAGTGATGGAGAAGAACTGTGGTCAAGCCTTTTTTCTCAATATTTGGTCTTCTGGGTGGGAAGGAGACTATAGAATAAAATACAGAATACAGAATTAACCAGGCTGGCAAAGACCTTTGAGATCATCAAGTCCAACCTATCACTCAACACCATCTGATCAACTAAACCATGGCACCAAGTGCCTCATCCAGTCTCTTCCTAAACACCTCCGGGGATGGTGACTCCACTGCCTCCCTGGGCAGCACATTCCAATGGCCAATCTCTCTAGATGGGAAGAATTTTTTCCTAACATTCAGCCCAAACCTCCCCTGGAACAGTTTGAGACTGTGTCCTCTTGATCTGGTGCTGGTTGCCTGGGAGAAGAGACCAACCCCCACCTGGCTACAACCTCCCTTCAGGTAGTTGTAGAGAGCAAGAAGGTCTCCCCTGAGCCTCCTCTTCTCCAGGCTAAGCAACCCCAGCTCCCTCAGCCTCTCCTCACAGGGCTGTGCTCCAGACCCCTCACCATGCAGCCTTTGTCTTTGCCTCCCTGGCTCTTCCCTGGTGCCATGGAAACACAGACCATCAGATCTTCACCCAGCTTCTGCCAGCTCTGTTGCCTGTGTGTTTATCAGCAATATTGCTTGATGCTTTCCCAAAGTTGCGCGCTTCTGACACCTGTGAAAGCTATGGGGCAGCCTGCAGCTCTTTCAGTGTCTCCCAGCTGTATTGCCACACCGAAGCATGCAAGGCCCTGAGGGAGCATCTCACCATGCATGCTTCTCCAGGCCTTTTCACCTAAGGTCTGCAGGCCTGGCCAAGTTCAGTGCACAAACTTCTTCAATGGAAGAATCATGGGAAAAGATAGATAAATAAATTCAAAGCTTTAAGACCTTAGAAAGAGACTCCTGGATCCTAAGCGCTTTTATTCAGAGCACTCCAGACCCTCACAACTGGGAAGTTCTACCTCAGAACTAAATCTCAAACCTTCTCTAAAATAAAATAGCCTGAAATAATTTGAGTGGGTGCTTTGGATACTTGTTTGTTTTAATGCCATTTCTTTTATGGCCTAGTTGCAGAGTAGTTACATGCTCCAAGTGCCTAGAATCTGTCTGAGGGTCACTAATTGATGCAGAAATGAAAATAAAATAATAAATAAATAAAAACAAACAACCAACCAAAAAAACACCTCCACACAAGCCTTCTAACTTTTAAAAATGGAATCGGTAGGGGAATGTGCATCCTTGGCATTATCCACTGCTTGCTTGTGCCAGACAGCTGTGCCCCAGCCCAGGAGGTGGACTGTGGCAGTCCAAAGTTAAACATGAATTTTTACATGAATTATTTATATAGAGTATTATTTAGAATGGAGATGAACATTTTTCTCTGTGAAGTCACAGAATCATAGAATTGTCAGGGTTGGAAGGGACCTCAAGGATCATCCAGTTCCAACCTCCCTGCCTTGGGCTGGGACACTTTCCACTAGAGCAGGTTCCCAGAGCCCCATCCAGCCTGGCTTTAAAAACCTCCAGGGAGGGAGAGAGAGAATGGAGAAAGAGAGCAAGAGCAGGATTGATAGTTACCACCCCATGGTCCTTTGTTGGGGGCTGGGTGGAAGAAACATTCCATGGCCGCTGCTTCCAGCCTGAGATAGACCCAGTGATGTTTCCCCCCAGTAAGAGGGCATGGCCCAGGGCTTTTACTATCTTCCTGGTTCATTCACCATAGCTCCTCCTGGCCCATACCCTTGCAACATTCCAGGGGGGTCTTTCCTGTGTGCTTGCGGGGGTTGGCACCCCTGCAAGGTACCTCCACCCCTTCTTGCCACCCCCTGCCCACCACCCCCCTGCGGCATCTTCGGTCTCTATGGGCAGAGCTGACAGATCAGGAGGGTGGTTCAGAGTTCAGGATGATCTTATCTTTGTTGAGACACTTCTCAATTCTTAATGTAATCATCACATGCCCAAGTGATTTTCATGCTCAAGAGAGAATTCTCTCACTACCCAAGACCCTCAAAAGTCCCTCCCCATCTTTCCTGTAGTCCCCTTCAGATACTGGAAGGCTACAGTAAGGTCTTCTCAGAGACTTCTCCAGGCTAAACAACTCAAACTCTCTCTGTCCTCATAGCAGAGCAGCTCCAGCCCTCTGATCATCTTCATGTCCCTTCTCTGGACACCTTCCATCACCTCCAGATCCTTCCTGGAATAGAGGCTCCAGAACTGGACACATAGCTCCAGGTGTGGTCTCACCAGAGTGAAGCAGAGGGGGAGAATCACCTCCCTGGCCCTGCTGGCCACACTTCTGCTGCAGCCCAGGCTCTGCTTAGCTCTCTGGGCTGCAACTGCTCACTGCTGGCTCTTGTTGAGCTTCTCATCCACTTCCCTAGAAGTATGTTATTGTAAAGCATCTTGCTTGCAAGCTCACACCTGGAATTTATGAGGTATTTAAGAAGCTCCATGGAAGAAACAGCTTGATTTCTTCAGGCTTATGTGTACTTCTGATGACTTTTTGCAGTTGGATCTACCATAGCAAAGTCAGCCTTCTGCAGATCCATTGCTCAGGAAGCAGATGTTCTACCTTGAATAAGTAACTAACTTTTGGAGAGGTTGCCTTTAGGAGTAGGAAAAAAAAAGAACAAAAAGCCAAGCTTTTTAAAGGTCACTATGTAAGCCAATACATTGTGTCAAATGTTTCTGCAGCTCTGGACACTCTCTAGTGGTCACCTATAATTGAACATAGCAAGAAAATGTCATCTCTTGTCTTTTTGTCACTTGTTCTTTATCTCTCGGAGGGGACAACTTCCCTCTTCCCTCCCCCTCTTACTGTTGCATTTAAGTAGTTCCATTTCAGTGTATCTTGTTAAACACTATTTCAGGTGACCTTGTAAGAGTTTTTTTTCCCCTCCACAGCAGAGAAAATGATCAATATTTCCTGCCCTGATGAAATTTTAGAAAATAGTAGTGTTATGCTTCTGTCTTCCAGGGGGTGTTGGATTGGAGGATTTTTGTTGTTTTCACTGAGTCACAGAAACGTTCAGGTTGGGAAAGACCCTCAGGATCAACAAGTCCAACCCAGAACCCTACTCTACAGGGGTCACCCCTAAGCCATAGCCCCAAGCACCATATCCAAACCACCTTGAAACACAGCCAGGCTTGGGGACTCCACCACCTCCCTGGGCAGCACATTCCGATCCCTGACCACTCTTGATGGGAAAAAATTCTTCCTAATGTCCAGTCTAACCCTGCCCTTCTGCAGCTTGAGGCCATTCCCTTCTGTTCTATCACTAATTACCAGCAGCAACCTTTCCACAAGGTCCTTTCAGGTAGCTGTAGACAGCCAGGAGGTCTCCCCTCAGCCTCCTCTGTTTCTCACTAACCATCCCCAGCTCCTTCAGTTGCTCTTCATCAGATTTATTCTCCAGGCCCTTCCCAGCTTCCTTGCTCTCCTCTGTTTTGTTTTGATTTTGGTTTTGGGCTGGGTATTTTCATTTGTTTGGTTTGGTTTGTTGGGCCTTTTTGTTGGTTGGTTGGGTTTTGGTGGGTTTTGTTTGGGTGGGTTTTCTTGTTTGTTCTGGTTTGGTTTTAAGAAAAGGAGGAATGAAATGTGTAACTCAATTCTGGAAAAGGTTCTTTCCCCTGTTTGCTAATCTACATCAGAAGAGTGCCAACTCCCTCATGCTTTTGGGTTCATTTCCCTGGTTTGTACCTCATTTAGCATAAAACCAGAACATTTGTTTATTTCAAGAAGCATTTGTGGTGCATGGTTTTGTCTTGATCCCAGCATAGCGCAGTGACTTACACAGACAGCTTAGGTGGTATTTCCCCTTCCTCTGGCAGGTGGATGGTTTTCACCTTGTTCAGTCATCTTTTCCTTGCAGACAACACTAGAATGCTGATGTTATTTCTGTCACCATGGGCTTTGAGGTGATGGTTTCTGTGTCAGACTACAGAGGTAATCATGATGTGCAATTTAGTAGCTGGCTTGAGGAATGCCCACACACGTTGTCATTACCTGCAGGACAGGGACAGTTGGAAATGCCCTTTCCCAGGAACATTCAGGATGGAAAAGACCCTTGGGGTCACCAAATCAAATCACTAACCCTACTCCATAAGGTTCACCCCTAAACCATATCCCCAAGCACCACATCCAAATCACCTTTAAACACATCCAGGAGTACATCCTTCTACTGGTTATGATGCAGAGCCATGGAGTGTTCTCTGCTGCTGCTGCTCAAGGACCTCAGTTACCATGAAGCTCTCTGTCTGCCTTGCTAGAGCAGCAGACAGTGTGGGATCTAAGGCATTGGTGGCTGCAGGGTGTATGGAGACAGAAAACCCTTCCACCTTTTTGCAGCACATGTGGAGGAAGAATGAGAAGGTTGATAGCTGTCACCAGGCTAAAGACACAACCTGTCGACATTGAAGTTCCCTGCAGCCCTTCTCAGTGCATAAAATTTTGTTCAAGCCTTTATCTCAAACACTGATTCTCATGAGACAGGGCTATTATTACTGCTGCAAAGATGGCCTGTCTGGAACTTTCTTTTTCCCTGATATTTTAGTAGACTAAGTGCTTAGTTTTGCTTTTATTAGCTGGCTGTCTTTAGCATATCTATGAGGAAATTCACAGATGTAGGTAAGCCAAAAGCTTTTAGTGAAGTTTTGTGATAGTATTAAAATACCTGCAGGAATTAATTTTCTTAGGATTCTGATGCAGCACTCACTAAACTGCACATCTGTACTTGCCTGAAGCCTATTAAGCTTTACAGGCACAATGTGCTCTTCAAATGCTACACTTCACAGCATCCTACAAACTTAAAATAAGTATGGCCTTAAACTCTTGTACAATCCAGAGATGCATATCCCAGGTGCTAATACAAGGGATATTCCAGCCCTGTGTAAAAGGGCTTGGGGTGCTGATGGATGAGAAGCTGGACAGAAGCAGGCAGTGTGAGCTTGCAGCACAGAAGGCCAATTGTGTCCTGGGCTGCAGCAAAAGATTTAGGGCCAGCAGATCCAGAAAGGTGGTTCTGCCACTTTCCTCTGGTAAGACCTCACCTGCAGTGCTGTGTCTGGCTTTGGAGCCCTAAGTACAAGAAGGACATGGACCTAATGAAGAGGGTCCAGAGGAGGCCACAAGAATGATCAGGGGATTGGAGCAGCTCTGCTATGAGGACAGGCTGAGGGAGCTGGGGATGTTCAGCCTGGAGAAGAGAAGGCTCCTGGCAGACCTAATAGCAGCCTGCCAGTACCTGAAGAGGGCTACAGGAAGGCTGGAGAGAGACTGTTTGTAAAGGCCTGCAGGGACAGGACCAGGGGCAATGGCTTCAAACTAGAGCAGAGCAGATTTAGATTGGATGTTAGGAGCAAATTCTTTACCATGAGGGTGGTGGAACACTGGAACAAGTTGCCCAGGGAGGTGGTTGAGGCTCCTTCTGTGGAGATATTCAAGGTGAGGCTGGACAGGCCCTGGGCAACCTGATCTAGTTGGGGATGTCCCTGCTGACTGTTGGACTGGATGACCTTTGGAGGTCCCTTCCAACCCAGGCCATTCTGTGTAGATCATGATAGTGGAAATCTGCACATGTGGTGTCTGTCAGAGCCTCTGTTGCAGCTGCACTGACAATGGTACCTGTGTGAGATTTCTAATGGGACAAAATCAGTAATGAAAATAATTAGTGTGTGAAGTTCATGCCTTAGAAAAACATCTACTTGTAGCTGTGCTAACAATAGGTAACCAATGAGAGTTATCACTAACATTTTGAGCCATTACATCCAAGCTGTGAGTTTGTGCTCTCTTGCCTTCAGCCTTTGAAATGCTCATTCAATCACCCTCACCTAACTGCTTAGCACATGACTGTATTTTGCACTTGGCCTGACTGTGGTTCAAGTGAAGCTTCCACAGCAGAAAATGAGTGAGGTCCTTGATGGGCAAAATGAATCTCACTGATGGTCACATCAATTAACTTCATAATGAGCTACAATTGCCATCAGTAAAGAACACAAGCCTGAGCAATCCTCAGCATATCAGAGCTCTGCAGGATCCTGTCCTCGCAGGGCTTGGCAGTGCAGCACTGCTAAAGGGTGAAACCAGCCAAGGAATTCTTGCAGAACTGATGAGCAACACTTCAAGGTGTGCCGGTGAGGTCCACTCAGCGTTGCCTGCTCGGTCCACTCAGCGTTGCCTGCTCCTCCCCATCCTCATTGTGGTAGCTTCAGGCTCTGCCTAGAAATTTTTTCACAGATCTTGAACAGAAAGTGTGTAAATAAATCACCATTGGATGTAAAAAGGAAAATAATGCTAAGTTCTAACTAATCCCATTGGGCAGACTGCTAACAAAGTTGGTCTGTAGAGTCTAACTCCTCTCTGTCTTTTCAGCTTCCTGGCTCTAGCAGATATCAGCTCCAGCTCCTGCTTGGCTTTGCTGACCTTGACTGTGCTCTCTGTTGTGGCTGGGTATTTAACAAAACAACTCCCTGCACTTTCTCTTGTCCCTTGTGTACAGGGGAGAGGTAGAAGGAAGGAGTCAGGGAGTGGAGAATCTGTTGGTAACTCCCCCGGTTCTGTCCAGGGGGTCCTTGTGCTGTTTATAAACTCTAAATACTTCTACATATATGTAAACATTGTCTATTTTGTACAGATTCATTGCATTTCATTGTAGATTGTAGTTTTGCTTGTAAACAGAGCTTCATTTGCTACTAACTGAGCTGGTCTGGCAATTAGGAATTTATTCAACTCCTAAAATAGAAATTTGTGTTTTGCAAGTTGGCATTTTCAGGTTTTCCTGCTGCCTCCATTTTCTGAGTGCAATGGAAATAAGCAACATGAGGAAATTATTTCTGGAGCAGCTCTGCTACCAGGACAGGCTGAGGGAGCTGGGGGTGTTCAGTCTGGAGAAGAGGAGGCTCTCTGCAGACCTAATAGTGACCTTCCAGTACCAGAAGGGGGCTACAAGAAGGCTGCAGAGAGACTGTTTGCAAAGGCAGCAGGGACAGGACAAGAGGTTTCAAACTAGAGCAGAGCAGATTTAGATTGGATGTTACGAGCAATTTCTTTACCATGAGGGTGGTGGAACACTGGAAGAGGTTGCCCAGGGAGGTGGTTGAGGCTCCTTCCCTGGAGATATTCAAGGTCAAGCTGGACAGGGCTCTCAGCAACCTAATCCAGCTGAGGATGTCCCTGCTGACTGCAGAGGGGGCTGGACTGGCTGACCTTTGGAGATCCCTTCCAACCCAATCTACAATTTGTGTGTGTTTCTACCTTAGAAAAAAAAAAAAATGTAAATTACAGCTTTCTCAGATTTATACTTGTAACATTTTAATTGGTATAAGGAGAGCCACAATTTTTCAGCTGCCTTTTTCTTTTCCTAGGGGGTAGCAAGGCATCCGTTTTCTCTTTGCTACTTAGTTGCTTGCATAAAATTGAAGGATTTTAAACTTTTCCCAGATAATCAGGAAGTGTCCCAGGCTTGCTAGCAATTTTAAACATATGGGAATTTACATATGGGTGGCAAACTGGTTTGAAATAGTAATTTGCAGGATATACTTGGGAGTTGTAACTTCCTGAATAATAATTAAAGCTTGATTGTTTTCTGATCATTTTTTTAGATGATAATGACAGACATGTTTACAAATTGACCATGTCAGTTCCCATGAAAATGACTTGCAAGGGAAGAAAATTACTTTCAGAGAGTTCATGGTCAATGGGACGGAGTCTAGTTGGAGACCTGTGTCTGGTGGAGTCCCTTAGGGGTCAGTACTGGGACTGAACTATATTCATCAATGACCTGGATGTGGGCACAGAGAGCACTGGCAGCAAGTTTGCTGATGGCACCAAACTGGGAGGAGTGTCTGACACAGGAGGGTTGTGCTGCCATCCAGCCAGACATGGACAGGCTGAAAGTTGGGTAGGGAGAAATTTGGTGAATTTCAACAAGGGCAAGGGGAGAATCTTGCACCTGGGAAAGAACAACCTCATGGACCAGGATAGGTTGGGGACAGACCTGCTGGAGAGCAGGGAAGGGGAAATGGACCTGAGGATCCTGGTGGATGGAAGGATGACCATGAGCCAGCAATGTGCTCTCGTGGCCAGGAAGGCCAATGCCATTCTGGAGTGGATTAGAAGGGTTGTGACCAGTCGGTCAAGAGAGGTTCTCTTCCCTCTCTACTCTGCCCTGGTGAAGCTGCATCTGGAATATTGTGTCCAGTTCTGGGCCCCTCAGTACAAGAAAGACAGTGAGCTGCTTGAGAGAGTACAGCACAGAGCCATGAGGGTGATGAAGGGAATGGAACATCTTCTGTATGAGGAGAGACTGAGGGAGCTGTGGCTTGGAGGAGACTGAGAGGTGACCTCATTACTGTTGATAAAGATGTGCAGGGTGAGTGCCCAGAGGCTGGAGCCAGGCTCTGCTGGGGGATGCCCAATGCCAGCACAAGGGGCAGTGGTGGAAGCTGAAGCAGAGGAAGTTCCATGGAAACAGGAGGAATTTTTTTTTCCCCTGTGAGGGTGACAGAGCCCTGGAACAGGCTGCCCAGGGGGGTTGTGGAGTCTCCCTCTCTGGAGATATTCAAGACTCACCTGGATGTGTTCCTGTGTGATCTGCTGTAGGTGCTCCTGCTGTGGCAGGGGGGTTGGACTGCATGAGCTTTTGAGGTCCCTTCCAGACCCTGAAATTCTGTGATTCTGTAAAGAGCTTAAGGCTCATTGTAGGGCACTCAGCTAATGCTATAGCACTTCATTATGCCCTTATCAAGGAATGTGCTCTGTAATGTGATTAGAAGTGATTTTTTTCAATTAAGGCAGACCAGTTCCCAGTTATAACTCTTTCCCTAGCTCATAATATTTCTTCAGTCTCATTAAGGTGTGTTATGTAAGTAAGCATTGACACTTATCATTTAGTTCTTTGCTTTTGCTGCTTGCAGGGCTGAGGAAGGAGACCCAGCCAGTCTGACAGCTCAGCTTTTAACCAGAGCATGGAAAATAAACCACACAGTTTAAACTTCATTCAACCTCCTCCTTGAAACCTACTTGCTAGAGCTGGAAGGGAGCACTTCAGCCTAGTCCCTGACTGCAAAGACTGAAAGTAAAACTATTGACATTGAATGCAAAAGAGAAATAATGCTAAGGTCTACAGAATTCATTAAATTGATAATGAGGATATAGAGTGGAGGCATAAGCAGTTCTCCCTCTTTTCTTCTTCTGTCTCTTCTGCTTGCAACTCCTCTCTCTTCTTGTGGCCTTGCCAGGGGATCTCTGTTTCGACTCCTGTGTGAGGTACCAGGAAGGAGGGAGGGAGTGGGGGAGGAGGTGAACAGTCCCCCTGGATCCATCCAGGGGGGTCTGAGGAGTTTCTGTGTTGTTTATAAATTGTCAGTATCTCTCTATTGTCCATCTATTGGATATTTTGTACATATTCATTGCATTTCATTTTTCTAGAGTTTAGTTTGCGTGTAACTAGAGCTTCATTGGCTTCCATCCCACACTGAGCTGGTCTGGAGATTTATTTTGGGGGTAGTTCTCCAAATTATTTGGGGGTGATTTCAACCCACCACACTACTCTCAATGCCCTTATTGCAGAGAAAGTGCTGTTTCACCTCTCCTGTCAACCTTAAACCAAGCTTCCAGGACACAACTTCTCTTTGCATCTACATGTCTACAATTTGTCAAGCAGCAAAGGTTCAACAAATTATCTTTGAGCTCAGGGCAAATGCAAGCTGAATTGCTGGTATCTGGAACAAGCATAAAGAGCACTGTTACCACTTTATTACATTGGTAATCCTAGTAGCAATTGCACTATAGAACTTCCTTGGTTTTTAAAGCATTTGCATTTTATTAAGCTTAGATCTGAGTTCTGCCAGTCTTGATGCTGTTGGGGAGGGATTGATTGATTTTTTTCTGCAAATAATAAGTTGGGCTACTGGCAAATATAAGAGTTGTTCAACATGTTTAAGAGTGATAGGATTGAAGTGGGCAGGGTCACAGAATCACAGAATATAGAATAGAATACATAGAATACATAAAATAAACCAGGTTGGAAGAGACCTTCAAGATCATCGTGTCCAACCCATCAACACCACCTAAACAAGTAACCCACAGCACCAAGCACCCCATCAAGTCTCCTCCTGAACACCTCCAATGATGGTGACTCCACCACATCCCTGGGCAGCCCATTCCAATGGGCAATCACTCTCTCTGTATAGAACTTCTTCCTAACATCCAACCTAAACCTCCCCTGGCACAGCTTGAGACTGTGTCCTCTTGTTCTGGTGCTGGCTGCCTGGGAGAAGAGATCAACATCTGTCTGTCTACAACCTCCCTTCAGGTAGTTGTAGAGAGCAATAAGGTCACCCCTGAGTCTCCTCTTCTCCAGGCTAAGCAACCCCAGCTCCCTCAGTCTCTCCTCATAGGGCTGTGTTCCAAACCTCTCACCAACTTCGTTGCTCTTCTCTGGACACCTTCCAGCAAGTCATCCTCCTTCCTAAACTGAGGGGCCCAGAACTGGCCACAGTACTCTAGGTGCGGCCTAACCAGTGCAGTGTACAGGGGCAGAATGACCTCCCTGCTCCTGCTGGCCACACTGTTCCTGATGCAGGCCAGGATGCCATTGGCCCTCTTGGCTGCCTGGGCATACCAAGGTTGGAAGAGACCTCAAAGATCATCAAGTCCAACCTGTCACCACAGACCTCATGACTAAACCATGGCACCAAGTGCCACGTCCAATCCCCTCTTGAACACCTCTAGGGATGGTGACTCCACCACCTCCCTGGACAGCACGTTCCAATGACGAATGACTCTCTCAGTGAAGAACTTTCTCCTCACCTCCAGCCTAAACTTCCCCTGGTGCAGCTTGAGCCTGTGTCCTCTTGTTCTGGTACTGGTCTTTACCAAAAGAACAATTGGCTAAGAGGGAGTTGAAATAACAAAGGAAAGAATCAGACAGTTCACCTGATCAATGTGTGAGTCACAAATAGCCTCTGCTGAGGGCCTTATCTGGGGTTGTGGTGTAAATAAGTGTCAGAGATGTTGTCTGAAGACCGCAGATACTGAACACAGCCTGAACTGATGAACTTTTAGGACAGAGTGAAGGCTTAGTAGGCTATTGAATATTAACTTCTCTACCAAGAGAAGTGAAGAACCAAATTATCCTAGTTTAGAGGGGAACAGATTGCTCCATTGCTCCAAGAGGGGCAAAAGAATAACACTGATACAAATGGATTGGATAGGCATGGAAAGGTTAAATGGAAAAGCAATTCATAGACTACTAAACTACAAAGCATAGTGCTGAGCATAGCAAAGCATAGAAAGTGCAAAGAAATCCCCAGTCTAAACTTAACACACAAGCTCCTTTACACCAGACCAGAAACCCAGCATTTCCCTTTGCCCCACCTGGGGTTCACCCAAACCCCCATTCTAGGCTGTTTTCAGGTTGACCATGCCTGAACTGCTCCCCTCCCCCCTTTTTACCCTGGCATTGCGCCTGAACAGGCCAAGATTGCACAGGGGAAAAAAACATTCCTGAGGCCAAAGAGGTCTGGGATACTCCCCCACTGTTACCAGGTAAGAGAGAGTCTCTCTCCCAGGGGAGCAGAGAGGGAAGCAAGAGAGAGACAATAACTCTGCAGCCAGACTGAGAGGGGTGCAGGACTGATGGGCAGCAATCCACTATTGCCTGTGTGCACCCTCTGGGCTGGGCACGCTGGGCACTGCAGCTCTGAACCCTGTGGCTTCCTTTAGGAGGCACCCAGCCTAAACAGCCACACTAATTTAAATGAACATAGGATGTATGATGCAGGGGGTTACATGTGAAGGGGTAAGGTAGGGGTAGCCTGGAGAAGAGGAGGCTCTGGGGAGACCTTATTGCTCTCTACAACTACCTGAAGGGAGGTTATAGCCAGGTGGATGTTGGTCTCTTCTCCCAGGCAACCAGCACCAGAACAAGTGGACACAGTCTCAAGCTGCACCAGGGGAGGTTTAGGCTGGGTGTTAGGAAGAAGTTCTACAGAGAAAGTGATTGGCCATTGGAATGTGCTGCCCAGGGAGGTGGTGTAGTCACCATCCCTGGAGGTGTTTAGGAGGAGACTTGATAGGGTGCTTGGTGCCATGGTTTAGTTAATTAGGTGGTGGTGGATGGAAGGTTGGATGTGATGATCTTGAAGGTCTCTTCCAACCTGGTTTATTCTATTCTATTCTGTGTAGTAGGCATATCAGGAAGACTGTAAATCCTGAGTACCTTAACCAATGGGGAAAGAAAGAGGGAAAATTGTGTCCATTAATTTAGGATAAAAGGGAAGCTACATCTTCTAGTAATTTGAGAGCCCCCACAGAGGATCGTCCTGTGGACTCTCCCTTCATTCAAATGAAGTTTTAGAAGACTCCTTTATCTTTGTTGTGAACAGGAACTTCTAGATAGGACTTTTTTCTCCTGACAAGAGTATTGGAATCACCCTGAATTGCTAATCTTGTGCAAACCCTGCCACGTTTGAAGAGCTTGCCTTCTGAAAATGAGAGAAATTGATCTCTCATGAGTTAGTTAGAAATATAATATTAGTAAATTGAGATTGATGCACTGCAACACTTTTGGTGTAATTTGTTTTGTGCAGATTATAGGGCACAAGGGACAGTTTTTTTCCTGAGTCAACAGAAATTCAGTAGCCTAATGCATGTGCAAGGGATGCAAATGAGTTTGAACTCCCTCTCCTGTGATTTAACGTACTCACATACAGCGATCGAGGCACAGCTATTTTCCCTGAGTTTCTACACTAAAGCATTAGCAGTAATACCACATTTTTAAGACCTCATGGTTCAGTTGTCAAGTAGAATGCTTTTTGTCTAGTTGTTTTTGGGATGGGAACATACACAATGGGAGGGAATGGTATTTTGGGTTCTACCACCCCCAATCCCTTATGTTTCAGTTTCTGCCTAATTAAATTCCCATTCATATTTACATGGAGTAGGAATCAGGAGTTGCCTACTTATGGAAAATGAGGGCTGACCACAATTCCTCTCCTGGGCACCTCTGGCTGTCTCTATGATTTGGTGATGAAGGTCTCCTCTTAGTCACAACAAGAGGTTTCCGGGCATAACAATGTTGAGGTAGGCAAAAAAAAGCCTAAAATGGTAGAGAATCAGCAAGGACAAGACCCAGATGGGTGAAGGAAAAGAGCTGCTTTGCTACTGAACTTGAAAGGCAATTCTCTTTTCCTTCTTCCCCTTTGAAGTTGTCTGAGACCTGTAAGTCCTAGATGGACTCTTACCCTTTGCCACATCCATTAAGCCATTGAATGTCCTTTGTAATTGCAGAGCAGAAGTATCATTTGTGCTTTGATGCGAAAAGAAAAGCACAAGGTGATTAGAGCTACAGCACAAGGGGCAATGGTAGAAGTTAAGGCATAGGAAGTTCCATGGAAACAGGAGGAATTTTTTTTTCACTGGGAGGGTGACAGAACCCTGGAACAGGCTGCCCGGGAGGGTGGTGAAAAAAATTTCTTCTCCTGTTTCCATGGCACTTCCTCTGCCTCAGCTTCCACCACTGCCCCTTGTGCTGGCATTGGGCATCACCCAGCAGAGCCTGGCTCCAGCCTCTGGGCACTCACCCTGCACAGCTTTATCAACAGCAATGAGGTCACCCTCAGGCTGCTCCTCTCCAAGCTACAGAGCCCTCAGCTCCCTCAGGCTCTCCTTATAAGGAAGATGTTCCACTGCCTTCAGCATCTTTGTGGCTCTGTGCTGGACTCTTAATCAGTTCCCTGAGGTCCTTCTTGAACTGGGGGCCCAGAACTGGACACAATATTCTGGCTGCAGCCTCACCAGGGCAGAACAGAGAAGGAGGAGAACTTCTCTTGACTTACTAACCACAGCCCTTCTAATCCAGGGGGAGGAGAACCTTCTAATCCACCCCAGAATGGCATTGGCCTTCCTGGCCACAAGGGCACACTGCTGGCTCATGGTCAACCTCCCATCCACCAGGACCCCCAGGTCCTTCACTGTTCTCCAAGAGATCATGCCCCAGCCTATACTGCTCCATGGGGTTGTTCCAGGTGCAAGACTCTCCCCTTGCCCTTGTTGAATTTCATTCCATTTCTCCCTGCTCAGCTCTCAGCCTAAGTCTCACTGAATGGCAGCACAACCCTCCTGTGTCAGTCATTCCTCCCAGTTTGGTGCCATCAGCAAACTTGCTGACAGTGCTCTCTGTGCCCTCATCCAGGTCACTGATGAAATTAAGCTTGTTTAGTGTTTGAAAAGACATGAGTTGCCACGGCTGTCTTACCAAGACCATTCCTTTTACTCTTACACACATAAAATGGCTAGTACCTAAAAGGAATTATTTTGATGACTATTCAGCATACTCATGAAAAGACACTGGATAACAATGAAGTTATTAAAAGATATTGGATAACAATGAAGTTTCAAGATTGGTGGTTGGTTTTTTTTCAGACCATCTGAGTTTACTTCATCAATGTCACAAAACCTAACCCATGTGTACAGGACAAACAGAGGAATCCATTGCAGGAGACAGAGGGACAATGCAAACTGATGGAACAAAATGAAAATTGAGCTTTCAAAAGGAAAACAATGCAACAAAAGATAGGACTGCTGAAGAAAATCTATTTTCTTACAGTATTGTAAGGTTTAAAACTACTCACAGCTCTCTAATTACATCCTGTTGTCCCCAGTGCAGGAATGTAAATGAAAAGCAGGAGTCTAACATTTTGATCACACCTGAGCTGGGGCAATCCCAGGCACAAATCCAGGCTAGGTGAGGAGTGCCTCAAGAGCCGTCTTGGGTGGAAGGAATTGAGTGTGTCAGTTGACAATAAACTTACCATGATCAGGCTATGTGCTCTTGCAGCCCAGAAGGCAGCCATGTCCTGGGCTCCAGCAAAAGAAGTGTGATCAGCAGGATGAGGGAGGTGATTCTACCCCTCTGCTCTGCTCTTGTCAGACCCACCTGGAACAGTGCCTCTGGTTCTAGTGCCCTGAGGCATAAGAAGGACATATAACTGTTGGAGCTGGTCAGAGCACCTCCCCTATAGGGACAGGCTATGAGTGTTGGGGCTGTTCAACCTGGAGAAAAAGTGACTCTGGGGAGACCTTAGAGCAGCCTTTCAGTACCCAAGGTGAGGAGAAAGTTCTTCACAGAGAGAGTTTTTAGCCATTGGAATGTGCTGCCCAGGGAGGTGGTAGAGTCACCATCCCTGGAGGTGTTCAAGAGGGGATTGGATGTGGCACTTGGTGCCATGGTCTAGTCATGAGGTCTGTGGTGGCAGGTTGGACTCGATGATCACTGAGGTCTTTTCCAACCTTGTTGATTCTATGATTCTATGATCTGAAAGAGTTGTGCCAAAGTAGTGCTCAGATGAGAAAAGAAATTTTAATATGCATTTTTCTTTTATTTCATCTTTTCAATTAATTATTTACATGGTCTGTTACAAATTTAAACAGCTTACAGAGGACATCAGGACAATTACAGGATTTATTTCTTAATCTGCCAGTTGGTAAGACCAATAGAATTCAAAAACAGTAAGCAGGCTTTGTTGGGGGAAAAGTTGTGTTAATGTTTCTTTTGGATCTCAGTCAGATTTACTGTGCTGAGAGTTAGTGTACATTTTGTTTTCTTTCAGGCCACAACAGTGACTTTAAAAAAATATAGATTTTTTTTTAGTCTCTCCATTTTTCACTGGAGGAAACCCACATTGTAAAGAAACACACAGAATCACAGAAACACTCAGGTGGGAACAGACCCTCAGGATCACCAAGTCCAACCCAGAACCCTGCTACACAAGGGTCACCCCTAAACCATAGCCCCAAGCACCACATCCCAACCACCTTGAAACACAGCCAGGCTTGGGGACTCCACCACCTCCCTGGGCAGCACATTCCAATCCCTGACCACTCTGGCTGGGAAAAAATTTCTTCCAAAGTCCAGTCTAACCCTGCTCTGCTGCAGCTTGAGGCCATTCCCTCTTGTTCTGTCACTAATTACCTTTGAGAAAAGACCAGCAGCAGCCTCTCCACAATGCCCTTTCAGATAGTTATAGAGAGTGCTGAGGTCTCCCCTCAGTGAATTCTCTTTAATCTAGCTACACAGAATGCACCTTAACATGAGAATTCTTAACATTTATTGAAAACTTCATAAATTTAAACAGATTGGAACAACAGGAAATTAAACAGAGAATATCTGCTATGCAGGATGTGCTCTTACTCTCCTATATATCAAGTTTTACCTTCAGTGACATGTGAGCTGTACTTAGCTTTTCACTCTGTTGTACTATTTTTCTGGATCCACAACCCACTACTAGAAACCACCATGGCTGCTGCTTAAAGACAACAGACACTACCATATTCACTCAATCACACAAGCACACAATTATAGAACCACAGAGTGCTAGGGGCTGGAAGGGACCTCCAAAGCAAATCCAGTTCAACCCCCCTGCCAGAGCAGGAGCACCTAGAGCAGATCACACAGGAACACATCCAGGCAGGTTTTGAGTATCTCCAGAGAGGGAGATTCCACAACCCCCTGGGCAGCCTGCTCCAGGGCTCTGTCACCCTCACAGGGAAAAAAATTCTTCCTCCTGTTTCCATGGAACTTCCTCTGCCTCAGCTTCCACCCCTGCCCCTTGTGCTGGCATTGGGCATCACCCAGCAGAGCCTGGCTCCAGCCTCTGGGCACTCACCCTGCACAGCTTTGGCAACATGAATGAGGTCACCCTCAGGCTTCTCCTTTCCAAGATACAGAGCCTTCAGCTCCCTGAGGCTCTCCTCATAAGGAAGATGTTCCACTCCCTTCAGCATTTGTGTGGCCCTGTGCTGGACTCTCTCAAGCATTTTTCTGGGGTTCTTCCTGAACTGAGTGGCCCAGAACTGGACACAATATTCCTAGATGTGGCCTCAGCAGGGCAGAGCAGAGGGGGAAGAGAACTTCTCTTGACCTACTAACCACAGCCCTTCTACCCCAGGATGCCATTGGCTTTCTTGGCCACAAGAGCACATTGCTGGCTCATCCACTAGGACTCCCAGGTCCCTTTCCCCTTCACTGCTCTGTTCAGGTCAACAATTTGAATTATATTTTTTTTCCATAAGTGTTCCTATACAGCAGAAGATTTCTGATGCATTCCAGAAGGACATTTTATTGTTGTTGACTGTACAGTGCCAGCAGGTAGTGAAATCTTTTTGACTTCTACTTTTCTGAAATGGAATCTGCAGAGTGAACTTCAGACAGATTAAAGCTCAAGACAAAAATAACCAAAGGAGTCCATGTTTCCAAGTGAACAGGAAAAAAAACGCAAGTTTAGGCTGGAAAAGAACTTTAAGATCATCCAGCATAGCTGTTAACCCAGCAACTTGAATGATCACTAAACCATGTCCCTACACATGGCACGGGTGCACTTCCATGGGTGGTAATGACATCATTTCCCTGAGTAACTTGTTCCAATCCTAGGCAGCCTTTTCTCTGAGGAAGGTTTTTCCCAGTATTGAACCTGAACCCACCCTGGTTCAACTTGAGACCATTTTCTCTTGTCCTATTATTCACAGAGTTATAGGATCATAGAACCAATAAGGTTGGAAGAGACCTCAAAGATCATCAAGTCCAACCTGTCACCACAGACCTCATGAATACTAAACTATGGCTCCAAGTGCCACATACATTCTCCTCTTGAACATCTCCAGGGACAGTGACTCCACCACCTCCCTGGGCAGCACATTCCAATGGCCAATCTCTCTTGCTGGGAAGAATTTCTTCCTAACATCCAGCCCAAACCTCCCATGCTGCAGCTTGAGACTGTGTCCACTTGTTCTGGTGCTGGTTGCCTGGGAGAAGAGACCAACCCCCACCTGGCTACAACCTCCCTTCAGGGAGTTGTAGAGAGCAAGAAGGTCTCCCCTGAGCCTCCTCTTCTCCAGGCTAAGCAACCCCAGCTCCCTCAGCCTCTCCACACAGGGCTGTGCTCCAGACCCCTCCCCAGCTTTGTTGCCCTTCTCTGGACACCTTCAAGAGTCTCAATGTCCTTCTTAAACTGAGGGGCCCAGAACTGGACACAGGACTCAAGGTGTGGCCTAACCAGTGCTGAGTCCAGGGCAGAATGACTTCCCTGCTCCTGGGCCAGGATGCCATTGGCTTTCTTGGTCACCTGTGCACACTGCTGGCTCATGTTCAGCCTACTATCAACCAGTCCCCCCAGGTCTCTTTCTGCCTGGCTGCTCTCCAGCCACTCTGACCCCAGCCTGTAGCACTGCATGCGGTGGTTGTGGCCAAAGTGCAGCACCTGGCACTTGGACTTGTTGAATGCCATCCTATTGGATGCTGCCCATCAGTCCAGCCTGGCAAGGTCCCTCTGCAGAGCTCTCCTACTCTCTAACAGATCAACTCCTGTCCCCAGCTTGGTGTCATCTGCAAACTTACTGATGATGGGCTCAATGCCCTCATCCAGATCATCAGTGAAGATACTGAACAGGATGGGGCCCAGCACTGATCCCTGGGGGACATCACTGGTGCCTGACTGCCAGCTGGATGTGGCACCATTCACCACCACTCTCTGGGATCAGCCTCCAGCCAGTTCCTAGCCCAGCTCAGAGTGCTGCTGTCCAAGCCAGGGGCTGACAGCTTGGCCAGGAGTTTGCTGTGGGGGTTGGTGTCAAAGGCCTTGCTGAAGTCCAGGCAGACTACATCCACCAGGCAATCACCTGGGCACAACAGGAGATCAGGTTGGTCAGGCAGGATCTGCCCTTCCTAAATCCGTGTTGGCTGGGCCTGATCCCTTGGCATCCTGCAGGTGTGCAATGATTGCCCCCAAGATGATCTGCTCCATGATCTTTCCTGGCACTGGGGTCAGGCTGACAGGCCTGGAGTTTCCAGGTTCCTCCATCCGACCCTTCTTGTGGATGGGGACTACATTGGCCAGTTTCCAGTCATCTGGGACCTCTTTAGTGAGCCAGGACTGGTGGTAAATGATGGAGAGCATCTTGGCAGCTCATCTGCCAGCTCTCTCAGCACCCTAGGATGGATCCCATCCACTCCCATGGACTTATTTTTTCAGTAGGGAGAAGAGACCAGCCCCCAGTTCACTACAACCTCCTTTCAGGTAGCTGTAGAGTGATGAGGTCTTCTCCAGACTAAACAACCCCAGTTCCCTCAGTCACTCCTCATAAGACTTGTGTGCTAGACCCTTCACCAGCTTTGTTGCCCCTCTCTGGAGCAGCTTCTGCACCTCAATGTCCTTCTTGTATTGAAGGACCCAGGCTGAGCACAGTACTCAAGGTTGCACCAGTGCCAAGTACAGGGGGGCAGTCTCTTCCCTGGTCCTCCTGGCCACACTATTCCTGATGAGATGCCATCAGCCTTCTTGGCCACCTGGGCAGACTGCTGGCTCGTGGTCTGCTGGCTGTTGATCAGTGCTCCCAAGTATTTCTTGTTGCACAGCTTTCCAGCCACTCTTCCCCAAGCCTGTAGCACCACACAGGGTGGTTGTGACTGAAGTGCAGGACCCACCACTTGGCCTTGTTGAATCTCATGCAGCTGGCCTCAGCCCACCCATCCAGATTGTCCATATTCCTCTACAGAGCTCTCCTATCCTCAAGCAGATCAGCACTCCCTCCCAACTTAGAGTCACCCACAAACTTACAGAGTGTGCACTCCATTCCCTTGGCCAGATCATTAATAAGGATATTAAAGAGTACTGGCCCCAGTACTAAGCCCTGGGGAACACCACTTGTGTCTGGCTGCTCACTGCATTTGAATCCAGCCAGCCACCCAGTTTTTAACCCAGCAAAGTATCCGCTCCTCCAAGCCATGTGCAGCCAATTTCTCCAGGAGGATGCTGTGGGACACAGTGTCAATGGCTTTACTAAGGGCCAGGTAAATGACATGCACAGCCTTTCCCTCATCCACTGAGCAGGTCACCTTGTCACAGAAGGAGCTGCCTGTGCCTGATCACCTGGTTGCCCTGCACATGCTGCTTAGTGGCACTGAAGGTGATCTGCTGAACGACCTTCCATGGCACTGGGGTCAGACTGACAAGTCTGTAGCTTCTTTGGTCCTTCTTTTGGCCCTTCTTGTAGATAGGCATCACATTTGCCAATCTCCAGTCAACACCAAGGCTGCTGGTAAATGATGGGAAGTGGCTTGGTGAGCACTTCTGCCGGCTCCCTCAGTGCCCTTGGGTGTACCCTTTTAGGGTGGGTGATCTGTTAAATAGAAAACAAGAGAGAGGTGTTGATTAGGTTTACTTGAACTGTCTTTATTCAGTCTGGAGACACCAGTATCAATTAGCCCTAGGATAGAGAACTGCCATCGTAATGATTTCCCCCTGGGCAGTTAGAATAACAACTTCCTCTGCCCTCTGTTTAAAATTTCTTGACCTTCCCATTTTAATTTAGCATTGTGGTAAGGACTCTGTTGCTGTGCAGAGGTAAATGAGAGGGAACAGTGGCTAGGAGAGGCACATTATACATTTGGTGAATGTTCAGAGTTGCCTAAGTGAACAGGAACCACTTGTTTGGTTTGTTTGGTTAGATGGTTTGGTTTTAATGTTACACCATTTGAAGTCATTAAGTCAAGTCATTGCTCTGAAACAAGAGAGAGGCAGATGCCTCTTGGGCAGCAAAACCCGGGGTAGATGAGGGTGAGATAGCAGATGTGAATGTCAAATGACAGTTTTGGTTAAGCCTATGGATTTCCTGCATTAAAATATGTTTGACTTGCATGAATACAGTATCTGCAGCATGACTACCACAACACTGAGAATCTGTGCAAGGTAGGCATCACTTTCCTCAGGTGCTTTTTTCCCTTTGTTTTAGAAGATGTTTAACACAGTGAGGGGGTGGGGAGGAAGAGTGAGGGAATGCCAATACAGGTGCCAGATCTTGGAAAGCAGAGTGGATATAGCCCAAACACACTGAGAAGAGCTAAATCTGTTAATTCTCTAGGACAGATGGGAAGACTGTTAGCAGACAGAGGGAGGGAAGGACCTAAGGGAGTCCTTCCATGCAGGGAGCCTTAGGGATAAGGAGGAGGAGGACAGTGATGATGATTAGAGTATGAACCTCGAACAGAAGGCAAAGGTTAGGTGTCATATATAGCATCTGCCAGTAAAACACTATTATGTTTGCCTGTGATGGAAAGGCACTGACATAAAGACAGATTAGCTCCTGGTCAACTATATCAGCTCTGGGAAGAAAATGGAATAGATTTCCTTTTGAACACAGCTGTTGACTTGCCTGTCTTGGACTGATTATGTCAAGTGAAACTGTCCTATACCACATGTGTCTCATCCCAGATATTTCTGTGACCTAGAAATACTTTGCTCACACGGAGCTTTGACTTTGAAGAATAGAACTTGTAATATGAGAAGAGCAAGTGCAATGTAGAGCAAGTCACAGATCCATTGAGACTGAAACCTCAGCAACTGAGAGAAAAAGTGCTTTGATACTCATATGATGCCCTGTAATTGAAACATTGGCTCACTTGAGTTACTGCTGCTATAAATTCAAGTGCACAGTGTGAAGTGACAATTTCCTCATGGGAAAGAGGCAAGACCTTGGCCCTTTAACAAGGTATACTCAAAATAATGAGGTGCTATTCTATGCAGCAAAAACCTTTTCAGTTTAAGAAGTACCAATTAATAAATTACAAATGCCTTAGTTCCTCATACTGAGAACAGAAAATTGTCTTAAGGCTTCATACTGACAGTAAAAGTAATAAATTGCATATACCAAGTTTACTTTTCATAAGTCAACGAAAAAAGTTAATTATCAAGGCTGTAAAATAATGGTTGGGAGAGATTAATTTTTATCTTTGAGGAGAGTGGAGTGGAGTTTGTTCTGTTGGAAAGTTGATGTGCAGAATGCAAGTGCTTTGCAGGATTTCACTCCTCCCTGGTCCTGCAGCTGTCCTTGCAGACGTGTCATCCTCTCCTTGGGCAACCTTAATCACAAATTGCTGTGACCATATATAGAGTTCCATGTTGTACTACAAGCAATTACAGAGGCCTGCTGCTCTGTTTTGCGGTGCTCTCTCTCTACTAAATGGAGTTCTCTCGCCTACCCCTCCAAAGGGAGTCTCTGCACATTAAGGCATAGAAAACAATTAGAAAAGACAGGAAAATGTATGTGCCAATGGCTGTTAAAAATGATTTAATTAGTGGGAGGAAATACTTTTGCTTTATTTAATAGATATTTTATCCCAGTAATTTTCATGCTATAGGAAACTTCCAGCTTAAACAAATTAAAGCCTGTGGTTGAGCTCGTGTGTGTCGTGAAACGATGAAGGAGGTTTGTAAGAAAAACCTGGTCACTATCTGCTGTAACAGAAATCTGAGAGTCTTTCCAATAAGGCAGGCAATTATTTACAAGTGCTTCAGGGTATCCAGCACTGGAGCTGTCTAAAAAAGAGAAATTATTGTAATTACTGTTTCAAGTAAATTAATCTCAGAACTAGAAAAAAAAAAAAAAACAAAAAAAAAACCAACCAAAAGTTTCTCAAGTATTCAGGAGCAATTTTTTTTCATTAGCATGATCTCCCATTGCTGAATGCAAGAGCATCTTAAGCCACTGTAACTGAAGTCAGTATAGGTCATAAGAAGACACCACTTGGCTTTCTGTGCTGAAGAGTAAGCAGTATCCTACATTAAATTACTTAATATTATGATATGTAATGTAGCAGCATGTAAGCATCTCAGCTGTCACTGAGGAACCTGAGACTGTCTCTGCACAATAACCATCGCTGTAGTCCGTGGTTGCACTGGGTGGAAATTACCTGCCAACCAACTGGAGATTTACCCCCCAAATAAAACCACCAGCCTAGCTCAGAAGGTTTGGAAGCAGAATGAAGCTGTGTTTACAAAGCAAGCTAAAACCTAGAAATATAAAATACAATGAATATGCACAAAAAAGTGTTCTACAATATACAACAGGGCAAGGACATCCTTGAATTGTTCCCAGATATGTCTGGACAGTCCAGGGGGCTGCTTGCAATGTCCCCTCTTCCTCTCTCCCTCCTTCCCTTTCCCAGTACCTCACAGACCCAATCTACACCGGCAGAAGGTCAGGAAAGAGCTAAGGGAGCAATGCAAAAGCAGAGATTGCAGAGAGAAGGAGCAAAAAAAAGAGAGAAATGTTTATGCAGCTAACTTTTATCCTCATCAGCAAACCAATGGAATGATATAGACCTATCATTATTTTTCTTTTGCATAAAGTGACCAATTTTATTTACTTTGTACTCAAATATCTCCAGAAGTTCCTATTCTTGTTTATGGTTAGGACACTAAGCTAAGGCACTTTGCTTTAAACTGCAACAACGGTGGAGGGGGAAGCTGTGTTCTTCTGCCAGATTGTAGATTGCCCTCAGCTATACAGGTGCCCTTAGCTGAAGCTGTGGCTTGAACAGTGTTGCACAGAGGTAACCACACCAGTTCCCTTTTTCCCAGCAGCTGGAGTAACAGCAGTCAAAGTGATGGAAGCTTGTTAAAGTTCAGGCAATACAATGCAAAACTGTAGGAATGAAACTAGGTATTCGCCTAGCTGGTTAATTTACACAGAGGCAGGCACTGAGACCCTAAAAGTGATCTTCTCTACCTGACTGCTCTGAAGCTTTTACTGGAGCTGCAAAGGTAAATGGGATTTTCAATGGTCTGCTTTTTTATCTTCAGGCAAGAGGCAGAATGCAATGTTACAATGATCAGCTGTAATGCCACCAATGTCTTCATGACTAGTGACAGTTGTGGTCTCTCTTGTTCTATTTCATATGCTACACAACATTAAAATTATTTGGATGTGTACTTTATTTGCATTATCTGAGGTGTTTAATCATAGAATTGTTAGGGTTGGAAGGGACCTCAAGAGACCATCCAGTCCCAACCCCCTGCCATGGGCAGGGACACCTCACACTACATCAGGGTGCTCACAGCCACATCCAACCAGGCCTTCAAAACCTCCAGGGATGAGGCTTCTCTTCTGTGTTCCTCCTTCTTAGTGGTTACTTAGTTGTATTCATTCTCTAAAGCTAATTTCCCTCATTGATAAACCAGTTTACAACAGCAACAGAAGAGAGGTTTTCCATCCCTCACACAAATCAGCTTTGTGGTTTCTTTTCCCCCTAATCCTTATATCCGTCGTGAGTTACCTTTACAATGTGAACCTCTACTGAAATCTCAGAACCGTGGACATCTGACTGTGTCAGCACTCTAGTCCAAATGGAACCCCTGGGTGTTATCAATGCCCCATGATGCAGAAGAACTGCCAAGAGCTTGCAAACAGTTTTGGTTATTAATGTCATATTGCTAAAACAGTCCAATAGCTATGATGGGAAGAGTAACTCCAACATGAAAAATACTGGATTTTGAAAACTCCTTATAAGTTTTCCCCGGTGTTCTACTCTTAGCTTACTCACTCTGGTAAGTGTGCTTGCTGGCAATCCATTATGCTAAAATATTCCTTTTCCCAGGTTGCACAGTGTGAGAAGGGTATGACTATAAGAATTGTTTGCATTTAAAACACCATTTCCTCAGTTAAAAAGTTTGGCTTGTGGTTGTTGCAAATAAAGGAAATTCTATCTGTCTGGCACTAATGGTTTTATGGAAAATGGGACTGAATACTGGGGGGAAGCATTAATTTAGCTATGATTCAAACAGATCACAGAATCAGAATGGTTTAGGCTGGAAGAGACCTTAGAGATCATCTAATCCATCCTCCCTGCCACGGGCTTGGAAGCCTTTCAACCAGCCCAGCTTACTCAAGGCCCCATCCAGCCTGGCCTTCAACAGCTCCAGGGAGGGAGCACCAACAACCTCCAGAGTCTTGGAGGCACCCAATCCATTCCAGAGTCTTGCCAACCTCCCAGTGAAGAATTTCTTCCTAAGATCCAATCTAAACCTATTCTCCTTCCATTTCAATCCATTTCCCTTGTCCTGTTGATGGACACTCTTGTAAAAAGTCCTTCTGCAGCCTTCCTGTGGGATCTCTTCAGGTATTGGAAGGCAGTGCTCAGTCCTCTCCTCTCCTCTCCTCTCCTCTCCTCTCCTCTCCTCTCCTCTCCTCTCCTCTCCTCTCCTCTCCGAACCTCTCCTCTCCTCTCCGAACCTCCCCTCCCCTCCCCTCCCCTCCCCTCCCCTCCCCTCCCCTCCCCTCCCCTCCCCTCCCCTCCCCTCCCCTCCCCTCCCCTCCCCTCCCCAGAGTCTTCTCTTCTCCAGGCTGAACACCCCCAGCTCCCTCAGCCTATCCTTATAGCAGAGGTGTTCCAGCCCCTGGATCATCTTTGTGGCCCTTTGCTACCAGGCAATGAGGTACAGAAAGATGTGACCATCACTGACTTCGTATGGGTTTGCCTCAAGATGACATAGAGACCCAGCAAATTTTGCTGGTAGAAGAGCAAAGAAAAAAGAAAAAAAGAATTGAAGAAAACTATTAGTTCATACTCAGACAGCTAGTATGTGGGATTTTAAATACTCATCGTGGTTCAAAGTTAGTGTCAAAATGCACCCACACACGTGTTGTGTGCTGAACAACAGGAGATACAGAATCCCAGAATGTTAGGGGCTGAAAGGGACCTCAATGGATCATTCGGTCTGACCCAGAGAGGGAGACTCCACAGCTCTCCTGGGCAGTGTTCTGTCCCCCTCACACTGAATAAGTTTTTCCTCCTGTTTCCATGGAACTTCTTCTGCCTCAGCTTCCACCACTGCCCCTTGTGCTGGCATTGGGCATCCCCCAGCAGAGCCTGGCTCCAGCCTCTGGGCACTCACCCTGCACATCTTTAACATGAATGAGGTCACCGTAATAAAATGTTTAAGTTTATATATTTTATATTTAATATTTCCTGGAGGAAGCATCTTCAGACACTGCTGTAACTTATTGACAGAGTATATTTGCAGGTTCTGTTATTGGGTTGTGAGTGATACATTCCACATGTGAAGACAGTGGAACGATTTAAGCACAGATCTAAGAATTCCCAATGGAGCAATTTAAATTGGGAATTCTGGAGCCGCCACCTGCAGTTTCCCACCAGGGGCATTCTGTAGCAGATTAGCCAGGGACTCATGGCTTGCTCCTCTCTCCAGTACCTCCCCAGACACTGTGACTATAATTCAAGTGGCTCTTGGCTCAGCGAGGGCTAAGAGGCCTCTCTCTTCTCTTGCCCACTTCACACTCTGGAGCTTTTCCTTGGCTCAGAGAGGGCTAGGGGTTGCCTCTCTCTCTCTTATGTGCTCCAGTCACCAGGCTGTAGCCTTTCTGTGGCTCTTCTGAGATTCAGTTCCCTTGGAGCTTTCTGCCTTGGTCCAGGAGTAAGCCCAGGTGTAGCTGTTGCCTGCTAGGACAAGCTCTTCAGCTGCAACTCAGGCAGCATTTGGCTCTTGTTGCTTGCTTGGTGAGCACAAGGCCAGTTGCCTACCTTCTCAACTGGTTTAAATACTGTACCAAGACAATGAATGCCCTTTGGTACCAGAGACATGTTCCAGCAAGTCAACATCCTTCCTAAACTGAGGGGCCAGAATTGGACACAGGACTAACCAGTGCAGTGTACAGAGGCAGAATGAGACAGGGGAAGGGGGTTTGAAGCATGCCTTAACAAGTTCACAGGTGTGTTATAAGGATAATTACAACTGTAACACCTTTACCTGGGCAATCTGGACCCCAGGAAGTGTCCAGGTTAGCACATTCACAGGTGCTTAGTCCATTCTCTGGGTTAGGGCATGTTTGGGGGTTTGACACTTCAGCACAGTCACCTTTCAGTCTCCTCTTCTCCAAGCTATAGAGACCTCAGCTCCCTCAGTCTCTCCTCATAAGGAAGATGTTCCACTCCCTTACTCACCTGAGTGTCTCTGTGTGGACACTTTCAAGAAGTTATGTAGAAGCCTATGTAAAGATTGCTTTGGTTTAAGTGGCAATTCTCCCACATGGAGAATGACAGCTTATTCTTAAACACCTGGACATCTGTGCCTTAGTATTTGCTGAAAGGATAAACTTCAAAATCACTACTGCCCTGCTACAGCAATTGTATGAGGCCTTTGGCTGAGTCACGGTGCTCTAAGCATTTAATATCAACTCTGTACAATTGAGTGTATAAATTTTCTGAGTGGATGATATTGACTCTTTGCTCACAGCTACAGGACTTCAGTTTTATTTTAGTTTTCATAGAATCATAGAATGGTCCAGACTGGATGGGACCTTCAAAGGTCATCCGGTCCAACCTCCCTGCAGTCAGCAGGGACATCCCCAGCTAGATCAGGTTGCTCAGAGACTCCTCAAGCCTCACCTTGAATATTTCCAGTGATGGGGCCTCAATCACCTTCCTGGGCAACCTGTTCCAGTGTTCCACCACCCTCATGGCAAAGAACTTCTTCCCGTGTTTATAGTTTAGCATGGTGGAAACTGCAGTTACAGAGCCTTCTTAAGCTTACCTACAAGAAACATGTAAGGTGATGTAATTAGATGACCCAGGAAAGACAGAATCACAGAACTATCAGGGTTGGAATGGACCTCAAGGATTAGCCAGTCCCAACCCCCCTGCCATGGTCAGGGACACCTCACACTACAGCAGGTTGCTCACAGCCACATCCAGCCTGGCTGCAAAAACCTCCAGGCATGAGGCGTCCACCACCTCCCTGGGCAACCTGTGCCAATCTCTCACCACCTTCATGGGGCAGAACTTCTTCCTCACATCCAGTCTGAATCTTCCCACTTCTAGTTTTGCTCCATCCCCCCCAGTCCTATCACTCCCTGACACCCTCAAAAGTCCCTCCCCAGCTTTCTTGTTGCCACAGTTAGGTCTCCTCAGAGCCTTCTCTCCTCCAGACTGAATAACTCTAACTCGCTCAGTCTGTCTCCTTAGACCTTTCTGCAGAAAAAAGCTGTATTTTATGATGCAAAATAAAGTAATTTGTTGGGGGGTTTTGTTTGGTTTTGGTTGTTTTGTTGTCATTGTTGTTGCTTGGTCAGATTTGAGGTTTTTTTGTTCACTGTTATTTTACAGAGCACTTTTTAATGTCATCTTCCTTTAAAGATGTTTAAAGGCAGCGATCTGTGAGCAAAAACCCAATTTGCTACACTCTTTAGGATTGTGTTTGAACAGAAACAATATCTTGATTGGATTTTAAAAGTATTAGTGCCAGGCTCTGTCTTTTCCTGTTTTTTTTTCTGTTTGTTTGTGGGGTTTGGTTTGGGTTTTTTTCCTGTTTGTTTTGTTTTGTTTGTGGCTTTTTGTGTTATTTGGTTGGGGGTTTTGTTGGGGGTTTTGGTGGTTGTTGTTGGTTATTTGTATTGTTTTCATTTTGTTTGGGTTTTTGTTTGCTTGCTTGCTTGTTTTTCTTTAGCTGTGAAGAAACAACCCCAGAGCTTGGAGAGACTTTAAAAATCAAATACAAAACATAAAATGGGCAAAATAGTACAGAATGTGACATTGCAGATAATGCAAACTAATTAAAACCTGGTTTCACTGCTCAGATGTGTTGAATCAGCTTAGACTTTGATTTGGATATCAACTTATTCAGTGTTTGTAGAGTTTTACTCTATCTTTTAAGAGCAAGACTAATGAGTTTTTATCACAACCAATTACCAATGAGTTTCTATCACAACCAATATTTAGCTATTGCTAGAAGGTGAAATTTCATCTGGTGTATACAACTCAGATTTATGCTTGGCTCCTTCAAACATCACCAAGTGTATGCCTCTTAAGTCTGAATTTTAAAGTCTTGAAGCTGAACAATTGAACTGAAGTTTGAAAGGGGTCTTGAAGCTGAGAGAAGCTGAGCTGTTGGTAAAGCTATTGGAACAGCATTTAAAATTTTAGTTCTGTATCCATTTCCAGTAAGAATTCAGAGTTTAAATTGTCTTTTGAAGTGTGTGTTAAGTGTAGCAAGTGCAAGGAGTATGACACTTCTATCGTGTGTACTCTATTGTAAATGCTAATATAGTTGTTCTGCCCAGGAGACAAAAGGACACATCAAAAGGGCAGTGTAAATAAATCACACAAACAGGGCAAGCTCCACAAAAGACAGAGCTTGGCAGAAAAGTGGGATAATGGATCCCGTTTAAGTAGTGACTGATTTAACTAGTGCCAGACAGGGATTATTTGTATGCATCATGACCAGGATTTAAGAGATCTAGAAAGGAAGTTTTTCTGAATACATATCTTCTGTAGGGATCTTTTGGAGAGGGAAAAGCCTGAAGGTGGTACCAGGTGAACATAAGGAAAAACTTCTTCCCTGTGAGGGTGACAGAACACTGGCACAGGCTGCCCAGGGGAGTTGTGGAGTCTCCCTCTCTGGAGATATTCAAGACCTGCCTGGACGTGTTCCTATGTGATCTGCTCTAGGTGCTCCTGCTCTGGCAGGGGGCTGGTCTGGATGAGCTTTAGCACTACCTTCCAACCCTGAACAGTCTGTGATTCTGTGGTTAGATTGTTATCAACAGAAGCATATTAAAAGACCAAGTAGGATGCAGAAACACTGAAGTAAGTCAAAGCAGAAGTATCCATTCTGGTGCTGTACAACACCTATTCTATTCTATTCTATTCTATTCTATTCTATTCTATTCTATTCTATTCTATTCTATTCTATTCTACTCTACTCTACTCTACTCTACTCTACTCTACTGTAGAGATGTTTAGTTCAGCTTCCTTGTTGTCAATAGCCTGCTCCTCCTAGGCAGAACTAACTGAAAGTGTAACTTAACTTTATGTCATTAGCAAGGGTATTACTTCACTCTGAGAGCCTGATCCAGCTCCTGTTATTGATTGATATGAACTACGCTGAGAGCAAAAGTGAGCTGTGCCAGAGCAGTGCTTCTTGACAACTGTGGGAGTCTGGTTAGACCTCTGAAAGCCTGTCTGGTACTCACAGATTAACAGAGTCTAAGACAATTCAGAAGTGTAATTAAAAGGTACTAATGATTTGTAACACCTGGGTTAAGGAAATATTTTCACTTGCAGGTCGAAGTCAAGACAAGATTCACTCTACAGAATAGAAGATTCAGTCTGGAGAAGAGAAGGCTCTAAGGAGACCTTCTTGTGGTCTTCCAGGATCTGAAGGGGGCTACAAGAAAGCTGGGAAGGGACTTTCGAGGGTGTCAGGGAGTGATAGGAATGGGGGGGATGGACCAAATGGCTAGATTCAGATTGGATGTTAGGAAGAAGTTGTTCCCCAAGAGGGTGGTGAGAGACTGGCACAGGTTGCCCAGGGAGGTGGTGGAAGCCTCATCCCTGGAGGTTTTGAAGGTCAGGCTGGATGTGGCTGTGACCAACCTGCTGTAGTGTGAGGTGGAACTGGCTGATTCTTGAGGTCCCTTCCAGCCCTGACAATTCTGCAGTTCTATGATGCTATGATTCAGGTGTTGTTTTCATTTAAAGTGGGCAAATGAAGGGATATTCTGAAAGATTCATGAGCAAAATTAAGTCAAAACATTGGAAGGCAATGGTTTAAATGAAAGACAAAGAGAGGGAGCATAATGGAAAGGTTTTACTAGGGTGGGTTAAACATTATTCTAGCCTGCTGTCCTGACTCTGACAGAGGCTGGGGCAAAAATGCAAATGCTTGAGGCAGAGTACAAGACTACTGAGGCAAAAGTCTAAGTAATTTTTCATTATGTTCCCAGAGGTAAGGTAATCATTTTCAAGCATATGTGAATTAGCTGCAGTGACACAATTAATTATTTTCCATATTCTCCTGTGTATCAGAAAAATTAAAGATGTTTCTTGTCATACACTAAGAGGAGCCTTGACACAGGTGCTTGGCCAACCTGATTTTTTATGGCCAGCTCACTGCCTGGTGTATGTGGGGCAGGCTGTGGATGTAGTCAGCCTGGTCTGCAGCAAGGTCTTTGACACCATCCCCCACAGCAAACTCCTGGCCAAGCTGTCAGCCCCTGGCTTGGACAGCAGCACTCTGAGCTGGGTTAGGAACTGGCTGGAGGCTGATCCCAGAGAGTGGTGGTGAATAGTGCCACATCCAGCTGGCAGCCAGGCACCAGTGATGTCCCCCAGGGATCAGTGCTGGGCCCCAGCCTGTTCAATATATTTATTGATGATCTGGATGAGGGGATTGAGTCCATCATCAGTAAGTTTGCAGAATACACCAAGCTGGGGGAAGGAGTTGATCTGTTAGAGGGTAGGAGAGCTCTGCAGAGGGACCTCGACAGGCTGGACAGATGGGCAGAGTCCAAGGGCATGAGACTGAACACATCTAAGTGCTGGGTTCTACACATTGGCCACAGCAACCCCATGCAGTACTACAGGCTCGGGTCAGAGTGGCTGGAGAGCAGCCAGTCAGAAAGGGATGTGGGGTTACTGATTGGTAGTAGGCTGACCCTGAGCCAGCAGTGTGCCAAGGTGACCAAGAAGGCCAATGGCATCCTGGCCTGCATCAGGAACAGTGTGGCCAGCAGGAGCAGGGAAGTCATTCTGCCCTGTACTCAGCACTGGTTAGACCACACCATGAGTCCTGTGTCCAGTTCTGGGCCCCTCAGTTTAGGAAGGATGTTGAGCTGCTGGAAAGTGTCCAGAGAAGGGCAACAAAGCTGGGAAGGGGTTTGGAGGACAGCCCTGTGAGGAGAGGCTGAGGGAGCTGGGATTGCTTAGCCTGGAGAAGAGGAGGCTCAGGGGAGACCTTATTGCTGTCTACAATTCCCTGAAGGGAGGTTGTAGCCAGGTGGGGGTTGGTCTCTTCTCCCAAGCAACCACCACCAAAACAAGAGGACACAGTCTCAAGCTGTGCCAGGGGAGGTTTGGGCTGGATGTTAGGAAGAAATTCTTCCCAGCAAGAGAGATTGGCCATTGGAATGTGCTGCCCAGGGAGGTTGTGGAGTCACCATCATGGGAAGTGTTTAAGAAGAGCCTGGATGAGGCACTTGGTGCCATGGTTTAGTTGATTGGATGGTGCTGGGTGATAGGTTGGACTGGATGGTCTCGAAGTTCTTTTCCAACGTGATTAATTCTGTATTCTGTGGAAGGAAGGCTTGAGGAATCTGTGTCACTAGGGATTCTAGAAATAGGTAGTAGAGCTCTATAAACACACTAGCTACTACCTATAAACATACTAGTTCCTACCTATAGATACACTAGCTACTACCTATAAAGACACTAGCTACTACCTATAATCATACTAGCTCCTACCTATAAACAGGCTAGGTCCTACCTATAAAGACACTAGCTACCACCTATAAACACACTAGCTACTACCTATAAACATACTAGCCCCTACCTATAAACACACTAGCCCCTACCTATAAACACACTAGCTACTACCTATAAACACACTAGCCCCTACCTATAAACACACTAGCTACTACCTATAAACACACTAGCTACTACCTATAATCATACTAGCTCCTACCTATAAACACGCTAGCTCCTACCTATAAAGACACTAGCTCCTACCTATAAACACGCTAGCTCCTACCTATAAACACACTAGCCCCTACCTATAAACACACTAGCTACTACCTATAAACACACTAGCCCCTACCTATAAACACACTAGCTACTACCTATAAACACACTAGCTACTACCTATAAACATACTAGCTCCTACCTATAGATACACTAGCTACTACCTATAAAGACACTAGCTACTACCTATAATCATACTAGCTCCTACCTATAAACAGGCTAGGTCCTATCTATAAAGACACTAGCTACCACCTATAAACACACTAGCTACTACCTATAAACACACTAGCTCCTAACTATAAAGACACTGGCTACTACCTATAGACACACTAGCTACTACCTATAGACACACTAGCTACTACCTATAAACACACTAGCTACTACCTAGAGAAGAGACGGCTGCCGAAGATGTTCTTGTGCAAATGCTTTCTGGAATAGTAGATTTGCAGTAGAGCAGTGATCTTTTACTTCCGTTGTTCTATAACAATAGTAGTGTCAAGACTGATTCTTCTGCACTGTGTAATCTGGCATTGGCATTTAGTGAAACAACAACCTGAAGATAATGTGGAAAAGAGCCATGCAGGATGATTGACGGGACTGCAAAAATGCACTAATGGCCTATATTAATCTAATAGAAGAATCATAACAAGAACTAATGACTAGAAGCAGAAGATGCATACATTAGAAATAAGACACAGAATTTTATGCCAAGAGTGATTAACCTTTGAAACAAACTGCCAAGGGGAAGTGAGGATTCTGTGGATACAAAGGTATCCTGGCTGGGATCAGGAATGCTGTGTCCTGAAAGAGCAGGGAGGGGATTGTCCCCTGGGACTCAGCTCTGGAGAGGCCACACCTGGAGTGTTGTGTCCAGTTTTGGGCACCTCAACACAAGAGAGATGTGGAGGTGCTGGAGCCAGGGCAGAGGAGGGCAAGGAAGCTGGGAAGGGCCTGGAGAATAAATCTGATGAACAACTGAAGGAGCTGGGGATGGTTAGTGAGAAACAGAGGAGGCTGAGGGGAGACCTCATTGCTCTCTACAGCTACCTGAAAGGACCTTGTGAAGAGGCTGCTGCTGATCTCTTCTCACAGGTAATTAGTGATAGAACAAGAGCGAATTGTCCAAAGCTATGCCTGGATGGGTTTACACTGGACATTAGGAAGAATTTTTTCCCATCAAGAGTGGTCAGGGATTGGAATGTGCTGCCCTGGGAAGTGGTGGAGTCCACAAGCCTGGATGTGCTTCAGGTGGTTTGGATGTGGTGCTTGGGGCTATGGTTTAGGGGTGACCCTTGTAGAGTAGGGTTCTGGGTTGGACTTGGTGATCCTGAGGGTCTGCTCCAACCTGAGTGTTTCTGTGATTCTGTGTGTTTCCTGAAGATTTAAAATGAATACCTAATGTTCTTTCTGCCAGTTAGGAGCCAGTTAGGCTTGGTAAAAGTCCACAAACAGCCCAAACTTTTTTAATGGTGGAATTGATATTTGTTTTCATTTGGGCATGGGGATTCGGTTTGGTTTATTTTTATTCAGTTATCCCAGTCAATTTTGGCTTCTTCCAGTCACGTTGCTACAACCACAGTGTACATAGAATATACATAGAATATACATAGAATAAACCAGGTTGGAAGAGACCTTCAAGATCATCGCGTCCAACCCATCAACCAATCCAACACCGCCCAAACAACTAACCCACGGCACCAAGCACCCCGTCAAGTCTTCTCCTAAAAACCTCCAGTGATGGCGACTCCACCACCTCCCCAGGCAGCCCATTCCAATGTGCAATCACTCTTTCTGTATAGAACTTTTTTCTAACATCCAGCCTGAACCTCCCCTGGCGCAGCCTGAGACTGTGTCCTCTTGTTCTGGTACTGCTTGCCTGGGAGAAGAGACCAACATCTGTCTGTCTACAACCTCCCTTCAGGTAGTTGTAGAGAGTAATAAGGTCACCCCTGAGTCTCCTCTTCTGCAGGCTAAGCAACCCCAGCTCCCTCAGCCTCTCCTCGTAGGGCTTATGTTCCAAACCCCTCACCAACTTTGTTGCCCTTCTCTGGACTCGTTCCAGCAAGTCAACCTCCTTCCTAAACTGAGGGGCCCAGAACTGGACACAGTACTCGAGGTGCGGCCTAACCAGTGCAGTGTACAGGGGCAGAATGACCTCCCTGCTCCTGCTGGCCACACTGTTCCTGATGCAGGCCAGGATGCCATTGGCCCTCTTAGCTGCCTGGACACACTGCAGGCTCATGTTCAGTCTACCGTCGACCAGCACCCCCAGGTCCCTCTCAGCCTGACTGCTCTCCAGCCACTCTGACCCCAGCCTGTAGCTCTGCATGGGGTTGCTGTGGCCAATGTGCAGAACCCAGCACTTGGATGCGTTAAATCTCATGCCGTTGGACTCTGCCCATCTGCCCAGCCTGTCGAGGTCCCTCTGCAGAGCCTCTCTACCCTCCAGCAGATCAACTCCTGCCCCCAGCTTGGTGTCGTCAGCAAATTTACTGATGATGTGTCACACAGTAACCCTGGTTTTGTATTCCAGGTGGTGTAATCAGTGGGTCACTGGTTCAAATTTTGGATGTACAAAGTAAGCTATCAATACTATCTGGAGGAGGAGGTGATAGAAAGCAGCCCTGAGGAAAAGGATTTGGGGGTGCTGATGGAGGAGAAGCTGGACAGGAGCAGGCAGTGTGAGCTTGCAGCACAGAATGCAAAGCACAGCCTGGGCTGCATCCAAAACAGCATTGCCAGCAGAGCCAGAGAGGTGATTCTGACACTTTGCTCTGCTCTGCTGAGACCTCACCTGGAGTACTGTGTGCAGGTCTGGAGCCCTCAGTACAAGAAGGTCGTGGACCTGATGGAGAGGGTCCAGAGGAGGGACACCAAAATGATGAGTGGGTTGGAGCAGCTCTGATGCGAGGACAGGCTGAGGGTGCTGGGGGTGTTCAGCCTGGAGAAGAGAAGGCTCCTGGCAGACCTAATAGCAGCCTGCCAGCACCTGAAGGAAGGAAGTACAGGAGGGCTGGAGAGAGGCTGTTTGCAAAGGCCTGCAGGGACAGGATGAGGGGCAAGGGCTTTAAACTAGAGCAGAGCAGATTTAGATTGGATGATAGGAACAAGTTCTTTACCATGAGGGTGGTGGAACAGTGGAACAGATTGTCCAGGCTGAGGCTCCTTCTCTGGAGATATTCAAGGTGAGGCTGGACAGAGCTCTGGGCAACCTGATCTAGTTGGGGATGTCCCTGATGACTGCAGGGAGGTTGAACTGGATGAACTTTGGAGGTCCCTTCTGGCCCAGACCATTCTATGATTCTATGATCATAATTTCTTTCTTGTTCTGTCCATTCATGGTTATTGCAATGCTACTGGGAAAATGTCAGAAACTTCATTGATGAAATAACAGAAATCAGATTAGAGGATGTAATGATGCATTAAAGACTATGGACCTATTAACTCAAAAGGTTATCAGCAGCAGCCAGCACGAATTTACAAAGGGAAATTACATTTGACTAATCTGGCAGCCTCCTCTGATGAGGTGACTGAATAGGAAGATGCAGGGAGAGCAGTGGATGATGTCCACCTTGACTTTCGCAAAGATTTTGACACTGTCTCCCATAGCATCCTTGTAGGCAAGCTCAGAAAATCAGGGTTGGAAGGGTGGCCCCTGGGACAGATGGGGAACTGGCTAAACAGCAGAGCTCAGGGGCTGTGATCAATGGTGCAGAGTCCAGCTGGGGACTGGTGGTGATCCCCAAGGGATCAATACTGAGTCCATCTTATTCCACATATTCATCAATGACCTGGATGAAGGGATAGAGTGTTCCCTTGGCAAATTAGCTGATGATACCAAAGTGGGAGGGGTTGGCTGACACACGGCAAGGCTGTGTGGCTGTTCAGAGAGACCTGCACAGACTGAGAGTTGGGAAAAGTGGAGCCTAATGAGGTTCAACAAGAACAAGTGTAGAGTCCTGCACCTGGGGAGGAGCAACACCATGCTTCAGTACAGGTCAGGGGTTGACCTGCTGGAAAGCATCTCCATGGACAAAGACCTTGGAGTCCTGATAGACAATAAGTTATCCCTGGAACAGCGATGTGCCAAAGGTATCCTGGAGTGTATCAAGAACAGTGTGGCCAGCAGGTCAAGGGAGGTTCTCCTCTCCCTCTGCTCTGCCCTGGTGAGCCCACGTCTGGTGTATTTTGTGCAGTTCTGGACTCCCCCGTTCAAGAGGGACAGGGATATACTACAAAGTGTCCAACCCAGGGCTATGAGCATGAGTAAGGGACTGGAAGATCTATCTTATGAGAAAAGACTGAGAGACCTGGGACTGTTTAGTCTGGAGAAGACTGAGAGGGAATCATTCTATGATTATTGGGGTTGGAAAGGACCTCAAGGATCAGCCAGTTCCAACCCCCCTGCCATGGCCAGGGACACCTCACACTACAGCAGGTTGCTCACAGCCACATCCAGCCTGGCTGCAAAAACCTCCAGGCATGAGGCGTCCACCACCTCCCTGGGCAACCTGTGCCAGTCTCTCACCACCTTCATGGGGCAGAACTTCTTCCTCACATCCAGTCTGAATCTTCCCACTTCTAGTTTTGTTCCATTTCCCCCAGTCCTATCACTCCCTGACACCCTAACAAGTCCCTCCCCAGCTTTCTTGTAGCTCCCTTCAGGTACTGGAAGGCCACAATTAGGTCTCCTCAGAGCCTTCTCTTTTCCAGACTGAACAACCCCAACTCTCTCAGTCCTCACAGCAGAGCAGCTCCAGCCCTCTTCTCATCCCGGTGGCCCTTCTCTGGACACCTTCCAGCACTTCCAGATCCTTCTTTCCTGACAATGCTATTATTGGTCAATTTCCTGAGTAATAAAAGGTAGTAAAATGTGAGTTTTTTCTTTTATGATATCTCGATTTTGGTCTTTAAAGTTCACCTGTAAATTGCACCATAAATTTTATGTGCCATGTTGTTGTTCAGTACCAAATGCAACATTCTGTGCAGTGCTAAATTTAGTGCATCACTGTAGTGTATGGAGCATTGTGATCAACATGATGGGATCATACAACATTCACATTGCTAGGCCTCTGTAACCTGTTTGACTGTCATTAAGACTGTTGTCATGACAACAAAGGTCTACTTTCAGTTGTTGCATGTCCTTTTGTGTGTAAGTGTACAGCAGCGTTTTCCTCAAGTGCAGAATTTTCACAGGAGAAAGAAACCACAAATTGCAGGGGCAGAATAAAAATAATCCATTTTCCCATACTCACTGATTCGGCATTAGGAGAATGTGGCAACAAATACTAAGTTCAGAATTCTTTGTTTGCCTGGACCACACATTTCCTACCTAGTTAGTATTTGTATGTTCAGAAGTGCTTAACAATCAAAGCACAACCAAAGTTTCTCCTACAGGCAATATAAGCTAGTCCCTGGCTCACAACCAAAGTTTCTCCTACAGGCAATATAAGCTAGTCCCTGGCTCAAGAATTACACAGTTCAAGTGTCAGCTTGTAACACCCTTCACAAAGACATATACTTTGCAAATTGTCATTTTGGATTAAGCAAGGTACTACTCAGAATGAAGAAAGGATGTGGAATGTGGCCCTGAGGATAAGATTCATCTCCCTTATATTAGCTATCCAAAATGCAGTGAAACATTTCCTACTTGATCCCTTTTAATATCAGTTCAGCTGCTGGCCCAGGCAGATGCTTCCCTTCTAGATCTAATATAGTGTACTTAAAATGGATTGCAGCTGTACCTATGCAGTGCTGTGGTGGGTTGAAATTACCCCAAACTAATTTGAGAGAATTACCCCCAAAATAAAACTGCCAGACCAGCTCAGGTGGAAGCCAGTGAAGCTCTGTTTGCAAGGAAAACTACAATCTAGAAATATGGAATGCAATGACTAGGTACAAAATATACAACATTTACATGGATTTGTAAACAACACAAGAACCCCCCAGGACAAAACCAGGAGGTTACCAATAGCTACCCCTCTCCTTTCTTTCACCACCCCTTCCCCACCTTGTACAAGGCACAAGAGAAAAGAAAAGAGAAAAGCAGAGAACAGCAGAGAATAGCTTGTTAGTACTTTGCCACAACAAAGAAACACAGCCGAGGTCAGCAAGCCAGCGGAAGCAACCAGCTAGCATCTCCTAGAGCCAAGAGCCAAGAAAGAGCAAGAGTTAGTTCATACAATCAACTTTCTGTTAGTTATCAGACCAAGGGGATTATTTAGACCTCATCATTATTTTCCCTTTACATCCAATGGTAACTTATTTACATTCTACCACTTTCTAGTCAATCTGTGTCAAATTTCCTAGGCATCAGCCTACAACTGCCACAGGTGCACTTCTGGGCCCTCAGGCTCCTGCTCTGATCCTCAGAGCTCCCAGGCTTTGCATGCACTTGTTTCTTCATAGGTGTCCACTGTTTCCTCTACCTGTCCCAACTTCTCTTTATCAAATCACAGAATCATTTAGGTTGGAAAAGTCTTTTAAAACCATCAAGCCCAACACTGCCAAGTCCACCCCTAAATCATGTCCCTAAGTGCCATGTCTTCTCACGTTTTAAATACTTCCAGGAATGGTGAGTCAACCACTTCCCTGGACTGCCTGCCCCTTTCTGGGTTTTGCAGAATGAGGTTTTCTGTTCCAAATAAGCTCATACAAGATGAGGCATAGAGGAGCATGGGAGTTGTCAAGAGGCCAAGCTGAAAACCATGACAGTACTTTCATCCGCTGGCACAGTGTATCAGGATGCCATAGATTATTTCTTTCCTGATCACCTCATGGTTTCAGACATGGCAAGCTGTTACTATTTCGAGCTAGTGCCTAGCTTAGACACTCACTGTTAACAGGAATTTTCCAGAGACTTTGAGTAGAAGATAAATAATGCTAGAGATTGGACACAGAATAATAACAATAGGTAGGTTTGTATCATCCATTGGTTTGTTATATTTTGTACCACAGATAGTTCTCTCTCTTTTTCTCCCTGTTAGCTTCTGCCTGTTACTGCTTTCTCTGTCTCTGTGGTCTTGATGGAATAATCTTTGTTTTGACTACATGTGTGAGGTACAAGGGAAAAGGGGGTGGGATGGGACAGGAAGAAGTAGGCTAGCTCCATGAAGCCTCCTTTGGGTGGGGGGAAGAGCTGACTTTGTATAAGGGAGTGTTTCTGAGGTTGCTGAGTTGTGAATATATGTAAATATACCCAGAACATGTTTATTGCCTTTTATACTTTCATATTTAGTTCACTTTTTGTAAATATAACAGAAATAAATTTTGGTTCAAAAATTCTGAGTTACTGTGGCAGATTTATTCCAGGGGTAGGTCTCCACTCTGGGGGTGAATCTCTGGTTTGATGTAGGGGGGGAAATCCAACCCACAGCATAACCAGTGTAGAGCTTGTTTGCTACTGGTGCAGAGCAGAAGTCAGAAGCATAAGGGCAGCTAATCTGGATAATCTAACACTGGCATACCATCAGTGAAAAATGGTGGGAGAAGCAGGAAAAGATCATTATCATGAAATGGCATCTGGGGAAGGAGGAAAAGGAATGTGCAGAGAAGACTCGTGCACCTCTGTCCTTTATGAGAAAATCATAGGAGAAAATATGAACCTCAGAAATCCTTCCCAAAGCTTTCAACAGACTCAGACTCACAGAATCACAGACTATTAGGGGCTGGAAGGGACCTCAGAAGATCATCCAGGCCAACCCCCCTGCCAGAGCAGGAGCACCTACAGCAGATCACACAGGAACACATCCAGGCAGGTCTTGAATATCTCCAGAGAAGGAGACTCCACAACCCCCCTTGGTAGCCTCTTCCAGGGCTCTGTCACCCTCACAGGGAAAAAAATTTTCCACCTGTTTCCATGGAACTTCCTCTGCCTCAGGTTCCACCACTGCCCCTTGTGCTGGCATTGGGCATCCCCCAGCAGAGCCTGGCTCCAGCTTCTGGGCACTCACCCTGCACATCTTTAGCAACAGCAATGAGGTCACCTCTCAGGCTCCTCCTCTCCAAGCTACAGAGCCCTCAGCTTCCTCAGGGTCTCCTCATAAGGAAGATGTCCCACTCCCCTAAACATTTCAGAACAAGATGTCTGTCATCGACCTTCCAACTCGCAGATGGGGTGAAATGCTAGATTGATGCAGTTGTGCTCCACAAGCACCTAACAACTGAAAAGATGCTTACACACATTGGATCTCACGTGCTAAGCGTGGGTCTAACCGTTGCTCCTGCTCCCACATCTGCATGTGACAGCTGTGTAATCTCTAACAAGTGTCTTTGCTTTCTCTTGCTGCTGGATTCCCTATGCATAATACAAAGACCGTACAATCAGCTTCTGAATCTCAGTGTATGGATGCCAATACATTTTGTTCACTGTGTTAAAGAAGCAAAACTGTCATGAGGATGAATTAATCAGCACCACTTACTAACACCCTTCTGCTTGTGAAGTGCTGAGGCATTACATCAACCACTGCATGTTTGGATTCATTATGCTGGAGAGGGTCCACATCTATCTCCACAAAGACAGATTATACAATGCTGAGATTATTCTGTCTCTCAGATCTTGGCTACCAATCTGGGTCTGTTTATAAACCCAGGACGGTTATAAATCTCTGCTGCAATTTCTATTACACCGGACTGGGAATTGAGTTTCTCGCTTGCTTATGGTAATGAATTGCAGGTTACCAGAATTACCACTTATTGCATCCACCAAAGGCAAGCCACTACCTTACAAAATTACCGATTACTGTAATGCAGGTAATTGCTTTCCTTGAGGTTTTAACTCTTTTATGGGATTCCTAATTCTTTTGGATGCTGTTGGTATCCATCTAGCCAGCCAAACAAATAGATCTGCTGGTGCCTCTTCACTTCTAATGACTTTTTTAAAGAGATGCTTCTTATTCATCTTGTGTCCTCATGTGTTTTCTGAGAAACCTTAGGGGCAGTTTTCCACCTGGGAATAAAGGCACTCATAGAATAAGTAAATATTTCCTGGAGGGTTTTCATAGAATGGCTTAAGTTGGAAGGGACCTTACAGATCTAGTTTTAATCCCCCTGCTGTGGGGGGATTGCTCAAAGCCTTATCCAGCCTGATCTTAGACACTTCCAGGGATGAGGCATCCACAGCTTCTCTGGGCAACCTGTTCCCATGTCTTAAGACTCTCACGGTTATAGAACTTCTTCACATCTAATCTAAATCTACCCTGCTCTAGTTTAAAACCATTGCCTCTTTTCCTATCAACAAATGGCCTTATATACATATAGTCCTCCCCCAGCTTTCTTGTAAGCCCCCTTTAGGTACTGGAAGGCTTCTATATGGCCTCCCTGGAGCTTGCTCTTCTCCAAGCTGACCAAAACCAACCCAAACAAACAAAAAGACAAGAAGGAAGCAAACTATATGTAAATATTTTATACCAAAGCATTGGTATGTCTAGATGCACCTTGATACTTCTGTCTTTCCTTGTAACTACATTCCTGCAGAAATGCTGATAGGTGCTTGCTAGATAATTTTTATTTTAGAAGCTTTTTTAAGTGTTGTAACAGGTTCAAGCTAACCAAAGGGTTAACCTGCCTGTCCTCCCAACACAGAAATGAGGGGAAAGTAACACACACCAAGAAAAAAAACAGGTTAAGATAAGGAGTTGAGATAAGAGTTTACTGAATAAATGAGATAATAATATTGCAATGCACAATTACCTTAGTGTGGTGGATCGAGAGAGGGCCTAGCTCTCCCTCCCTCACAGAGAAAGAAACCACAGCTAAACTCAGTCGGAGAAGCTAAGCTATATTTACAAGCATATATGGAATGCAGGTTATATATAACACAATTTATACAGTATTTACAAAATATATACAGAAATATACAGCAAAGAAAAATAACACAACAAAAATTCCCTCCTCGAGAAGAGGAGGGTTTCCCTCCCTGTAACCCCCTCTCTCCCCCCCTACCTTCCTTTTTTCCCAAAAAGGGGTTAGAGAAAGGCAGTTAGTAAGGAAAAGAGATGTTATTAGGCTTCAAAAGCACATGCAGGAATTAGTTTTGCTTATCTCAAGGTCATCTCTGGCTAGTTTGCTGAGAAGCAGACAGGCTGGAAAGGCAGAACAGGCTGAAACTCAGAAAAATTCCAACTGCCCTAAAACTTAAAGTTGCATTCTGCCCATCTACCAATGAAATTCCTTTAGAATATCATGTTTTTGTTTTGATACAAAAACATTCAGCCAGAGTGTTCCAATACTGTCTCTTTCTTAAAGGCACAGCCTCAAACGGTCACACTTAGCTTATTTGGAGAGAAAGCGCAGCAGAAAGCAGCAGCAAGGAGAAGCCAGCAAGCTAAAAGCCCAAGCCAAGGATTTATTCCCATATCCCTCCCTGTCTGGCTGTCATCTCAGAGGGAGGGACCCAGCATGCAAAAATCCCAGAACCCAAAAGCAGCAACTGCAACAGGAAGCCTCTCATGTTACAAGCTGAACTTCAGCCCCATGATACTTCACTCCACTTTCATTTTGAAGCTAACATGAGGCAGGATGGTTATGAAAACAGCAGCAAATATTCAACTTAACCCGTGACAGTATTTAAGGAGTTGGGGCAATCCCAGGCACTGATATAGCCTGAGCAGGGACTGGCTTGAGAGCAGCCCTGAAGAAAAGGCCTTGGGGGTGCTGGGGGATGAGAAGCTCAACAGGACCCAGCAGTGAGCACTTATAGCTCAGAGAGCCAAGCAGAGCCTGGGCTGCAGCAAGAGAAGTGTGGCCAGCAGGGCAGGGAGGTGATTCTCCCCCTCTGCTCTGCTGAGACCACACCTGGAGCCCTGTGTCCAGTTCTGGAGCCCCTAGTACAAGAAGGAACTGGAGGTGCTGGAAGGTGTTAAGAGAAGGGCCACGAGGATGAGCAGAGGGCTGGAGCTGCTCTGCTATGGAGACAGACTGAGAGAGTTGGGGTTGTTCAGCCTGGAGAAGAGAAGGCTCTGAGAGGACCTTCTTGTGGCCTTCCAGTATCTTAAGGGGTCTCCAAGAAAGCTGGGGAGGGACTTTTTAGGGGAATGGAGCAAAAGTAGAAATGGGTAGATTGAGATTGGATGTTAGCAAGAAGTTGTTCCCCGTGAGGGTGGTGAGACACTGGCACAGGTTGCCCAGGGAGGTGGTGGCAGCTTCATGCCTGGAGGTTTTTGCAGCCAGGCTGGATGTGGCTGTGAGCAACCTGCTGTAGTGTGAGGTGTCCCTGCCCATGGCAGGGGCGTTGGACCTGGCTGATCCTTGAGGTCCCTTCCAACCCTGACAATTCTGTGATTCCATGATTCTTCACAGTGTCTGACTCACTGGCTAGAGAATCAGGAGCTGTGCACATGTCCTAGAGCCTCTTGTTTGCAGAACAGCAGCTGCAACATCTAAATATGTTTTAAAGGACAAGAAGGAGTCTGATTATATTCTTTCTCAAGAGCTACAAGGAACCTTTTGTCTTTATTGAATAAAATGCTGTGTTTCCACTAAATGGAAGGCTCTGTCTTCTGTGTAAATGCCAGGTGGTAGTCTTTGTTTGTTCATCTTCTCTTTGAGGAAGGTATAGACAAGTTTCCAGCAAAATCTAACGAAAAGCTTGTCTTTTCTTCTGCCCTAGAATTATAATCAAACAAACCCTGCTTGTGATAGGGTTTGCCAGGGGAAGCCTGCTTCTCTTCACTTGTGCAGCATGGATGTGTACTTAATCTGTTGGGCCGAGAGGCACTTGAAGGATTATAGGACAGTCAAGTGGTCAGCAGGACACCTTCCATGTTCACTTCCCCGTTTTCTTTCTTTCATGTGATCTTTCCTTTTTGTTGTGTGGGTTATGATGTTTTCAACTGGGGAAGTGCTGCTGCTGTGGTACAGTAGGTATATTCTCTCCAGCTTAAATCCTACTTCATAAAACCACGTTCACAAGCATTTAGACAAAATATCCTGATTGTAGCAAGTCAAAGGATAAAACCAAATCTCTTCTAATTTCCAGTTCCTAGCGGAAATAAACTCTACTGGTTTTGAAGGTCCCATGATGTTTTTAACCTCTCTTCAAAAGGATACTTTCTCGCCACACCTTACCCTTTCGTTCTTGTCCTTTTCCTGCATATCCTAAATCCACAGTTACATGAATCCAGGATTGTCTGTTAGGTTTCAATTCAGGCTTTAAACCTTGTCTAGATATAGTTCTGTACTGTTAGGCAAGGTAGCCGAATCAAATGGCAAGGGTTAAATTCATGCTGTTCATCTTAATTTCTGTCCCCTGCCTTCCTGCACTTATTGCCATGCTATTTCATGTGCTTTCATAGGACATTTAATGGCTGCTAGAAAAGAGAAGTTGATTCAGAAAAAATAAAGGTCACTCAAATAAAGACACAAAAATACTAAATGCAGCAACAAAAAGGCTCAGCCATTTAAAAGGTCAGATTAAATAAAACTCACTGTGGGGTAATTTGCTTCCCCCATTGCTTAACTGCTGTAAAAGTTGATGAAAGCTAAAGTGAAAGCTCAGAGGTGAAGGAGCTGTGCTTTTTAGAAACAGTTTCTGGAGCCAAATTTGATGAAGATAGATGTCTCTTCTGTAAGTTGCCCCTCAGAGATACCTAATTCACTCAACAGGTGAATATCTTTGTGAGATGAAGTCAAGAATAGTTTCCTTATGTTTACATGGAGCCTGCTGTGTTCCAGTTTGTGTCCATTGCTCCTTGCCCTCTCACTGGACACCGAGGGGATGTGGTGCCAAGGAACAGGGTTTAGTGGCAGTGGTTTAGCAGCAGTGGTGGGGTTGTGAGCTCTAGGTGAGCTGTTGGACTTCATGTCAAGACTCTACTTGCAATGAAAAGGGTTGGTTCATATGTTTGTGTGAATACCTGCATAAGGTGCTTTTTCATAAAGACAAATGATTTATTGAACAGGAGGAGGAGACAACACTGAATATCAAAGATGTTTCTATCAGAATCTGGAAAAAAAAAAAAAAGGAAAAGCTTTGGGAAAAATTGTTTTCTGCTGTAACAAATGTCTTAAATTGTGTTGGTTGGCATTCTGGAAGGGTTAACAATGAATTTTAAATCACAGTAGGATAGGCATAGTATCAGAGTATCATAGTATCATAGTATCAGTCAGGGTTGGAAGGGACCACAAGGATCATCTAGTTCCAACCCCCCTGCCATGGGCAGGGACACCACACACTAGATCAGGCTGGCCAGAGCCTTGTCCATCCTGGGCTTAAACACCCCCAGGGACAGGGCCTCAACCACCTCCCTGGACAACCCATTCCAGGGCTTCACCACTCTCATGGGGAAGAACTTCCTCCTCACCTCCAGCCTGAATCTCCCCACCTCCAGCTTCATTCCATTCCCCCTAGTCCTATCACTACCTGAGAGCCTGAGAAGTCCCTCCCCAGCCTTCTTGTAGGCCTCCTTCAGATACTGGAAGGCCACAATTAGGTCACCTCGGAGCCTTCTCTTCTCCAGACTGAACAGCCCCAACTCCTTCAGTCTGTCCTCATAGGAGAGGTGCTCCAGCCCTCTGATCATCCTCCTGGCCCTTCTCTGGACACCTTCCAGCACTCCAGATCCCTCTTGGAATAGGGGCTCCAGAACTGGAGGCAGTACTCCAGGTGGGGTCTCACCAGATCTGAGTAGAGGGGGAGAATCACCTCCCTTGACCTGCTGGCCACACTTCTCTTGATGCAGCCCAGGATCTGATTGGCTTTCTGGGCTGCAAGTGCATGCTGAGAACTCCTGTTGAACTACTTCTCCACCAGCACCCCCAAGTCTCTCTCTTCAGGGCTGCTTTTCCGCCAGTCCCTGCCCAGCCTGGATTTATGCCTGACATTGCCTCGACCCAGATGCAGGATCCTGCACTTGGTCTTGTTGAACCTCCTGAGGCTGGCTTGTGCCCACCTCTCCAGCCTGTCAAGGTCCCTCTGGATGGCATCCCTTCCCTCCAGCATGTCTGCTGCACTAGTGATAGTTTAGCTGCCATTAAGGAGTGTTACTATTGCAACTTACACTTTTTGTGTCTACAGTGACTGTTAGCCACACGAGAAAGGGGAATTGATGTTTTATGTTTGATTGGGTGTGTGTTCTTTAGAGACTCTGTTGAACTATTTGCTTTTCTGCCTTTCACTCAACTTCCATCCAGAGAGTGCTGTTTCCAACCATGTAGAAACCATATTGGTAATGCTGAACAAGTAGAGCTCAGGAGGAATTTCCACATGCTTCAATGGTATTGAATTTCCCTCTTCCAGAGGCTGTTTTTTCTTGCAAAGACATTGTGTCAAATGTAGAGTAAAGAACCAAGACAGCTGCCCCCTTCATTTGAAAGCCAGGAAGCCTGGCCACATGCTGTCTGGTGAGGAGATCTCACAGCCCTCTCCTCAGGACAAAGAATTGATCTGCTGGACACAAGGAAGGGGCCACTTTCCTCTGGTTTCAGGCATTGTTTAAAACAGAAAAATATTCCATGGTGTGAAGCTTGTGCCTCAGATGGAGAAGCTGAACAGGAGCAGGCAGTGTGAGCTTGCAGCACAGAAGGCAAATCACAGCCTGGGCTGCATCCAAAGCAGCACTGCCAGCAGAGCCAGAGAGGTGATTCTGCCACTTCATTCTGCTCTGGTGAGACCTCATCTGGAGTACAGGTCTGGAGGCCTCAATACAGGAAGGACATGGACCTGATGGAGAGGGTCCAGAGGAGAGCCATGAAAATGGTCATGGTGTTGGAGCAGCTCTGCTACAAGGACAGGCTGAGGGAGCTGGGGGTGTTCAGCCTGGGGAAGAGAAGTCTCTGAGGCGACCTAATAGCAGCCTGCCAGTGCGTGAAGGGCATTACAGGAAGGCTGCAGAGAGGCTGTTTGCAAAGGCCTGCAGGGACAGGACCAGGGGCAATGGCTTCAAACTAGAGCATTAGATTGGATGTTAGGAACAAATTCTTTACTATGAGGGTAGTGGAACTCTGGAACAGATCGCCCAGGGAGGTGATTGAGGGGGAAATGGAGCAAAACTAGAAGTGGGTAAATTCAGACTGGATGTTAGGAAGAAGTTCTTCTCCATGAGGGGGTGAGAGACTGGCGCAGGTTGCCCAGGGAGGTGGTGGCAGCCTCATCCCTGGAGGTGTTTGAGGGCAGGCTGGATGTGGCTGTGAGCAACCTGCTGTAGTGTGAGGTGTCCCTGGCCATGGCAGGGGGGTTGGAACTGGATGATCCTTGAGGTCCCTTCCAACCCTGACAGTTCTGTAATTCTGTCTCTCCTGGGTCATCTAATTACATCACCTTAAACATGCACATTGTAGCTAATCTTAAGAAGGCTCTGCAATTGCAGTTTTCACCATGCTAAACCGTAAACACAGGAAGAAGTTCTTTGCCATGAGGGTGGTGGAATACTAGAACAGATTACCCAGGAAGGTGGTTGAGGCTCCTTCCCTGGAGATATTGAAGGTGAGGCTGGACAGGGCTCTGGGCAACCTGATCTAGTTGGGGCTGTCCCTGCTGACTGCAGGGAGGTTGGACTGGGTGAACTTTGGAGGTCCCTTCCAACCCAGACCATTCTGTGAGTCTGTGATCCTATAATTCTAAGTGAGCTGTATACTGGGAAAATATTTATAATGTCTCAGTGACTCAAACATTTTCTGTAGATGGCAGCATGTAAAAATGCAGAACAAAAAAAGTGCTGAAGTGATAAACAACATAAGTTTACAAAACTTGTGCTAAGCTGTGCCAAACAAAGTTCTGTGATTTACATTCAGTAATTAGTTGGTCATGCAGATAAGAGGCAGGTTTAGATGCAGTAAAGTGTGGATTTTGTCAGGGTGTTTTTAATCTTTGCCAAAATAAGGTTTATTTGTGAGTATTCTTTCTTCCACAGGCGTGAGACCCACTGAAACATGCAGTGCTGTACAATGTTCTACAGGAATCCTCTTGTGCAAGTGTGGCAGTTTTAGGCTGATGCCCAGGAAAATTTTCCACAGGTCTGGAATAGAAAAGTGGTAGAACGTAAATAAGTCACCATTGGATGCAAAAGGGAAAATAGTAGTAAGGTCTAACCAATTCCATTGGTCTGATAACTAAGATGAAGTTGCGTAAACTAACTCTTGCTCTTTTCTGCTTCTTCACTCTAGATGATACCAGCTGGTGGCTTTTGCTTGGCTGTTGCTGACCTTGGCTGCACTCTTGTTGTGGCTAAGTACTAACAGCTACTCTCTGCTCTTCTCTCTCTTTTACCTTGTATAGGGTGGGGGAAGGCAGCAGGGAGGGGGAAGCTGTTGGTAGCCCCCTGGTTTTGTCCAGAGGGGGGTTTGTGTTGTTTATATATTGTAAATAGCTGTAAATGTTGTTATGTTTTGTACATATTCATTGCATTTCGCATTTCTAGATTGTAGTGTGTTTGTAAGTGCAGCTTCATTGGCTTCCATCTGAGCTGGTCTGGCAATTTTATTGTGGGGGGTAATTTCAACCCACCACAGCATGCTGTAAGCTAGTGTCCCTAGGATATGATACATTTTTTGGCCCTTAATGCTCTCATGGTCAAATTCACACCTGACTTAGTTTTCAGTATCCATGTACTCCTCCTTCAAAGTAAAAGCAGGAAAAAAGAATAACCATGCAAAAGCCAGCAAGTAGATTCTCTTGGCACAATCTACTAGGCTTTCAGCAAACCCACGCTCTCTATTGGCTTTCACATGCTCCCTCCCTCCTGTTCACACAGTCTTCCTTACTATATGCCTGATTACTCTTGCTGCAACAGGCAGAGATCTGTGTCCTGTTTCAAACACCAATTCTCACAGCTTCCTTTTTCCAGACCTCTGCTACCTCTCCTGTTACCTGATTTCCTCATGACCATTTTTATGCCAGAGGGACTTCTTTGTGTTACTTGTTTAAGGAGCAGCAGACCCCCCACTTGAGGATGGGAACTCATCTTGCAGACTTGAGGTGTGCAAAGTCCTGAACCAGCACAGTGGTGAAGGCAGGTTCAGAGGGGACAGGTTGAATGGCGTGGTGGGTTGAAATTATCGGCCCCCCTGCCAAGTAATTTGGAGAATTATCACCTAAAATAAAACTGCCAGCCAAGCATAGATTGGGATGGAGGCAAATGAAACTCTATTTTGCAATCAAACTACATCCAGAAATATGAAATGCAGTGAATATGTACAACATATCCAATATTTACATGGATTTACAATTTATAAACAGCACAAGGACCTTCCTGGGCAAAACTAGAGGTTGCCAATAGCTTCCCCCTCTCCACTCCCTTCCCTTCTGTACAAGGGACAAGAGAAAAGAGAAGAGTGGAAAGTAGCTTGTTAGTGCTTAGCCACAACAAGAATGAAGCCAAGGTCACAGTATCACAGTATCACCAAGGTTGGAAGAGACCTCAAAGATCAAGTCCATCCTGTCACCACAGACCTCATGACTAGACCATGGCACCAAGTGCCACGTCCAATCCCCTCTTGAACACCTCCAGGGATGGTGACTCCACCACCTCCCCGGGCAGCACATTGCAATGGCAAATGACTTGCTCGGTAAAGAACTTTCTCCTCACCTCCAGCCTAAACTTCCCCTGGTGCAGCTTGAGACTGTGTCCTCTTGTTCTGGTGCTGGTTGCTAGAGAGAAGAGACCAACCCCTTCCTGGCTACAACCACCTTTCAGGTAGTTGTAGAGAGCAATGAGGTCACTCCTGAGCCTCCTCTTCTCCAGGCTAAGCAATCCCAGCTCCCCTCTCCCCAGCCTTGTTGCCCTTCTCTGGACACATTCAAGTGTCTCAATGTCTTTCTTAAACTGAGGGGCACAGAATTGGACACAGGACTCAAGGTGTGGTCATTAGCAGCCAAGCAGAAGCTGCCAGCTAGTATCAGCTAGAGGGAAGAACTGAGAGAGAGAGAGAATAGTTTACACAACTTTGTGTCAGCTATCAGACCACTGGGATCACTTAGACCTTATCATTATTTTCTCTCTACATCCAATGGTAATTTATTTATATTCTATCACTTTCTACTCAAGATTTGTGGCAAATTTCCTAGGCATCAGCCTAAAACTACCACAAATGGACTGTTGGAAGCCTGAGCAGGATGGCAAAATATGGAACTGAGGATTCTCATAGCACAATAGTGAACTGTAGCATTTTGAGTCACAAGATATGATGAGGCTTCATCTCTTGCATTGCAAGCCACTTCCTCTTTTTGTCCTGGTACAACTGCCCAGGGCTCAATCTCATTTTGTTAATTTGATTCATGTCCAACTTACAGAAAGGCATGCAATGTCATTTTGGAAACTCAAATCCTCTTCCTTTCCTTGGCACTTGTGGCTGTTTAGGCTGGGTGCCTCCAAAAAAAGAAGCCACAGGGTTGGGAGCTCCAGTGCCCAGAGTGCCCAGCCCAGAGGGTGCACACAGGCAATAGTGGATTGCTGCCCATCAGTCCTGCACCCCTCTCAGTCTGGCTGCAGAGTTATTGTCTCTCTCTTGCTTCCCTCTCTGCTCCCCTGGGAGAGAGACTCTCTTACCTGGTAACATTGGGGGAGTATCAGAGGCACTTTGGCCTGAGTAACGCTTTTTCCTTTCCTGTGCAATCTTGGCCTGTCTAGGCCTAATGCCAGGGCAAAGAGTGAGGGGGGGGAGGTGGGGAGGAGGAGGGGACAGTTCAGGCCTGGCCAGTCTGAAACCAGCCAAGCAATGAGGGATGGGAGGAAAGAGCCCTGGGATTTTTGGTGAACCCCAGGTGGGGAGAAGGGAAGCACTGGATTTTTTTGATCTGGTGTAACAGACCTTGGCTATGTTTTGCTATGCTCAGCACTATGCTTTGTAGCTTTGTAGTCTATGAATTGCTTTTCCATTTAACCTTTCCATGCCTATCCAATCCATTTGTGTGAGTGTTCTTCTTTTGCCCCACTTGGAGCAATGGAGCAATCTGTCCTGCTGTAAACTAGGATAGTACTGTACAGGAATTGTGAATTCCTTTGAAGCCTCAAAAAAATCAGTATCTGATTTACTGCTTCACCTTGCTTGAGTCTGGAAACCACTGGATACAATAATCTTGATTCAGCATTTCAAGTCACTAGTGACCAATGCGTCCCTTAGTACAGCTGGAACAACCTCAGTGGCTGATTAAGACTTTGTATCAGGCCTTCAGACAAATGTGCAGCACTGAACACAATGTTTAACCAGCATGTGCATCCTGGGGGGCAGCAAGAAAAGTGTGGCCAGCAGGGCTAGGGAGGGTCTTCTCCCCCTCTACTCTGCCCTGCTCAGACCACAGCTGCAATCCTGTGTCCAGTTCTGGGCTCCCCAGTTCAAGAGAGACAGAGACCTGCTGGAGAGAGTCCAAGGGAGAGCCAGGAGGATGCTTAGGGGACTTGAGCATCTCCCCTGGGAAGAGAGACTGAGAGCCCTGGGGCTGTTTAGTCTGGAGAAGAGAAGGCTGAGAGGGGATCTGATCAATGTCTATCAATAACTGAGGGCTGGGGGTCAAGTGGAGGGGGCCAAGCTCTTTTGGGTGGTGCACAGCAATAAGCCAAGGAACAATGGAGACAAACTTGAACAGAGAAGGTTTCAGCTCAACGTGAGGAGAAACTTCTTTAGAGTGAAGGTGCCAGAGCCCTGGAGCAGGCTGCCCAGAGAGGTTGTGGAGTCTCCTTCTCTGGAGCCTTTCCAACCCCACCTGGATGCATTCCTGTGCAGACTGCCCTGGGTGATGCTGCGCTGGCAGGGGGGTTGGACGGGATGATCTCTGAAGGTCCATTCCAACCTCTAATGTACTGTGGTACTGTGATACTGTGATGTGAGAAACAGTGAAGGAAAACCCCTTATTTTTGCAGTTATTTTGAATTGCTTCCAAATATTTTGTTTACCATGGGCTATGGTCATTTGTTTTCTTGCTAATTTTAGTGAGCATCATATTTTGCCAGAGAGACTGTTTCTGAAATGTAAAAATTGAGACTCTGGGTAGAATACCTTTAATGGCTGAGGGTAGGCTATTGCTGCCCCAGTTCTGGATAAAGAAAAGTATGGAGGAGTGTCCTGGTTTGAGGCCAGGCAGCTCCTCTAATCACAGAAATGGATTGCAGAAGTGAGGGAAAGTTTAAATGGAAAGCAGTAAGTGAATTACAGAAGCTGCAAAGCATAGTAACAAAAGAATCTCAAAGCATACAGAGTCCCCTATAGCCCACCAAAAAAACCCCAACACTTCCCTTCTCCCCACCTGAGGGTGTACCCAAACCCCCCAGGGCTCCTTCCCCACCCACTGCTAGGCTGGTCTCAGCCTGGCCAGGTCTGAGACTGCCCCTCCCCCCTTCTCCTCCTGGCATTAGGTCCAGCCAGGCCTAAGAGCCTTGAGATACTCCCCCAGTGTTACCAGATAGGGAGCATCTCCCGCGGGAGCAGAGAGAGAAGGAAGAGGCAGAGAATGACTTTGCAGAGGGATTTAGAGGGTGCAGGATCGATGGGTATGCAATAGGCTGTTCCCTGTGCACACCTACTGGGTTGGGCACTCATGTGGCAGTAACAGGAGGCACCCAGCCTGAACTGCCACAAGGAGTAAGCACTTGGCTTGTCTCAGCCACCTCTGTGATTCCAGACGAACTCTAGAAATCCTTTTCTAATTTGTCAGCTTCCTGACAGAGAGTAAATAGGTTGAGGAGTGAAAGGAAGGCAGGGGAAATCTGCCTGCAGTCCCTTCTCACAGCAGGAGGTAGGCAGCCTTTCAATGGGCAAGAAGAAATTATTCCTGTTCTGTCCCTCTTGGACACACCACATGGAGAAACTGAGGCATCCTAACTTTGCTCTGTTCACAGAGCAGTTTGCAATATTAGTAGCAGTAGTCCCAGCCCCTTGTGTGAAGGGACGTCAGCCCCTCAAAATACAGAAATGGTGTATGGTTACAATGAGACATCCGGTAGATCCCAAATAGTTGGAGAGCAAAAGAATAAGTGAATAAATTAGCAGTTTCTAGTGATTCATGTGATGGAATTGTTCTTTTTGTAGAACTTTTTCAAATGTATTTGGAAGTAACAAATTGCTGTATCCCACAATCTCTTCACAGCCCTTTTGGGTATAGAAAATATTTATTACACCAAATAGAAGAAAAACCTTCACAGCAACAATGAATTCCAATCGTTACAAAAGTGTATCTTAAGCTCCCATCAAATGCTCCCACCAAAATGCATTTTGAGAGGGAAAGCCCTAAATATAAATCAGAGAGAGAGTTTATAGAGAAAGCTCTGCATAGATAAGTGAAGACAATGAATGTGTGTGAAAGAAACTACTGACTGCTTGGAGAGGTAATTATAGGGAAAAATAAATGCTGCTTGATCAGAGATCAGGACAGCCTGCAGTACTGTTTTGGCCAAAGTGCAAAGGAATAATTTTTCATGAGTTCAAAGCAATATATGACACATACATATATTCACAGAATCACAGAGTCATTGAAGCCATCTGCAACAGACCTCTGATATCATCAGGTCCAGCCTATGACTTAACACTACCACCTCAACCAGACCATGGCACCAAGTGCCACATCCAATATTGCCTTAAACACCTCCAGGTACAGCGACTCCACCACCTCCCTGGGCAGTCCATCCAAGTGCCTAATCAGCCTTTCGATCCAGAAGTGCTTCCTAAAATCCAACCTAAACCTCCTCTGGCACAATTTCAGGCCATGCCCTCTTGCTCTGTCACAAACTGCCTGGGAGCAGAGCCTGACCTCCACTGACTACAACTTCCCTTCACATGGCTGTAGAGTGTGATAAGGTCCCCCTGAGTCTCCTCTCCTCCAGGCTGAACACCCCCAGCTCCCTCAGCCTCTCCTCATCAGCCTTTCTCTCCAGTCCCTTCCCCAGTCTGGTTGCTCTCCTCTGGACCTGCTCCAGCACCTCAAGCTCTCTCTTGCAGTGAGGGCCCAGAGCTGCACACAGTGCTGGAGGTGAGGCCTCACCAGTGCTGAGCACAGGGGCAGGATTCCATCCCTGCTCCTGCTGGCCACACCACTCCTGATACAGGCCAGGATGCCCTTGGCCCTCTGTGCCCCCTGGGCACACTGCTGGTTCATGTTCAGCTGCTGTCAACAAACACTGCCAGGTCCCTCTCTGCAAGCCCTATCTATCATATAGATATCTTTCACTTTCTGGTACATGAGAAGAACATCTTTATATTCCAAGTCCTAATGTTACACAGCTTTAGGACTGATATCTGCTGGCAGATACAGTTCTTATTTTTTAGAACTCCTCCTTATATCTGTCAAGCCAATACTCCTGGTTTTTTGTTTATTCCCTCTCTCTCTTTGTACCACTCACTGAAACAAGAGCCTCCTTGTGATAAGGGGTTTGTGTGTGGATCGGTGGTGTCATCATGAAAGGGTGACATTGAAGTTAAAAGAAACTACTAAAGAGTGACTCAGGGGAAGTGAAGCTAATTAGTCAAGTTAAAAAGGGATAATTCACTGCAGCCTTTGTCTTAGAAATGCATTTCAAAGTTTCATTTCCATTTCAAAGTTTCAGACTCTGTCTTGCAGAATTACCCTGGTACATGGAGCTGGAGAATGACAACCTGGTTATGTCTGGTTGGTAGCTGGACAACATTATTAGTGGTCTATAAGTCCCATGTCATCATCAGTTAAAAAATCTTAAAAGACCACACTTCAAGGTCATCCCTCCCAGTTCTTTTGAACATGTTTTCCTTCTTTCTTTCTTTTTTTTTTTTTTTCATTTTTACTTTCAAAGCTTAAAAATACGTGCACATATATATATATAGACGTCTCTGCCTTTGAAAAGCTGGGACATGTGGCTCTGCACAGCATTGTGCAGCTGCAAGTGAGTTGTCTCTGCATATTATGGAATACAGGAGGTATGTGACTAACCAAAAGGCCTTCTACTTATGAGAAGCTCAGCAGGAGCCAGCAGTGAGCACTTGCAAGCCCAGAGAGCCAAGCAGAGCCTGGGTTGCAGCAAGAGAACTGTGGCCAGCATGGCCAGGGAGGGGATTCTCCCCCTCTGCTCCACTCTGCTGAGAGCACAGCTGGAGCTCTGTGTCCAGTTCTGGAGCCCCTAGTACAGGAAGGACCTGGAGGTGCTGGAAGGTGTCCAGAGAAGGACCACAAGGATGAGCAGAGGGCTGGAGCTGCTCTCCTATGAGGACAGACTGAGAGAGTTGGGACTGTTCTGTATGGAGAAGAGAAGGCTCCCAGGAGACCTAATTGTGGCCTTGCAGGATCTGAAGGGCGCAACAAGAAAGCTGGGGAGGGACTTTTGAGGGTGTCAGGGAGTGATAGGACTGGGGGGGATGGAACAAAACTAGAAGTGGGTAGATTCAGATTGGCTGTTGGAAGAAGTTCTCCCCCCTGAATGTGGTGAGAGACTGGCACAGGTTGCCCAGGGAGGTGGTGGCAGCCTCATCCCTGGAGGGTTTTGCAGCCAGGCTGGATATGGCTGTGAGCAACCTGCTGTAGTGTGAGGTGTCCCTGGCCATGGCAGGAGGGTAGGAACTGGATGAGCCTTGAGGTCCCTTCCAGCCCTAACAATTCTATGATTCTATGATCTTTACCAAGGGGTGAGATTTAGAGAGTTGTGGCAATAAGTGTAATTGAAGTTTTGGGTTAATTCCCTCTATTTGGAACTGAAAACTTTCTGACTAATATGACTTTATGGAATATGTTTGAAGCAAAGTTGATTTATAGTACAAGGGAACTGATGAAATATTACTTCTTTACTGCAAAGCAGAAGCAAATACTTTGAAACCTTTCCAGCAGTTATGCCTCTGAAACAATATCAGTTACAATAAGCAATAGTTTAAAATCCATCAAGTGACTGCCCTGGCACTTCTAACTGGAACATGCCAACAAGAAATCTTGTTTCCAGAACACAAATAGAGATAATTTTATGCTGTTGTCTTAAGGTGAATAATGTGTGGTTAAGGGGAAGGATCCAGACTGCAGGAAACAACTGAGTTAATCTTCCATGCTTTGTACTATCATTACCTGCTGCATGTGTGTATCAAGGTGTGTATGGGTTTTAACATTGTTTTTACAGCTACGTCAAATACAGGTACTCATCTCATGTGCTTAACTGCAGTTCATTGCAGCAGAGCATCCCCCTATTGCCTATGTTATAAAAAGCCCAGCAAGCAATTCCTATTCAAGATGCCAAAAGTTTATGACAGCAATATAAAATAAGAGGAAGGAATTTGGACACATGATACCTGCACCCTCAGAAAGTTTACAGGTGAGAGTTGATTTGGTGGGAGTGTTGGTCTGCTTGAGGGTACGGAGGCTCTACAGAGGACCTGGGTAGTTTGAAGCCATGGGATGAGGTCATCTGTGTGAGCTTCAACAAGGCCAAGTACCAGGTCCTGCACCTGGGCCACAACCACCTCATGAATGCTGCAGGCTTGGGGAAGAATGGCTGGAGAGCTGTGGGGGGAAAAAAGACCTGGGGGGACTGACTGACAGGAGGGTGAACATGAGCCAGCAGTGTGCCCAGGGGACCAAGAGGGCCAGGGGCATCCTGGCCTGGATCAGAAACAGTGTGGCCAGCAGGAGCAGGGAGGGGATTGTCCCTCTGCACTCACTATTGGGGAGGCTGCACCTCGAGTGCTGTGCTCAGCGTTGGGCACTGCAGCACAGGAAGGACATAGAGGAGCTGGAGCTGGGACAGAGAAGGCAACTGAGCTGGGGAGGGGCTGGAGAACAAGGCTGTGAGGAGAGGCTGAGGGAGCTGGGTCTGGTTAGTCTGCAAACAAGGAGGCTGAGGGGAGACCTCATTGTTCTCTGTAGCTACCTGGCAGGAGGTTGTCGAGAGGTAGGCTCTGGTCTCCTCTCACCAGTAACTCATGACAGAACGAGAAGGAATGGCCTCAAGCTGTGCCAGGAGAGGTTTAGGCTGCACATTAGGAAATATGTTTTCATGGAAAGGGTTGTGAGGCACTGGAACTGCTGCCCAGGGAGTGGGGCTGAACTGCCAACCCTGGCCATATTTAAGAGCCATGTAGATCTGGTTCTTGGGGGCATGGTGCAGTGACAGACTTGGTGAGGTGGGTGAAAGGGCTGGGCTGGATGATCTTGGAGGTCCTTTCCAGCCTGGATGATTCTGTGATTCTCTGGTTCTGACTCTGCAGCTGAGCTAGCTTTGCCATTTAAAAGGCATTGGGGAATGCAAATCTTGCGAAAGCTGCAGAGGACAGATAGAGTAATGGCTGCTGACTAGACTGGAATATATACTTGTCACAGACCAAACCAGCACAATAATCTATCCCGGTGATAGCTTACAATGTTTGTCTGTCCATAAAGGCCTGCTAGTAAATTGTGAGGAAGCACTGAAAGTAAAAAAGATCTACAATAATAGCTGAAATACTATGGAGGATGCTTAACTGTGTAACTTCAGTGGGAGTGTTATTACTGACAGAGAACAACAGTAAAAAGCTTTCTCCCCTTGTAGATATACAGAATAGCATTTCTTAAGGAAGGAAACACTGAAAAATGCATCAAATGGACTAACTTAATGCAGAGTATCAAATAAAACCTGTAAGCTACATTAACTAGTCTACTATGTGAAATAATATTGGTGTTGGATGATAGGTTGGACACAATGATCTCAAAGATCTCTTCCAACCTGGTCTATTCTATTCTATTCCATTCCATTCCATTCCATTCCATTCCATTCCATTCCATTCCACTCTACTCTACTCTACTCTACTTAAAACATTGTAGTATGAGGAGCGGACACAACCTTGTTGTTTAAGGACTGGATTCTGCAAGTAGGTGAGAGGCCACAAACCTCACTGAACTCTACACATAGCAGCACAATGCATTTGAGTGTGACTGACACTTGCAATTCTCATTCTAAGTAATGTGGTCTGTAAAAGATCCTCCAAGAGAAGTGAATCCAATAGAAAAAAAGACTTGCTGCAATCCATGGAGCAGATAGGCATTTTGAAACTTGATCTGGACAGCAATACAGATTCTCATCTCTTTATGAAATACTTAAATTGATAACATATGCCAACAACTTGACTACAAAAATCACAGAATCACAGCACATTAGAGGTTGAAAGGGACCTCCAGAGATCATCCAGTCCAACCCCTCTGCCAGAGCAGCATCACCCAGGGCAGTCTGCACAGGAATGCATCCAGGTGGGGCTGGAAAGTCTCCAGAGAAGGAGACTCCACAACCTCTCTGGGCAGCCTGCTTCAGGGCTCTGGCACCTTCACTCTAAAGAAGTTTCTCCTCATGTTGAGCTGAAGCCTTCTCTGGTCAAGTTTGTCTCCACTGTTCCTTGGCTTATTGCTGTGCACCACCCAAAAGAGCTTGGCCCCCTCCACTTGACCCCCAGCCCTCAGCTCTTGATTGACATTGATCAGATCCCCTCTCAGCCTTCTCTTCTCCTGACTAAACAGCCCCAGGGCTCTCAGTCTCTCTTCCCAGGGGAGATGCTCAAGTTCCCTAATCATACCCTGGCTCTTCCTTGAGCTGTCTCCCGTAGGTCTCTCTTGAACTGGGGAGCCCAAAGCTGGACACAGGATTGCAGCTGTGGTCTGAGCAGGGCTGAGCAGAGGGGGAGGAGAACCTCCCTAGCCCTGCTGGCCACACTTTTCTTGCTGCACCCCAGGATCCCATTGGCTCTCTTGGCTACCAGGGCACATTGCTGTCCCATGCAGAACTTGCTGCCCACCAGCACTCCAAGGTCTTTCTCCATGGAGCTGCTCTCCAGTATCAAATTTCCCTGTATGATATAGGGGCTGCTGTCTTCTCTTTGCTCTTTAGAGGAGCACTTACTCAATTTTCTTTATGTTTATGTATGCTGTAAAGGTATATCCAGGTATATTATGAGCAGACCATGTTAGATTTGGCTTTCTTCATTTTAACCTTTTTTCATTTTCATTGATATGAGGCAAGGTGGTTCTTGACCTTTTGAAGTTATTTTGCTTTGGCCATTACTCACTTGCAAGTGCATTTGTGGAGCACTTCTGCATCATCCTTAAGCCAAGAACTTCACTATATAACTACTGACTAAACAAAGGGGGGAAAATAATCTGTATTTGCTAGTAGATTCCTGATAGTTTAGACTTCCCCCCTCCCCCTCTCCCTTTCATTCCAGAGGAATCCTGATTGTACAATTCTGTCAACCAGTCTCAAAGTCTGTTTTCCTCACAAGACTATTCTACTATGTAAGTCTGTCAAGCTCCTTATGCGGTGGAGCTGAAGGAGTTGGGGTTGTTCAGTCTAGAGAAAAGGAGGCTTAGGGGAGACCTCACTCTCTGCAAGTGCCTGGGGTCTATTCTCCCATGAAATGAGTGATAGGACAAGAGGAAATGACCTCAATTTGCTCCAACGTTTGCAGAGAAGGGCAACAAAGCTGGGGAGGGGTCTGGAGCACAGCCCTGTGAGGAGAGGCTGAGGGAGCTGGGGTTGCTTAGCCTGGAGAAGAGGAGGCTCAGGGGTGACCTCATTGCCCTCTACAACTCCCTGAAGGGAGGTTGTAGCCAGGTGGGGGTTGGTCTCCTCTCCCAGGAAACCAGCACCAGAACAAGAGGACACAGTCTCAAGCTGTGCCAGAGGAGTTTTGGGCTGGATGTTAGGAAGAAATTCTTCCCAGAAAGAGAGATTGGCCATTGGGATGTGCTGCCCAGGGAGGTGGTGGAGTCACCACCACTAGAGGTGTTTAAGAGAGGACTGGATGAAGCATTTGGTGCCATGGTTTAGTTGATTAGATGGTGTTGGGTGATAGGTTAGACCTGATGATCTCTGAGGTCTTTTCCAACCTGGATAATTCGGTGATTCTGTGAGTTGTGCTGAGATTTAGGTTGGACTTCAGGAAAAAATTTCTTCTCAAAAAAGGTTGTCAATGACTGGAATGTGCTGCCCAGGGCAGTGGTGGAGTCACCATCCCTGGAGGAGTTTAAAAGATGTATAGATGTGGTGCTGAGGGACATGGTTTTGCAGTGACCAGGCAGTGCTGGGTTAAGGGGCTCAATGACCCTCAAGATTTTTTCCAACCTAAACAATTCTTTGCTCCAATTGAGTAATCTTTGCCCCATTATGACCAGCAAAACCTTGTGGCTTTCTGACTTCATTTTTAGTTCCTTTGTGAGAAAAAATTCCCTCTACAGAAGTCTTGCAGAAAGAGAATCTTAGCTTTGCTTGCTGCCTATGTACAATAATAGAGTCAGCAGTGACAGAACAAATTTGCATGGTGTACCTTGTACTCCTCCTTTGTGTGTCTGAATGTTTGTGTGTGTATGGTACATAGTTCTTGGTTACTTTCTTATTGTATGTAAAATAGTGGAAAGCAGGATCACAGATCATAGCTCACAGGATATCAGGGGTTGGAAGGGACCTCTGGAGATCATCAAGTCCAACCCCCACTGCCAGAGCAGGACCATAGAATCCAGCACAGGTCACACAGGAACACATCCAGCCAGTGCAGGAAATCTCCAGAGGAGACTCTACAACCTCTCTGGGCAGCCTGTTCCAGTGCTCTGGGACCCTCACAGTGAGAAAGTTATCTCATGTTGAGGTGCATTGATCAGATCCCCTCTCAGTCTTCTCCTCTCCAGACTAAACAGCCCCAGGGCTCTCAGCCTCTCCTCCCCAGGCAGTGCTGCAGTCCCTTCAGCATCCTTGTAGCCCTCCCTTGGACTCTCTCCAGCAGATCTCTGTCCCTCCTGAACTGGGGAGCCCAGAACTGGATGCAATATTCTGGGTGAGGTTTCATCAGGGCAAAGCAATGTATCACAGTAACTGGTAACCAGTTTCAATAGTAACTTCCTCTCCACTTAGAAAAACAATGAGCCCCAGAGAGTCCTGCTAAAAATCGAACTGCAGATTAATATCTACTCTTGCTAAAAGGGATGGGGCATTAAACTGAGGAGGAAACCTGCAAAGTCACCATCATAGTTTGAGTAGAGCTGGCTGTTTAGGACACCCATATGTCAGACACAAGACCCCATCTTCCTACATGGTAAAGATAAACCCAGACCTTCCACTGTGCCATGAAGCATAAGATGAAGCAGATCTTGGATTCTCCTCCTTAAATGACCAGAAAAATGGAGAGAGATTGAGATGAAAACATGGTGAGGGGCTTTTTAGGGTGTCAGGGAGTAATAGGACTGAGGGGGATGGAGCAAAACTAGATGTGGGTAGATTCAGATTGGATGTCAGGAAGAAGTTCTTCCCCATGAAGGTGGTGAGAGACTGGCACAGGTTGCCCAGGGAGGTGGTGGCAGCCTCATCCCTGGAGGTTTGGAAGGCCAGGCTGGATGTGGCTGTGAGCAACGTGCTGTAGTGTGAGGTGTCCCTGCCCATGGCAGGGGGATTGGACCTGGATGATCCTTGAGATCCCTTCCAACCCTGACAATTCTGTGATTCCAATGAAAATATATTGGACTGCATACTAAAAATGGAATCTCCATTCCACGTGGGGAAGGTTACAAGCTGAGGCCAACTTTCTTCTGTGTAGAGATCACCTTACTTTCACATTGGCCTGTATCCATTCTTGTATGTAAAGCAGGACATCAGGTCTGCTTCTGTATGTCTGTGAAATAGTAACATTATGTCTCTGCGGTCTGTCGTTCCAGTTCAGCATTTAATCTATGAATACCAACAGAATGAAGGATGTGCTTCTATTACAAGAAGAATCTGGAGGTGCTGGAAGGTGTCCTGACAAGGGCCATGAGGATGAGAAGAGGGATGGAGCTGCTCTGCTATGGAGACAGACTGAGAGAGTTGGGGTGTTTTAGTCTGGAGAAGAGAAGGCTCCAAGGAGACCTAATTGTGGCCTTGCAGTATCTGAAGGGGGCTACAAGAAAGCTGGGGAGGGACTTTTGAGGGTGTCAGGGAGTGATAGGACTGGGGGGGATGGAACAAAACTAGAAGTGGGTAGATTCAGATTGGCTGTTGGAAGAAGTTCTCCCCCCTGAATGTGGTGAGAGACTGGCACAGGTTGCCCAGGGAGGTGGTGGCAGCCTCATGCCTGGAGGTTTTTGCAGCCAGGCTGGATGTGGCTGTGAGCAACCTGCTGTAGTGTGAGGTGTCCCTGCCCATGGCAGTGGGGTAGGAACTGGATGATCCTTGAGGTCCCTTCGAACCCTAACAATTCTATGATTCTATGATCTTTACCAAGGGGTGAGATTTAGAGACTTGTGGCAATAAGTGCAATTGAAGTTTTGGGTTAATTCCCTCTATTTGGAACTGAAAACTTTCTGACTAATATGACTTTATGGAATATATTTGAAGCAAAGTTGATTTATACTACAAGGGAACTGGTGAAATATTACTTCTTTAGTGCAAAGCAGAAGCAAATACTTTGAAACCTTTCCAGCAGTTATACCTCTGAAACAATATCAGTTACAATAAGCAATAGTTTAAAATCCATCAAGTGACTGCCCCAGGCTGAATGTGGCTGTGGGCAACCTGCTGTAGTGTGAGGTGTCCCTGGCCATGGCAGAGGGGTTGGAACTGGATGATCCTTGGGATCCCTTCCATCCCTGACAATTCTGTGATTCTATGATTCTTAAGACAGGGCTCCAAGATGCCTTCTACTGTTCACTTGCTTACAGACTAAGTGTCCTGGGTTGAGCCTTTCCAGCTCAGGACAGAAATGCAGAATTTACCCCAAAGGTGTAAATAAAAACACTGTCACAGGTTTGGACATTAAACAGGTTATATACAATTAGTAACAGGTTATATACAATTAGTAAGAAGTTATATACAATTAGAATCAGCCTCAGCTAGGCCCCAAGCTAGGCCTTAACAATGCAGCAGAAAATATCCTCCAGCCAGGCAAACCTCCCCCACGCTGCAAGGGAAAGCAAAGGGAGACAGAGACCTGACCAGATAGCCTGCTTCTTATGCAGGGAGATGCAGGAGAGGGCATGAATGTTAAGGAATATTAGAAACTATAATCCATTAGTCTATTTTTTTTTAAGAGACAGGTTGGAGCAGATGACATCCAGTGACCCTTTAGACAAGAGACAAACCAAGCAGCAGTGTAAGCACAATCTTTATATTGAAGTGCAATGGGGTATTACCAGAAAACACTACAATTATTGTCTTTTTTATTCCTCTAGTTTTGGATTGAGCTCCAGTAAATTGTTACTGGATTTTCTTCTTAGAGTTCATCAGCTATATCATTCAGATTATGACCTGTTTAGGCTCCTCAGCAGATCACATTAACCACCTGACTCTCCAAAAATCATCTCTGTGAAGTAGCTGAAGATTATCTGCTCCAGAACTGTAAAGCATTTTTCTTGCAGCTGTTATAATTGCACAAGTCTGGGTGCTGTATCTGGGGGCAAAAAGTCTGCTGTGATGGGAGAACTGGAATATTAGCTGCCTTTCCAACTCTTCAGGATCATTGTACAACTGGTTATCATCCTTTCTCTCCTCTTCGCACAAGATTTCAGACTTCTAAATATTTAGTTTGGGCTTTTTTTGACATTTGTTGTATTCTGTCCTATGCAAGGCACAGATTTACTGTCATACCATCCTATTGCTTCCGTGGAGTTTCTTCAGTGATGAATGAGAAGCTGGACATGAGCAGGCAGAGTGCACTTGCAGCACAAAAGGCTAAGGGGAGATACCTTGTGGTCCTTTCCAACCCTGACTGATACTATGATACTATGATACTCAAGGTGAGGCTCAACAAGGCCCCAGGCAACCTGATCGTTGGGGATGTCCCTGCTGACTGTGGAGAGATTGGTCTGGATGACTTTGGGAAGTCCCTTCCAGCCCAGACTATTCTATGATTCTATGATTTTCTAATTGCAGAGATCACAGAGTCAAATAATTATCAAGGTTGGAAGGGATCTCAAGGATCAGCCAGTTCCAACCCCCTGCCATGGGCAGGGACACCTCACACTATATCAGGTTGCTCACAGCCACATCCAGCCTGCCCTCAAACACTTCCAGGGATGAGGCTTCCACCACCTCCCTGGACAACCTGTGCCAGTTTCTCACCACCCTCATGGGGAACAACTTCTTCCTAACAGCCAATCTGAATCTACCCACTTCTAGTTTTGCTCCATTCCCCCCAGTCCTATCACTCCCTGACAACCTAACAAGTCCCTCCCCAGCTTTCTTGTAGCCCCCTTCAGATCCTGGAAGGCCACAATTAGGTCTCCTCAGAGCCTTTGCTTCTCCAGACTGAACAGCCCCAACTCTCTCAGTCTGCCTGCTGTGACCGTTTTAGGCTATGCCTTTAAGAAAGGGACAGTTGCTGGAACACTCTGGCTGAATGTTTTGGTGAAATAATGAAAACAAGATATTCTGAACGAATTTCATTGGTAGATTGGTAGAATGCAACTTTAAGTTTTAGTTCAGTTTGAATCTCAGTCAGTTCAGTCTTTTTCAGACTGTCTGTTTCTGTCTCTCTCTGAGCAACAGCCGTGCGAGATGGAGTTGACCTTGAACTAACAGATAAGAAACTAATTCTTGCATATGCTTTGAGCTAACAGAATTTCCTCCTTAATAATTACCTTTTCTCTCTCTCTAACCCTATCTGGGGAAAAAGGGAGTAGGGGGAGAGAAGGGATACAGGGGGGGACACACCCTCCTGGCTGGAGCAGGGAAAGCTTTGTTCTGTATTACGTTCTTTGCTGTATATTTCTGTATATATTGTAAATATTGTATATTGTGTATATATTCACTGCATTTCATCCTGCTTGTAAATATAGCTTTAATTCATCTCTGCTTCTATGACTGAGTTAGCTGTGGTTTCTTTGTGTGGGGGGGGAGAACTGAACTTTCTCTTACCACCACACCTGCATAGACCTTTCTGCAGAAAATAGCTGTAATTTATGTTGCAAAGAAAAGTTAAGTTGTTGGGGTATGTCGTTCAGGTTTGGATGTTTTGTTGTTGCTTGGTTGGTTTGTTTTCACAGTGTTTTTGTTCACTGTAAGTTTGCTGTAGCACGTTTTTATGTCATCTTCATTCAAAGATATTTAAAGGCATGGACGTGTGAGCAAAAATAAAAGGGTTTGCTGCACTCTTTAAGATTGTGTTTGGAGAGAAACAAAGTCTTGATTGGATTTTGGAATTGTTAGTGCCAGGCTCTCTCTTTTCCTGGACTTTATGTTTGTGTTTCTTGGTGGTTTTTCTTTGTTTGTTGTGTTTTGTTTGGTTGCATTGTTTCCTTTGTGGTTTTGGTTTTGTGTGTTTGGGGGGGTTTGTAGATTTTTTGCTTTTTTGTTGTTTTCCTTTTGTTTGGGTTTTTGTTTGCTTGCTTGTTTGTTTTTCTTTAGCTGTGAAGAAACAACCCCAGAACTTGGAGAGATTTTAAAAATCAAATACAAAACATAAAATGGGCAAAATACTACAGAATGTCACATTGCAGTTAATGCAAACTAAAACCTGGTTTCACTGCTCAGATGTGTTGAATCAGCTTAGACTCTTATTCAGTGTTTGTAGTTTTACTCTATCTTTTAAGAGCAAGACTAATGAGTTTCTATCACAACCAATAATGAGGTGTTGTCAGAAGGTGAAATTTCATCTGTGTATACTTCAGATACTGGAAGGCCACAAGAAGGCCTGCACACAGCCTTCTCTTCTCCAGACTGAACAACCCCAACTCTCTCTGTCCTCATAGCAGAGCAGCTCCAGCCCTCTGCTCATCCTCGTGGCCCTCCTCTGGACACCTTCTAGCACCTCCAGGTCCTTCCTGGAACAGAGGCTCTAGAGCTGGACACAGAGCTCCAGGTGAGGTCTCAGCAGAGTGGAGCAGAGGGGGAGAATCACCTCCCTGACACTGCTGGCCACACTTCTTTTGCTGCAGCCCAGAATCTGGTTGCATCCTATTTTGTGTAAATGCTTATACATTTTTTGAGGCACAAGGTTTTATCTCTGGCTTTGACACCACAGCTGAACACTTCAAATGCAAATAATCACACAAGAAATACCGAAAGCACAATGTTGGTAATTTTTTCTGAGATATGTGTTCAAGAAATAAATGGCGATTCAAGAACACTGAGGTGTCCTTTCCCAAGGTCTATGCTAACTGTCAGTTGATGTCTTTCTTGATGTAGCTCTGTTCATGGGATTTTTCTATCCAGATGATGAAAAAAAATAGAATGATGCCAAGAAGGGATATGCTGCACATAGATCTTCCAAGTCTGATGCAAAATTAGTCATGACAGCCAGCAAGAAATTGAAGTCATGTGCTTGCCTGGGGTCTTGAAACTCAGCATTGATGAATGGGGCACACCTGGGTGGGAGGAGGCTGCTTCAGCCTTCAACCCTAAAGCAATGGTTTGGTAATCAGTTGGTTTGGCTTGGTTTTGTTTATTTGTTTTGGGTTTCATTTAGTTGGTTAAGTTTGGGGTTTGGGTTTTGCCTGGTTTTTGTTTGCTTGATTTATCTTTGATTCTTTCTCTTGGATTTAGTATTGTTGGATTTTGCTTTTGTTTGGGTTTTTTGTTTACATAGAATACATAGAATACATAGAATAAACCAGGTTGGAAGAGACCTTCAAGATCATCGCGTCCAACCCATCAACCAATCCAACACCGCCCAAGCAACTAACCCACAGCACCAAGTACCCCGTCAAGTCTTCTCCTAAAAACCTCCAGTGATGGCGACTCCACCACCTCCCCAGGCAGCCCATTCCAATGGGCAATCACTCTTTCTGTATAGAACTTTTTTCTAACATCCAGCCTGAATCTCCCCTGGCGCAGCCTGAGACTGTGTCCTCTTGTTCTGGTACTGCTTGCCTGGGCTTGGTTTTGTTTGGTTTGGGTTTAATTTGGTTGGGTTTTGGTTTGGTTTGGGTTTAATTTGGTTGGGTTTTGGGTTTATTTGGTTTTTGTTTGGATGGTGTGGTTTTGTTTACTGGGTTTTTTTTATTGCAATATGTTTGGTTTGGTTTTGGTTGTTTGGGTTTAAATTTGGTTGATTTTGGTTTTGGTTTTTTGCTCTTGGTTTTCCTAATTTGGTTGGGTTTCGGTTTTGTTTGGTTTTGGTTTGATTGGGTGGGTGGGTTGGGTTCAGTTTGTTTGGTTTTTTGCTTTGCTTGTTTTGGGTTTAGTTTGGATTTTGGTTTTGGTTGGTTGGGGTTTTGGTTGGTTGATTTGGTTGGTTTAGTTTGGTGGTTTGTTTTTGTTCAGTTTTGTTTGGTTGGGTTTTGGTTTTGTTTGGTTTGTGTTTAGTTTGTTTAGAGTTTCATTTGGTTGGGGTTTGGTAATTTGTTTTTGTTTTGGTTGGGTGAGTTGTGTTCTGTTTGGGGTTTTTTTGCTTCTTTGGGTTTACTTTCATTGGATTTTGGTTTTGTTTGGTTGGGGTTTTGTTTGTTTTGGGTTTAGTTTGGTTGGTTTTTTTGTTTTTGTTTGGTTAGGTTTTGGGTTTGGATTGAGTTTAGTTTGGTTGGGGTTTGGTTTTGTTTCTTTTTTGGTTGGCTGGTTTGTTTTAGTTTGTTTTGAATCTAGTTTGGTTGGGTTTGGGGGGGTTCATTTGGGTTTTGTTGTTGTTTGATTTGGTTTTGTTTGGTTTGGATTTAGTTTGGCTGGTTGGTTTTTGGTTTTGTTTGGTTGGTTTGTGTTTAGTTTGGTTGGGGTTTGGTTTTTGTTTGGCTTCTTGGTCTTGTTGATTTGGTTTTGGTTTTGAATTTTCTGTTTCTGGATTTGGTTTTGGTGGTTTGGTTTGGATTGTTTCTTTGTTTGTTTTTTTCATCACTCTGACTTAGGAGCCCAAATCCGAGTGAAAATCCTTACCTCTGTCATCATGCATATGAAAACATCAGCAGCTTGGATGGAGAGTAGAACCTAGACTTGATTGTATTTTTTTTCACATTGTTTCTCACTAAGCTGATATTAGGCAGAACTGAAATGCACAGAGAAAAATAACCTTCAAACATTTCTTCACAACCCATGAAAATAAACAAAAGCCTTTAGACTTGGTGACCTACTGTTTCATTATTGAAAGATATAACAGCAGGATGAACTTGCAGAGACTTTAGCTCACTGTAAATAATGCCTGGAGGCATTTTAACGTTAGATTTATACAGTGCGGTCTTGCCAGGAGATGAGGAATATATCAGAAGTATGTCTGTTTAAATTGTCACTCCAGGTAAAATATGAGCTGTTCAGAGACCTTTTCTGTAAGATCCTGTGTTCATTATATCTCACTTGTTTTGTTTATTCTCCCTGCTTAATGTACACTGCTCATTTGTAACATAAAATCTGTCTTGCCACCCCTGCAAGCACAGCTTCAATTTAGCAGTCAAACTGCCTCCTTTCCTTGTCAGGTATTGCCAGCAGTCAGAGAGAGCCTGCAGGCCTCTCGCTTCCCCTAACTTCTCCTGCACAACCCACATAATTTTTGGATTATTCCCCTGGGCTGCTGATCCAAGCACGTTTAAGAGTAATAGATGTGTACATGCATTAAATGAGCTGCGGTCAGAGAGGGTTTCACAGACGTGTCTGTGGGTCTGCAGTCCCTCTGCTGCTTAGGTTAATGTGTTCTACAGGAAGAAGCTGATAGAAAGCAGCATCTGATTCCAGGGAGCTCACAGGATGAGCATTTTTATAGACAATAAATATTTTATAGAGAAGTCAGTGGCAAAACCCTCTCCATGGAATGCTCAGCATTGTTTCCACAAAGGCCTGTTCTTGAGAACCACACATAAGGTGGCATTTTATCTTCACTTCAGTAAAGCATTTGACACTGTCTGCCACAGCATCCTTGCAGTTAAGCTGAGGCAGTGTGGTCTGGATGGTCAGGGAGTGAGGTGGATGGGAACTGGTTGAAGGAGAGAAGTCAGAGAGCTGTGGTCAATGGACAGAGTCTAGTTAGAGGCCCATGTCTAATGAAGTCCCTCAGGGGTCAGTATTGGGACCAGAGCTGTTCAATGACCTGGGTGAGGGCACAGAGAGCACTGTCAGCAAGTTTGCTGGTGGCACCAAACTGGGAGGAGTGGCTGACACAGGAGGGTTGTGCTGACATTCAGCCAGACCTGGAAAGGCTGAGAGTTAGACAGGGGGAAATGGAATGAAGTTCAACAAGGGCAAGGGGAGAGTCTTGCACCTGGGAAAGAACAACCTCATGGAGCAGAATAGGTTGGGGACTGACCAGTTGGAGAGCAGTGAAGGGAAAAAGGACCTGGGGGTCCTGGTGGATGGAAGGATGACCATGAGCCAGCAATTTGCTCTGGTGGCCAGGAAGGCCAGTGGCATCCTGGGGTTGATTAGAAGGGCTGTGGTGAGTAGGTCAAGAGAGGTTCTCCTTCCCCTCTACTCTGCCCTGATTCACAGAATCACAGAATGCCATGGGCTGGAAGGGACCTCCAACCCCCATGCCAGAGCAGGAGCACCTAGAGCAGGTCACACAGGAACACATCCAGGAAGGTCTTGAATATCTCTAGAGGGGGAGACTCCACAACCCACCCTGGGCAGCCTCTTCCAGGGCTCTGTCACCCTCACAGGGAAAAAAAAATTCCTCCTGTTCCCATGGAACTTCCTCTGCCTCAGCTTCCACCACTGCCCCTTGTGCTGGCATTGGGCATCACCCAGCAGAGCCTGGCTCCAGCCTCTGGGCACTCACCCTGCACATCTTGATCAACATGAATGAGGTCAGTCTCAGGCTCCTCCTCTCCAAGCTACAGAGCTCTCAGCTCCCTCAGGCTCTCCTCATAAGGAAGATGTTCCACTCCCCTAATCATTTTTGTAGCTTTGTGCTGGACTCTCTCAAGTAGTTCCCTGAGGTCCTTCCTGAACTGAGGGGCCCAGAACTGGACACAATATTCCAGATGCAGCCTCTCCAGGACAGAGTAGATTGGGAAGAGAACCTCTCTCAACCTACTAACCACAGCCCTTCTAATTCACCCCAGGATGCCATTGGCCTTCTTGGCCACAAGAGCACATTGCTGGCTTGTGGTCATCCACTAGGAGCAGGCACTGTTGGCTGTGTGTGATCTGGGTTCAGCACTCTTAACAGATCTTTCCAAGAAATCTGTGGTGAATCTCAGAACAGCCCTCACCAAGTGAATTTTGCAATGCATCTTCAAACAGGATCTTCAAAGTCTTTTATGTGCTAGAAGAAATTGGAGGTAGAAATTCAATTTCACACATTTAGTCCACAAGTACGATCTGCCTGAGGTAATGGAAGCTGTGGATCTTCAGATATGCCCAGATCAGCATTTTCCAGTGATTTCCACAACAGTTAGGAAATGTTTAAGAGTCTCTGTGTGTGGGTAGTGAGAGGCAGACACAGAAACATAAGGCAAGGAATGCCAAAACCCAGGTGGTTGCTGTGGGGTTTTGTGGGTTGTGGTGAAGGCACATTGTGCCGAGACATTGAATCTTGCCCCAGCATGTGGGCAAGCTCCCCCTCCCTCAGGAGGAAGACAAAAGCCAGGCTAGCACGCTGCTGGTGCATGCTGTGCTCGTGCATTCTCCAAATATGGAAGAATTCTAGCTTCATGCTTTCCCATAGGCTGAAGCCAGTTGTTTATGAGAATGCCCATTGGTCAAACCTAGCCTCGAGGTATTCTATAAGTATTACCCCAGTGAGTAAGCAAGTGCTTTTCCTGCCTTCCTGCCTTCCTCCTCCATTTCTGTCTCTGTGCTAGCTCGAGAGTTAAGTCCGAGCCACTGCCTCTGCAACTGAGTTTATTGTTTAGCTTCTGTTACATACATGCACGCATATCAAGGCATCTGCATGTGAGAAGCGACTGGAGGAATTATTTCCATAGAGGAAGGATACCACGCTAAGCTGAGAAGCTAGCGTCACAGCCAGTCACACGACCGGGAGAGGAACCCCCCCCGTCGCTACTGCATGGACTGGATCAACCCCCGAGGGTAAGATCTGCCTAATTATCGGGGAGAAGGGACTTGACCGTGCCAGGTCCCCGCGTAATTGCTTAACCCCACTACAGTGGAGAGAAGAGCGCCACGTGCCGCTCCGAGCCCTGTTAACTCCAGGGATTACTCAGCAGCATTCGTGCTTACACTGCACTGAACTCCCCCCGGACCGCTCCGGGTATCCTGCTGTTGCTTTGAGCCCAGCAAACGAGAAGCTGCTGCCTGAGAGAACTTGCCGATCCGGGTCCGCCCCGCCGATATTCCTCGTTCCCGGGGCCGCCCCTGCGGATCCGCGTACCGCCGCGTCCCCCAGGCAAGTCTGCCGGCGATCGCCGTCCCGCCGTGTGGTGCGGATCAACTCTGAGGACCAGCTCGTCTCCGGACCAGCCCTACCAGCCCGTCCCCTCGTGCACGCCAGCTTTGCGAGACCCCAGTCTCGAACCGGCGGCACACAGGACAAAGCTCCGTCTGAGCTCGACCAGAAGTTGCGCACGTCCCGTCGAGTCGCCATCTAGTGGCCAAGCGGCGGAACTGCACCCTTCTTGCATATAAATATAGAAATAGCTTGTAATTAGCTCAAATAAGTTCTAATCATAATACTAAGCCAGTTATGGGATATATTTCACGAACGTGCACTAGAACATGTATATAAGTTGGTGATTCATTGGTTATTGACAATTTTATAGTTATAATAAAAAATTAATTTTCATAAATCATAAGTCATAAGTAATAAAGCAATAACCTCCCTCTTCACCACAATAATGGCGCAGCGAGCAGGGTGTACAGCTGTGAAATATTTCCATAACTTGGGATACAAAATTACAGCCCCAGATTTGGAATGGGCGAAATTAAATTGCAAAAATATAGATGGCATTTTCGCAAAGCTAAGCGAACCCAGCAGCGAACACGCTGTCCTGATGGCATCTTGTATTGTACAGATGCAGGAGGAAATAAAATTCTTTGACCAAAAAGTTTCCCAATTGGAAAGGGAATTGGCAAAGTCAGAGGCACAAAGCCAGAGACTGCATGATTTATTTGAGCTGCACATAAAAGAGGCCATGTCTGTCTTTAAGTCTCAATGGCAATCACGTGCTACCTATGAAGTAGCCAGGGCATATGACCCACGAGAGCCAGGCTCTCCTATACTGTCTGTTCCGGCTGACAAGCAGAAACCAGCTGACTTAGATTCAGCAGCTGCTCAGCATCAGCATGTGAGCGATGTTAGCTCACCCAATCCAGACAGATCAGCAGTTATTGCCCCGGTGCAGCAAGCCAAGTCAGGCTCCACATCACTGGATGATAACAATGAAGCCACCAGCTTCAACCAGCAACGAATCCCCAAGAAGCGGGTGAGATTCAGCACAGCATCGTTGAATGACTCTCAAGCTGTCAGAGGACCAGGTTTCCCACAGCATAGCAGACCGAGAGGTAACCAGGGGAATAGACGCTCCTGCAATAAAGCTGCCAAGTCAACTCGACAACAGCTTGCAGAGCATCCCAATAAGAGAGGTTACTATGATTCCAGAGGCACACAGAGTACCACATCAGACGCAGATTCTGGATGTGAGTCTAGCCCACGGCATCACCGCAAACGGCGGAAAAGCCAAGCTGCCACAGAAGCCAATGAAGCTAAACCCCGCAGCATCCTGAAAGTAAAGCTGCAGGAAAAGATCTCCGAAAAGGATAGTTCCAGAAGGGACCACAAATCCAGCAAGGAGAGACATCAGCAAAAGGCATATACTGCTAACCATAAAGCTACACCGCATCCCCACAGAAGGGAAGAGCAATTCTTCCAAGCATCTTCTTCTGCCAACCCGCGCATATACAAACACTGCACTGGAAGACAACGCTCACGAGATCCCTGTAACCCCAGTAGAGGGAAAGAAAAGATGGACAGTGACAGGAAGCGCTTTAATTCACAAGATTCACCTGATTCACTAGATCCATGGTGTGAGCTACTCATCGATATGGAAATGCCCAAGGACTCTGTATTGTCCTTGAAGCCGAAGTTCAGAAAGAAAATGGTGAAGACTGTGGTTGCTAGCCTGATAAAAGCATCAAAGGAAAGGGATTCTTTCTTGTCCCAACACTGAGAAATTCCTGTCATAGTGACAGAGCCCATCCTATCAAGGGGGTGGGAGATTGACAAACTCCGCAGACACTTTGATTGTTTCAGTGTCACATGGGAGTCAAACCCCATCACTCAGTCAAGGGGGTGGTGGAAGATAGTCGAGGGTACTAATACTGATTTTTTGGGGAACACACATTTGTTCCATTCTGCTAAGGCAGCATGCTCTGTTAAGAGTACAGTTCAAAGTTTGTATACTGTTCATATAGTGCTAAAGTATTGTAAGTCACTATGTTTGAATGTGTAACCTACCTAGCAGGTGTGAGATGACTTAACCTGTATAGGATAAACCTTGTTAAGGGTAATGCATGCTCGAGGCTTATTATATGCCCATGGGCAAGGGGGTGGTAATGTGGTGAAGGCACATTGTGCCGAGACATTGAATCTTGCCCCAGCATGTGGGCAAGCTCCCCCTCCCTCAGGAGGAAGACAAAAGCCAGGCTAGCACGCTGCTGGTGCATGCTGTGCTCGTGCATTCTCCAAATATGGAAGAATTCTAGCTTCATGCTTTCCCATAGGCTGAAGCCAGTTGTTTATGAGAATGCCCATTGGTCAAACCTAGCCTCGAGGTATTCTATAAGTATTACCCCAGTGAGTAAGCAAGTGCTTTTCCTGCCTTCCTGCCTTCCTCCTCCATTTCTGTCTCTGTGCTAGCTCGAGAGTTAAGTCCGAGCCACTGCCTCTGCAACTGAGTTTATTGTTTAGCTTCTGTTACATACATGCACGCATATCAAGGCATCTGCATGTGAGAAGCGACTGGAGGAATTATTTCCATAGAGGAAGGATACCACGCTAAGCTGAGAAGCTAGCGTCACAGCCAGTCACACGACCGGGAGAGGAACCCCCCCCGTCGCTACTGCATGGACTGGATCAACCCCCGAGGGTAAGATCTGCCTAATTATCGGGGAGAAGGGACTTGACCGTGCCAGGTCCCCGCGTAATTGCTTAACCCCACTACAGTGGAGAGAAGAGCGCCACGTGCCGCTCCGAGCCCTGTTAACTCCAGGGATTACTCAGCAGCATTCGTGCTTACACTGCACTGAACTCCCCCCGGACCGCTCCGGGTATCCTGCTGTTGCTTTGAGCCCAGCAAACGAGAAGCTGCTGCCTGAGAGAACTTGCCGATCCGGGTCCGCCCCGCCGATATTCCTCGTTCCCGGGGCCGCCCCTGCGGATCCGCGTACCGCCGCGTCCCCCAGGCAAGTCTGCCGGCGATCGCCGTCCCGCCGTGTGGTGCGGATCAACTCTGAGGACCAGCTCGTCTCCGGACCAGCCCTACCAGCCCGTCCCCTCGTGCACGCCAGCTTTGCGAGACCCCAGTCTCGAACCGGCGGCACACAGGACAAAGCTCCGTCTGAGCTCGACCAGAAGTTGCGCACGTCCCGTCGAGTCGCCATCTAGTGGCCAAGCGGCGGAACTGCACCCTTCTTGCATATAAATATAGAAATAGCTTGTAATTAGCTCAAATAAGTTCTAATCATAATACTAAGCCAGTTATGGGATATATTTCACGAACGTGCACTAGAACATGTATATAAGTTGGTGATTCATTGGTTATTGACAATTTTATAGTTATAATAAAAAATTAATTTTCATAAATCATAAGTCATAAGTAATAAAGCAATAACCTCCCTCTTCACCACAGGGTTTCTTGTAGCTCTCGCTTGGGTTTGTGGTTGGTTGGGTTTGGCTGGGCTTTTCTTGGTGGGTTGGTAGGTTGGTTTTCTGCATTTCATTTTGGTTTTTTGTGCTTCGTTTTGGGGGTTTTCTGGTTCATTTTTGGGGTTTTATGTTGCATTTCTGGTATTTACATTTCATTTTAGCTTCCTGTGTTTCACTTGGTTTTTCTGTGTTTCATTCTGGGGGTTTGTGTTTCATTTTGGGGGTTTTGGTATTCTGCTTTGTGGGGTTTGGTGTGCTTTTTTGTGGGCTTGCATGTGGGTTGGGTGTGGGTTTCTGTATGGGTTTGGTTTTGAGTGTGGGTTTGGGTGTACTTTTTTGAGGGTATGGGTGTGCATTTTGTTGTGGGTTTGGATGTTGGCTTTGTGCTTTTTTGTGGGTTTGGGTGTGAGTTCTGATGTGGGTTCTGGTGTGGGTTTGGGTGTGGGTTTTGGGGTGAATTTGGGTGTAGGTTTGGGTACGGGTTTGGGTGTGGGTTTTGCCATGGGTTTTGGCCTGGGTTTGGTGTGAGGTTTGGGTGTGGGTTTGGGTGTGAGTTTTGCCATGGGTTTTGGTCTGGGTTTGGGTGTGGGGTGAATTTGGGTGTGGGGTTTTGTGGGGGTTCTGGTGTGGGTTTGGGTGTGGGTTTTGCCATGGGTTTTGGCCTGGGTTTGGTGTGAGGTTTGGGTGTGGGTTTGGGTGTGGGTTTTGCCATGGGTTTTGGTCTGGGTTTGGGTGTGGGGTGAATTTGGGTGTGGGGTTTTGTGGGGGTTCTGGTGTGGGTTTGGGTGTGGGTTTTGCCATGGGTTTTGGCCTAGGTTTGGGTGTGGGGTTTGGTGTGGGTTTTGATCTGGGTTTGGGAGTAGGTTTGGGTGTGCCTTCTGGTCTGGGTTTGGGTGTGGATTTTGCCATGGGTTTTGGTCTGGGTTTGGGTGTGGGGTTTGGTGTGGGCTTTGGTGTGCTTTTTTTTTTTAATCTAAAAGAATAGTGGGAAGAAATTTAAAAGAATACATAGCTGCATACAAGAGCCAATGCAGGACATCTAAGGTCAGTTAGAGAAATGAGGAATGAAGAAGGAGCTGGTGAAGCTATTTAAACTCTTGTGAATGCTCTTCAGCTTTCTGAATCATCTGTGGGACAGTTGGGAGAGACTGCAAAGAAACAGTGTGCACAGAAATCAAGCTGAACTCGGGCCTTATGTACAGAAATAAAACCCTGCTGGGGAAGGTTTGGGTCAGGGTCAGGGTCAGGGTCAGGGTTAGGATTAGGGTTAGGGTTATGGGTTAGGGTTACGGTTACTGTTATGGTTTGGATTATGTGTTAGGGTTAGCATTAGGTTTAGGGTTCGGATTATGGGTTAGGGTTAGGGTTAGCGTTACGGTTACTGTTAGGGTTAGGGTTATGGGTTAGGGTTAGAATTAGCTTTTGGGTTATGGGTTACTGTTAGTGTTAGGGTTACGGTTACTGTTAGGGTTAGGGTTATGGGTTAGGGTTAGGTTTAGCTTTTGTGTTATGGGTTACTGTTAGTGTTAGGTTTAGGTTTAGCATTTGGTTTTGGGTTAGCGTTAGGGTCAGGGTTAGGGTTAAGGTTTTGGGTTAGCGTTAGGGTTAGGGTCAGGGTTAGGGTTACGGTTACTGTTTGGGTTAGGGTTATGGGTTAGGGTTAGGTTTAGCTTTTGGGTTATGGGTTACTGTTAGGGTTAGGTTTAGGTTTAGCATTTGGTTTTGGGTTAGCATTAGGTTTAGGGTTAGGGTCAGGTTTAGGGTTAGGGTTTTGGGTTAGTTTTAGAGTTAGTGGTACCATTGCTGTTAGGTTTAGGGTCAGGTTTTGGGTTATGCTTATGAGTTAGGGTTAGGGTTAGTTTTAGGTTCCGGGTTAGTGTTGTTGTTAGGTTTAAGCTCCCCATCAGGGTCATTGTATGATTCAGGGTTAGTGTTAGGGTCATGGTTGGTTTAGGGTTAGTGTTTGAGCATCTGAATGTAGTACTGCTCTTTTAACATGAACCCTCAGTTCTTCAGGAACATTTTGTGAGCTTGCTATAAATTAACACTCAGAGTAATGTTAACATTTCAGATCAGTCAGATCTGTTTGGGGTTTTTTAAATGATGTATTTTCCAACCTCTGTAGAGGTGAGGCAAATTATGAAGAAATTTCCTTTGCTGGTGAATCTATTGCGAGTGTTGACTGCCTGTGGGAATTGGAGATGTTTTAATGAGGCATGAAATTAGTAGTTGGAGGAAGCACCAAGTTTACACATGCACCTTTCTGAGACTAAATGGATGCCAGGTGAGGATGAGTAAGGCTTCAAAGTATGTGCTCAAAAAAAATGGAAGCAAAAGTATATGATCAAATTGCTAGAGAAACTTTATGCACTCAGGAACATCACAGTCTGACAGCTGTGAGTGAAGTGCATACATAAGCTGAAAGAGATCAGAATGTCTGCACGTGAACAGAAGATGTGGAAACAGTCTGATGTATCTGGGTAAGTTGTTAAAAGTGTCAGCAGAGTATTGCATTAGCAAAATATGGATCCTCCTGATTGCCAAGGTCCCACAGCTACTTAAAGTGCTCTTGGTGATCAAAGTAGGATTATTAGACACAAAAGACAAATCTAAAGGTTATATATAAGTAAATCCGTTGGATCTCCTCAAGTGGATTTAATTGATGGAAAAAGATGGTCAATATGTGCCTATTATTAAATTTACAAGAAAAAAATAAATGGATACATCACAATCTTTTTGATCATTTTCATCAAATTAGCTTAGTCTTTCCCCCCAACTTTCTCTTAAAAGCAGTATGAGAGATTCATGGACACATGCATAGCCAGCAGGTCCAGAGAGGTGATTCTCTTTCTCTACACTGCTCTGGTGAGACCCTACCCGAAGCACTGTGTCCAGTTCTGGAGCCTCTGTTACAACAAAGATATGGATGTGCTGCAATGTGTCCAGAGAGGGGCCATGAGGATGAGCTGGAGCTGCTCTGCTATGAGGACAGAGTTGGGGTTATTCTGTCTGGAGAGCAGAAGGCTCCAAGAAGACCTAATTGTGGCCTTCTAGGATCTGAAGGGGGCTCCAAGAAAGCTGGGGAGGGACTTTTGAGGGTGTCAGGGAGTGATAGGACTGGGAGAAAGGCAGCAAACCTAGAAATGGGTAGATACAGGTCGGATGTTAGACAGGGGCAATGGTGGAAATTGAGGCATAAGAAGTTTCATGGAAATACAAGGAAAAATGTTTTCCCTATGAGGGTGACAGAGCTCTGGACCAGGCTGCCCTGAGGGGTTTGTGGAGTCTCCCTCTCTGGAGATATTCCAGACCCACCTGGATGTGTTTCAGTGTGACCTGCTCTAGGTGCTCCTGCTCTGGCAGGGGGGTTGGACTGGATGAGTTTTCCAGGTCCCTTCCAGCCCCTAACATTCTGTGATTCTGTAGTATATACTATAGAGGTTTCCAGGATCTATGGAGACACTAGTGGATTTTTAGCTACTATCATTCTATTGGTGATTAATGAAAACAGTTGATTTAAGCTCTGAAATGGAGTTGCTTCAGTAAACCCCCCTCATGTTTCAAGGAATTCATAATATTTTAAGTGAAAGTTTGACACTTGGCTTGCATGAGAGAACACATATATACAGTTTGAGGGGGGATCTTTAGATCCTAGACCCTAGACCCTGACTGCCAAGACTGAAAGTAAAATAATTACCATTGGATGTAAAAGGAAAATATTGCTAAGGTCTGTAGAATTTATTGGCTTGCTAATAGGACATAGAGTAGAAGCATAGTTCTTGCTCTCTTTTCTTCTTCTATCACTTCTGCTTGCATCTTCTCTTTCTTTGTGGCTTTGCCAGGGGATCTCTGTTTTCACTCCTGTGTGAGGTAGCAGGAAGGAGGGAGGGAGTGGGGGAGGAGCTGGACAGTCCTCCTGGCTCCATCCAGAGAGGTCTGAGGAGTTTCTGTGTTGTTTATAAATTGTAACTATATCTCTGTTGTGCATCTATTATATATTTTGTACATATTCCTTGCATTTCATATTTCTACAGTTTAGTTTGCTTGTAACTAGAGCTTCATTGGCTTCCATCCCACACTGAGCTGGTCTGGGAATCTATTTTGGGGGTAGTTTCTCAAAATCAGTTGGGGGTGATTTCAACCCACCACAACACATTAAGATAATTTTGATGCAGGGAAAACAAGGCAGACTTTGAAGCAAAGATTTGGTTGCTGAAAGATGTCTGCATACATATATTTTAGGTCTACATGTATGTATTTATATTACTATATATAATGCTATTAATATTAATATCTGTTGTGTGCTATCTGAATTTCTGAATGTGCTGCCCAGGGAGGTGGTGGAGTCACCATCATTGGAGGTGTTCAGGACGAGACTTGATAGGGTGCTTGGTGCCATGGGTTAGTTAATTAGATGGTGTTGGATGATAGGTTGGACACGATGATCTTGAAAGTCTCTTCCAACCTGGTCTGGTCTATTCTATTCTATTCTATTCTATTCTATTCTATTCTATTCTAGTTATATGCAAAGATAAAAATAATTTTCTGACTTGTGAAAAAAAAAAACGCTCCCAGCTTCGCCTGAGATTTTTCTTTACTTTGTTTCTTTACTCTTTTGGGAATATGCAATAATACAATAAAACTAATATTTAGATGCCTTACTGAAAGTTATTGAAATGCTGAGAAAAGAAGACTTCTCTGCTGGTACAGCATGCTGTAGCTCAGCTCTTCTGGCTTTTTTTGTGTCCTTCAAGGAATTTGAAGGTTTTCCCCTGTAAAAGAAGCAGATTTTGCTCAGTTCCCTTGCCATCGGAATGTTCTGGCCAGGGCAGTGCTAGAGTCACGACCCTTGGGGGTGTTCAAGCCGTGTGTGGAGCTGGTGCTTAGGGACATGGTCTGGTGTTGACCCTGCAGTGCTGGGTGGAAGCTTGGACTGGATAAGCTTGGAGGTCTCTTCCAACCTGATGTTTTCTGTGATTCTGTGATTTTCTCCTGTAAATATCCAAGGCATGAAATGCAGAAAGAAAAGGGATATTAACAGAACTTTTAGCAAGAACTGTAAGCTACCTCAGCACAAACAGAACTGCCTCAGGAAATTTTAAAACCATCAGCAGATTTTGCTTATATTATATATTTGTGTGTGAATCCAGTACAGGTGAAGTTATTTTAACTTCAGAAGTTTTCTAAGGTTCAGCTCTAGTACTCACAACTGGAATATTTTGTACTTTAGGAATAGGTTTTCTTATTAAAGAAACTTGAGAACTACTCTCAAATGCTCAGTATCAGCATACACATACAATTAAATCCAAAATGCACATAAATACTGGTAAATGTATGTGGATAATTGTCTATCAACTGCAGGCACTTTTTCCCTCCTTGTAACTCTGCTCCACAATTGAATTATGAAACGTGATGTACTTGGAAAGCAGATCACCTGAATCTCAGAACCATAGAATGGCTGAGGTTGTAAGAGACCTTAGAGATTCTCTCCTCCAACCTGCTTCTCATGGGGAGGAAAGCCTCTAAACTAGGCTTAGCTCTTAGGGCCTCATTCAACCCGGCCCTAAACACCTCCAGGGAGGGGTCATCCACAAGCTCCTTGGGAAACCTCTTCAAGAACGTACCAGAACATGCTGAAGTTTCCTAATCACACAGACAAAACTCAAAGAACTTCCCTTGTCTTTTACATCACTGTTTTGTCTGTTAGTGTCATGGGATGAGTTGAACCTGCTGCTGCTACCCACACCATGCTGCAGCCATGCCAGTTTCAACATGAACATGCTGGATGGGGCAAACTATTCTGGGCCTTGAGGTTCAGATTGCAACATGGGAGGCTTCCTGTTCTGGTTGCTGCTTGTGGGTTCCAGGTTCATAGGTGCTGTCTTTTCCACTGGGCTGTTGGCAGGACAAGGAGGGATGAGGGGGCAGTTTCCTGGCTTGGGCTTTTGGCTCTTTTGCTTCTGATTGCTGCTGCTTTGCACCGTGCTTGTTCTGCAAACAGGCTGAGGGAATTGTGCATTTTGTACTATGATTATCTGATTTTGCTCACTAAATCTATTCTTTTCTCACCCTTTTCTGTCTCAATCCTGAGTTTCCATGTGTTACTTTTCCCTCACTCCTGTGTTGGGAATACAGCCAGGTTAACCCACTGGGTCAGTTTGGCCCTCTGTTCTGATTCAAACCATTCCAGCTATGTACCATTATGATAAAAATATGGCTGACTGTGCTGAGCAGGCTCTGTTAAAACCAGCAGCTTTCACATACAGTAAGTGTCAGTAACTCTGGAACTACGTGGACTACAACTGCCCATTATAAACCATCCAGCAGGATGTTTCCCAGTAAACTGGAGAGCTAAACGTCTCCTGCCTGATAGTCTAAGTTGTATCATAAATGTCACTGACCAGATTAAATGGTTTTGGAGGATTTTTTCTTTCCCCCCTGTATTTGAGACTCAGATGCATGTTTTGGAAATACATTGCCATGTGGTTCAGTTCCTTCAGGCTGCATATGCAAAAAATGGTTAGTTTTTTTCCAGGAGGGCCACAGAGATGATCCAGGGGCTGGAACACCTCTGCTATGAGGACAGGCTAAGGGAGCTGGGAGTGTTCAGCCTAGAGAAGAGAAGACTCTGGGGGAACCTTAGAGCTGCCTTCCAACACCTGAAGGGATCCTACAGAAAGGCTGCAGAGGGACTTTCTACAAGAGTGTGCACCGACAGGACAAGGAGAAATGGATTGAAATGGAAGGAGAATAGGTTTAGATTGGAGCTTAGGAAGAAATTCTTCACTAGGAGGGTGTCAAGACTCTGGAATGGATTGTTCAGAGAGGCTGTGGATGCCCCCTGGCTGAAGCAGCTGAAGGCCAGGTTGGATGTGGCCTTGAGTAAGCTGGGCTGGTTGAGAGGTGGCAGCATGGCAGGCAGGCTGCATTAGATAATCTGTATGGTCTCTTCCAGCCTAAGCCATTCTATGAATCTATGGATAAAAGGCACAACCCAAAGCCGCTTAACAGCTACTGTATATCTTTAACACTTAACCTTTATTAATAGTTTTAAAGATCTTTCCACAGCACAGCATTAGCTCTGCCCATGGCATCATTCTTCAGTCTTTTGCCTCTTGTGACTTTTCACATTGACTTCTATTAAGAGGTAGAAATTGTACAAATGGCCAAAAGCAATGGGGAATGTTCCTTGTTGCTCAACACTGACCCTGCTTCTCTGCCTCTCTGACAGTTCCCTCTCATAGAGTGTTCTTGTTCCTTCTCTAGATGTACTCAAAAAGCTGAAACAAAGGGAAGTGAGTCTGAAATGAGGCTGGAGTTCAGCAAGAAGTCTCATGTTACATACTGGCTTTGCTTTGGATGGTTAGGGTGGGAATGCATCACACTGGAGATGAGCTCCTCTGTACTGACTTTTACTGCAAATTCTTATAACAACCACCTGAACATACCTTTGATGCCCCCTTCTCATTTTTTCATTTCATTTTTGGGTTTTGTTGTTTGTTTTGTTTGTTTGGGGTTTTGTTTTGGTTTGCTTTTCAGATGGATTCTCATTCCTTCAGCATTTTTAAAGCCAGAGTTGAAAACACATAACAGTTTCTGTGCGAGTGGCTTCATTCTGTATGGCAGCTTTGGTTAAAAACAAGAATAATTGTGGAGCCATGTATACACCAGAAGATCTGGTACATAACATCAGCAATCTCTTTCACAGGCATTTTCAAAATGTTTAAATCTGTATCCTGCCTGTAATTAATCTTAAAGCTTACCAAGTGTGCCCTCAACAACAAGAAGCAAACAAACAAAACCCAACCAACCAAAACCGAAAATAAACAAGGGGTTCTCCTCCCCGTCTACTCTGCCCTGTTGAGACCTCACCCAGAATATTGCATCCAGTTCTGGGCTCCCCAGTTCAGGAGGGACAGGGATCTGCTGGAGAGAGTCCAAGGAAGGGTTACAAGGATGCTGAAGGGACTGCAGCACTGCCTGGTGAGGAGAGTCTGAGAGAGGATATGATCAATGTCAATCTCTGAGGGCTGGGGGTCAAGAGGGAGGGGTCAGGCTCTGCTCAGTTGCATCCTGTGATAGCACAAGGAGCAATGGATATAAACTACAGCACAGGAGGTTCCACCTCAACATGAGGAAAAACTTCTTCACTGTGAGGGTCCCAGAGCACTGGAACAGGCTGCCCAGAGAGGTTGTGCAGTCTCCTGGAGCCTTTCCAGCCCTGTCTGGATGTGTTCCTGTGTGACCTGTGCTGGATTCTCTGGTCCTGCTCTGGCAGGGGGAGTTGGACTGGATGATCTCCAGAGGTCACTTCCAACCCCTAACATCCTGTGAGCCTGTGACAAATAAAAAATAACCAAACCCAAAACTCAATATCCCCCACATGAAAAAAAAAGGGGGGGTGGGGGGGTGGGGGGAGGGAGGAGGAGAGGGAACGACTAGAAGGACACTTCAGAAAACCTGCTGCTTCTCTGGAGAGAGCCATTGAGTGCACAACTGGAATGCCTAGGCAGCGACTCACTCTCCCCTAGCTGGAGCATTATTTATAGAAAGTGGGGCAGCTCTGGCAGGAGGAGCTCAGGTACCTTGTTTAAATTACTCTACCAAGAAACACTTCTGAGCTCCCAGCATCGTGTTTTCACTCTTGCTCTGTTGGGCTCCAGTCCTAGGTGCATATGAGAGCCTCTGTCCTGCAGTGATTTGGTTACCCAGGGAAAGCGAATCACAGAATCACAGAAAACATCTGATAGAAGGAGACCTCCAAGCTCATCCAGTCCAAGCTTCCACCCAGCACTGCAGGCTTAACACTAAACCATGTCCCTAAGCACCAGCTCCACACACTGCTTGAACACCTCTAGGGATGGTGACTCCAGCACTGCCCTGGGCAGAACATTTCAATGGCTGAGAACCCTCTCTGGGAAGAAGTATTTCCTAGCATCCAGCCTGAACCTCTCCTGCTGCAGCTTGGAACCATTTCCTCTGCTCCTGTCCCTTGTCACCAGGGAGCAGAGGCTGTCCTCCCCTTGCTCCAACCTTCCTTCAGGGAGCTGTAGAGAGCTCCCCTCAGCCTCCTCTTCTCCAGCCTATAGTCTTCTAAAGCTATCGAAAACCAACCCTCTTCCCTCAAACACCCCCAGTTCCCTCAGCCCCTCCTCATAGCCCAGGTACTCCAGGCCCTTCTCCAGCCTCAGAATTTCTGTTTGTGTTCTGGAGAGGTCCAGTGTGAGGGAACCATGACCTAAGAGCTCTGAGCACCATTCAGCCAGAACTTATTCAGAGCCTAATAATTCAATGTCTCACCTGAGCTACAGAGATACAGCTTCCTGCCACTGTGCTGCCTTAGAGCTGTGAGGATACTGTTTCTTCTGTTTGGTTGGTTGGGTTTTTTGACTTGGTTGAGTTTTCTGGGATAGCAATGCATCTGGCAAAGTTTTTGTTTCAGTTTGCAGGTTCTGCATTATTTTGCAGCAAAACTCCCGTCATTTTTTCAGATGTATGCCTGTCTTGGAAGTGCCCTCTTGTATTGCTTTGTATACCTCAGGAAGCTGACAGCAGGATTAAAAATTCCCATCCATCATCTGGTTTAGTATTATTCCCATAAGATTTATGAGTCCTCTAATACTTCAGCCTTTATTCACAGCCCTGTGTTGTTTTATGCATGGGTCTGCATAACAAAAGGTCATCCAGGAGGAGGAGGACAGGTATTTTATTTCCCCTCCCCTCAGCAAAAAATGCTCAGAAAATATCACATTGCCACATGTGAAACTAGTTTTGCTTCCTTTTGATTCTTTCATGACAAGCCTCTAAAGACTTCCTTTTCTTTCTTTCTTCAAATGTTGGTGGCCTCCTAGCAAATAGGGGAGGTCATTCTCCTATTTCTGCTCCCCTGAGTAGACCTGACAATTCAGTTCTAGCTTCATCCTGATAACAGTCTTATTTTTGCATTGACATAATTCTCATTTTATCCCTCTCTTGATAGAATACAGAGCTAATTAGTCGAAGGTGTTTAATTCATTACTTGATTTTTTAATTATTTTTTTTAAACTGAATTCTACCTAATGGACTTCAGCATTTAATGACTGTTCAAGTCCAAGTCTGATGTCGTCTGGTGAAATCATTTTATCTTACAAATAGGCAGGCAACTGCTTGCTTTTTAGTTGTAGTGAGACTGAAATTAGAATTCCATTCCATACTGTGCCTGGTTGCTTTGACCAAAGTTTGGGGGTAAAAGAATTGCTTTGACAATGTGTTTAATAAAGTTGCTCATGTTCTGTAATCTACTGAAGTGCAGCTCTATCTCTACCTCTACCTCTACCTCTACCTCTACCTCTACCTCTACCTCTACCTCTACCTCTACCTCTATCTCTATCTCTCTATATACTTCTACATAGAATAGAATAGAGTAGAATAGAGTAGAATAGAATAGAATAGACGTAACCAGGTTGGAAAAGACCTCAGAGATCATCAAGTCCAACCCATCACCCAACACCATCTAATCAACTAAACCATGGCACCAAGTGCCTCATCCAGTCTCTTCCTAAACACACCCAGTGATGGAGACTCCACCACCTCCCTGGGCAGCACATTCCAATGGCCAATCTCTCTTGCTGGGAAGAACTTCTTCCTAAAGTGCAGCCCAAAACTCCCCTGGCACAGCTTGAGACTGTGTCCTCTTGTTCTGGTGCTGGTTGCCTGGGAGAAGAGACCAACCCCCACCTGGCTACACCCTCCCTTCAGGGAGCTGTAGACAGCAAGAAGGTCTCCCCTGAGCCTCCTCTTCTCCAGGCTAAGCAACCCCAGCTCCCTCAGCCTCTCCTCACAGGGCTGTGCTCCAGACCCCTCCCCAGATTTGTTGCCCTTCTCTGGACACCTTCCAGCATCTCAACATCTTTCCCAAACTGAGAGGCCCAGAACTGGACACCGGACTCAAGGTGTGGCCTGACCAGTGCTGAGTCCAGGGCAGAATGACTTCCCTGCTCCTGCTGGCCACACTGTTCCTGATGCAGGCCAGGATGCCCTTGGCATTCTTGGCCACCTGGGCACACTGCTGGCTCATGTTAAGCCTACTATCAACCAGTACCCCCAGGTCCCTTTGTGCCTGGCAGCTTTCCAGCCACTCTGACCCCAGCCTGTAGCACTGCATGGGGTTGTTGTGGCCGATGTGTAGAACCCAGCACTTGAATGTGTTCAATCTCATGCCCTTGGACTCTGCCCATCTGTCCAGCCTGTCAAGGTCCCCCTGCAGAGCTCTCCTACCCTCTAACAGATCAACTCCTGCGTCCAGCTTAGTGTCATCTGCAAATTTTCTGATGATGTCAATCCCCTCATCCAGATCATCAATAAAGATATTGAACAGGATGGGGCCCAGCACTGATCCCTGGGGGACGCCACTGGTAACTGGCCACCAGCTGGATGTGGCACCATTCACCACCACTCTCTGGGCTCAGTCCTCCAGCCAGTTCCTAACCCAGCTCAGAGTGCTGCTGTCCAAGCCACAGGTTGACATCTTGGCCAGGAAATCTCTATCTTTATATCTCTACATCTCTATATATGTATAAATATGCATATATATGTGTTTGTATATATATATGGTGGGTTTTTTTCATTTGATTTTGACAGCCAAGAAGTAGGCAGGGTATTCCTTATGGATTACTGACTATTATGCTTCATTTTGTTGAGAGCAGCAGTAAAAAGGCAATAACCAACACTATGGCCAAAAGAGTATTGCCATTAAACTCCAGTCCTTCAAACTTGCATTGGTGTGCTCAGCTTTCTGTAGACGGGAAAAAGTCTCTGATTTCACTGAAACTCTGAAGCAGAGAGCTGAGTAAATCTATTTAGCCTTATTCTAGTTGAGACTTCAACTGATTTCTAAGGAGTGTTGCAACCAAGTCTTGACACCAAGATAAGTTTCTGGGTATGGTCAGCATTTTAAGTCCCTGAGGCAGTTTCCTGCTTTCCTGTTTGTGTCAAGATTCACCAGTTTAAAAGTTTTTCAATGTCATTTGATGCAATTAGTGCTTTACCCCTCACTGGATGGTTCCTGTGTCAGTATGAAATTGCCTTTACATGAGTGGCACGTTAAAATCTGGACCTGCAGCTCATCAATTAACTCAGACAAGTCAAGGGCCACAGTCAGATGTGCATATGACTATCACCTGTCCATACCACCATCATGTCTGTACCACCATCATATCTATACCACCATCATGTCCATCCCACCATCATGTCTGTACCACCATCATGTCTGTACCACTATCACCTGTCCATACCACCATCATGTCTGTACCACCATCATCATCTAGTGTGGGGTGTCCCTGCCCATGGCAGGGAGGTTGGAACTAGATGGTCCTTGTGGTCCCTTCCAACCCTGACTGATACTACGATACTATGATACTACGATCATGTCTGTATCACCATCATCTGTCTGTACCACTATCACCTGTTCATACCACCATCATGCCCATACCACCATCACGTCTGTACCACTCTCACCTGTCCATACCACCATCATGTCCATATCACCATCATGTCTGTACCACCATCATGTCTGTACCACCATCATCTGTCCATACCACCATCATCTGTCCATACCACCATCATCTGTCCATACCGCCATCATGTCTGTACCACTATCACCTGTCCATACCACCATCATGTCTGTACCACCATCATCATCTAGTGTGGGGTGTCCCTGCCCATGGCAGGGAGGTTGGAACTAGATGGTCCTTGTGGTCCCTTCCAACCCTGACTGATACTACGATACTATGATACTATGATCATGTCTGTATCACCATCATCTGTCTGTACCACTATCACCTGTCCATACCACCATCATGTCTGTGCCACCATCATGTCTGTGCCACCATCATGTCTGTGCCACCATCATCTGTCCATACCACCATCACCTGTCCATACCACCACCATCTGTTCTTCGACCCTTCAGCAGCTCCACCAGGCTTCCCTGCAATTACTTGAGGAGAAATGTATCTTAAAGGCTCACAGCTGTCTGTATTTACGCAAACGTGTCGATACGTCCATAGATGTGAAAAAGAGCAGAGGTGGAAAATAACAACACAGTATTTACAGCAGACCTTCAGTGAAGCAGAAACCACTGAACCTTAATGACTTTTTGATACCCAAGAGAAGTATGCAGTCAGGCCACAAACATTCAGGCTCAATAGTTTAGAGCTTTTCAAAGAAGGAGCTTGAGTATCAGTGGTAGCCTATTCAGTTTTGTGTATGGAAGGAAGGTTAAAAACCCAACCTTGTAATTTTATATCTACAAGAATCATTTACACACATTTGCAGTGCTGCACCACTTGGAGAACTGCCTAATAAAGTAATTAGAAGGTGGGGATGGGGGTGGGAGTTAAGGTACATAAAGTGTTCAGCTTTCTCTTTTCAGGCCTTGCTGAGGATTTGAATTATGTTGTTAGAGTGTAACATGTGCAAGCATTCTTTTTATTGAGCACCTCCCCTTTTGCCTTTGCCACAGGCCCCATGGAAGTAAAGAATGTCATCGAGCTGTTCCCTGCACTTCAACAACAGGACTCTTTCTTTTCTGAAGATTAAAATGAGGGTTTATGGAGTAACTTTTGAGGAAGGAGGGTGGTAATGATCCTTGAGGCCGCTTCCAACCCTAACAATTCTATGATTCTATTGTTACTACTTGTCTTTTATGGATAGAATCATGATAGAATGGTTTGGGTTGGAAGAAATCTTAAAGATCACCCAGTTCCAACCTCCCTGCCATTGGAAGGGACACCTTCCACTAAGCCAGGTTGCTCAAGGCTCTGTCTAACATGCCCTTGAATACTTCCAGAAGGGGGCATCCACAGACTCCTGGGGCAACTGGTTCTAGTGTCTCACCACCCTCACTGGAAAGAATTTCTTTCTAATTTCCAGTCTCAGTCTCCACTCCTCCAGCTCAAAGCCATTGCCCTTCATCCTGTCACTATGAGCCCTTGTAAAAAAAAATCCCTCCTCAGCTTTCTTGCAGGCCCCTTTAGTACTGGAGGGCTGCTATGAGGTCTCCCCAGAGACTTCTACTCTCCAAACTGAAGAGATCCAATCCTGAAAGGCAAAGGACAATAGAATGGGGCATGTAGTCACCATCTGTGCTAGGGAAATTGTTGTCAGTGTATCACCCAACAGGTAGGTGCTCAGACATATCTCATACTTCACTGGTCATTTACATGTACCCCTCATTGTGTTTGGGGACTTTAAGCTTGTGAAGAAGAGACAGACAAGACAAGACAGACAAGACCTCTGCTATGAGGACAGGCTGGGGTAATTCAGTCTGGAAAAGAGAAGGCTTAGGGGAGACATAACTTCAGCCTGCCAGTACCTGAAGAGGGCTGCAAGAAGGCTGGAGAGACTGTTTGCAAAGGTCTGATGGGACAGGACAAGTTCTTTGCCATGAGGGTGGAACACTGGAACAGGTTGCCCAGGGAGAAGGTTGAGGCTCCTTTCCTGGAGATATTCAAAATGAGGCTCAAGGAGGCCTTGGGCAACATCATCTAGTTGGGGATGTCCCTGCTGACTGTGGGTGAATTGAGACTGGATGACCTTTGGAGATCCCTTCTGGCCCAGACCATTTTGTTTTTCTGTGATTATATGAAAAGCTAGTATTAAAGAGGGAAAGTGAAATGAGATTAAAGAACATGGAGAACACTAATGGCTGTGAAGCTTGTAATAGAAATATTGTTGAATTTGTGCGTGTGCTGATGGTGATGCAGGATCACTCAGTATCTAGAGCCATCCAAATCATGTTTTCCTCTCCTGCTATCAGGAATTGTTTCAGTTGATCTGCATGACTTTACTAATGTGAGGAAAATGTTTAACCTAGACAAACTACCTTAAAGGACATCATAGAGAGGTTGGTGCTGGTCTCTTCTCACAGGTAATTGGTGATAGAACAAGAGGGAACAGCCTAAAGCTGCACCAGAGCAGGGTCAGACTGGACATTAGGAAGAATTTTTTCCCATCAAGAGTGGTCAGGTGTGGCTGTTTGATGCTGTGCCTTTAAGAAAGGGGCACACTGGCTAAATGTTTGTAAAATATTTTGGTATTCTAAATGAATTTCATTGGTAGGATTGTGGGAGGTGAGATTGTTAGACCCAGGGTAGCTGGGACTTTCTCTCAGTCTTCCTTCCTTCGCTGTCCCTCTCGGCTGGATCTGCTTCTGGGATTCTGGCCAACTAAGATAAGATACCAACTCCCTGTGCAAGGCCTTTCGTCCATTCCTGCCCTGTTAACCGTCCACATCTCTTTTCTACCTCTTTTGGGGGAGAAGGGAGGTAGGGGGGTGAAGGGGGCACAGGGGGAAGCCCCCTCTGTGGGGGGTCTGGTTTCTGGTTGAGTTCATTTGCTGTATATTCCTGTATATATTGTAAAATACCTGCGTTTGTTGTGTTACATATAATCTGTTTCCTTGTAAAATATACTCTCATTTCTCCGACTGGGTTTAGCCGTGGTCTCTTTCTCAGTGGGGGAGGGAAAGCAGAGCCTTTCCTTTCAAACCACCACAACACTTTTTTTTATTGGCGCCCAACGTGGGGCCCGAATGCTCTATGGGGTTGGCTAAAGAACTGGAAGAAGAATGGCTGGCAGAGGAAAGGAAAACCCATCTGGGCAGCAGACCTGTGGCAAGACATTGCTGAGCGAATCGAGAGAATTCCAGTGAAGGTGAGACACATTGATGCTCACATTCCTAAGAGTAAGGCTACTGAGGAACAGCAGCACAACCATCAGGCAGATTTAGCTGCAAGAGTTTCTCAAGTAGATAAGGACTCTGATCTTGATCTCAACTGGAAACACCGAGGCGAGATATTCTTAGCTCGGTGGGCTCACGATTCATCAGGACATCAAGGCAGAGATGCAACATACCAATGGGCTCATGACACAGGCATTGGAATATGCTGCCCAGGGAGGTGGTGGAGTCCCCAAGCTTGGCTGTGTTTCAAGGTGGTTTGGATGTGGTGCTTGGGGCTATGGTTTAGGGGTGCCCCTTGTAGAGTAGGGTTCTGAGCTGGACTTGGTGATCCCGAGGGTCTGTTCCAACCTGAATGTTTCTGTGGTTCTGTGACAGTAGAAACCAGAGCACAGAATTCACTTGTGAGCAATTCTAAGCTAATGAAGTGACAATTGGCTCATAATAGGAAGATCATTTCACTTGGTGTTTCCATTTTCCCAGCTTATTGCAGGGGTTTGTTAGAATTGTATGTTTCCACTGTCTCATGAAGACAAAGTTTTTGTGCCTGGCTTTCACTGGAATAGAATAGAATAGAATAGAATAGAATAGAATAGAATAGAATAGAATAGAATAGAATAGAATAGATGAGGTTGGAAGAGACCTTCAAGATCATTGTGTCCAACCTATCGACCAATCCAACCCACCTAAACAACTAAACCATGGCACCAAGCACCCCATCAAGTCTCCTCCTGAACACCTCCAGTGATGATGACTCCACCACCTCCCAAGGCAGCCCATTCCAAAGGGCAATCACTCTCTCTGTATAGAACTTCCTCCTAACCTCCAGCCTAAACCTTCCCTGGCACAGCCTGAGACTGTGTCCTCTTGTTCTGGTGCTGCTTGCCTGAGAGAAGAGACCAACATCTGCCTGTCTACAACCTCCCTTCAGGTAGTTGTAGAGAGCAATAAGGTCACCCCTGAGTCTCCTCCTCTCCAGGCTAAGCAACCCCAGCTCCCTCAGCCTCTCCTCATAGGGCTTGTGTTCCAAACCTCTCACCAACTTCGTTGCCCTTCTCTTAGCACTTCAGAGGTGTGTGGCCCTGCCAGTCCTGCTGGGATGGTTATACACAGTAAACACGATGAGAGAAGTCCTTGGAGAAGCCAAGTTCAACAGAGAAAAATAGGTTGTTTATTTTAATTTTAGGTACAGACAAAGCTGAATTATCTCCAAAATCACCACAAATAATTTATCATGTTAGCTAGGCACTTTCTTCCCTGCCCTGTCATCGGATCTAATGGTTCTTTCTTAATTTACGACAGAAATACCATGGAATAAGGTAAATGTCAGCTATAATGATGCTGTTTGTTATGATGAAAACACAGAGGAGGAAATTATGTTTAATGCATCAAAGCAAGAAATTTCAAATAGGTTATTTCAGCTCCCTTGATTTAGTGTTTCTTTGAGGGAAAGAGGAATGAAGGAAAGGTGAGAAATTCTTAAAGAAAATAACAGTGTGGAAAAGTGCATCAGAGAGTTGTCAAAGACTCTGAGAGAAACAAAAGATTCTAGATGTAGAAACATGTGTGTCTCATAGATGAAGGACCTATGAGCTCTTTCAGAGATTGCTAGACACACTAACATCCAGCTAGCTAATGATCAGTTAGTGTCTTCTGGCATGGGGAACTGACTCCTCACATAGAAAAACAGAATGGTCTGGGCCAGAAGGGATCTCCAAAGGTCATCCAGTCTCACCTCACCCACAGTCAGCAGGGACATCCCCAACTAGATGATGTTGCCCAGGGCCTCCTTGAGCCTCACCTTGAATATCTCCAGGGAAGGAGCCTCAACCATCTCCCTGGGCAACCTGTTCCAGTGTCCCACCACCCTCATGGTAAAGAACTTGTTCCTAACATCCAATCTAAATCTGCTCTGCACTAGTTTGAAGCCATTGCCCCTGGTCCTGTTCCTGCAGGCTTTTGCAAGCAATCTCTCTCCAGCTCTCCTGTAGCTCCCTTCAGGTACTGGCAGGCTGCTATTAGGTCTCCCTGGGGCCTCCTCTTCTCTGGGCTGAACACCCCCAGGCCCATCTACCTCTCCTCGTGGCAAAGGTGCTCCAACCCCCTGATCATTTTCATGGCCCTCCTCTGGACCCTCTTCATCAGGTCCATGTCCTTCCTGTGCTGAGAGCTCCAGACCTGTACACAGTACTCGAGGTGAGGTCTCACCTGAGCAGAGCAAAGTGGCAGAAGACATGAAGAGCTACCTGGATCTGAACTGACTTCAGTGTGCTCTGCCACCACTCTGCTGTGTTTCTTTCATCAAAGTTTTTCTACTAATTCCTCTCCACCATAACCCATCTGTAATGGGTTGGGGCAGATCCCCTCCCCACCACAGGTAGAAATAAAACACTCAGACAAACGGATTGCAAAAGTGATGAAAGTTTAAATAGAAAGCAGTGAATGTTACAGAAAACCCAAAGTGCAGTGACAAAGAAAGATCCCATCCCCACCTGAGGGTGCATGCAAAACCCCCAGGGCTCCTTCTTCCCCCTCCCTCTGCTGGGCTAGTCTCAGCTGGCCAGGCCTGAGACTGCCCATCCCCCTGTGGCCTTGGGCCCAATCAGGCCCATGGCCGGGAGATCTCTCCCCCAGTTACCAAGTCTCGGAGAGGGAAGGAAAGAGGAAGTGCCAGACTCCGCACTGGATCTTATAGTGGTGCAAAGAATTATGGTAGGAAATACACAATTTCCTGTGTCCATCCCTCTGGGCTGGACTTCTGGACACAGGAAGTGAATGCACCAGGGGGGCACCCAGCTCAAACTACAACATGCCACCCCTGTATTTCATACCATAATCTTTGCACCCAAACACATCATCAAATCAGAAATCTTCTGATGACACGTCCGGCGGAGTCCATATCTTCATCTGGGCGTCCACTCAAACAGTCTCTCATTCAGGCTCAAGCATCAGTCCATTCCAGTTGTTCTTCCTCATGTGATGGAACCTCCCAGCGACGCAGTCCTTCTCCTGCAGTGTGAATTCCTTGTGGACTCCTTGGGGACATCCTGGTCACCTGGAAATACCTCACAACTTCTCAGCTAAGCCTTTACTCTCATATTCAGCGGCAAATTCTCCACCCCTGGGGCAGGCCAGTCGGAACAATCCGGCTCCACGACTGCTTTTTTCAATCCATCCAGGGTGCCGCAGCCAACCGCTTTCACGCGGACCAAAGCTACACGGATGCATGTCAGAGGCACTCCGCACCCCCCACTGGGTGCTCGCGTACCGAGGCAGCACAGCATCTGGCTGCACAACCTCCACCCCCGGCAGAGGGAGGAGTTGCGCCACAGCCCACTGAAGAAGCAGGGAGGCGGAGCCAGGTGCTCGGCGCCATTTTCGGAACACGTCCGAAAACACCAGGGAAAGATTTACAGCTGCCGCCGCCGCCTGAACGCAGCCCGGCTCGGGCGGTGCCGCCGCCACCGCCTGAACGCGGCCCGGCCCGGCCCCCGCCGTCTCTGTCGCCGCGATGCAGAGTCCAAGTCACCTCCAGCAGTCGCTTGCCCGCTCGCCGCGGGTGTCCGCTCCCCGCAGCGGCTGCGGGCCAACCACGCTCTGCTTGCCGCTGCCCCTCCTCCGCTCCCTGCCGCTCCGCAGAGAACGAGGAGAAGGCAGGTCTCGCCTTCTTAGGCTACTCGAGCACTCTTAAGCCACCCTGGGCAGAAAGTCACAGAAAGAGCCACCCCTCGCTGTTCCCAAGCAACAGGAGGGACTTCCATGCCATCAGCCACGCACCAGGTATCCTTCTGCAGTCCACAGGAGTTCACACAGTCGCCCCGGTAACACAAAACCTGAGCCCCAACTTTCCAAACCCAAACCGACGCCCAGAACTAAATTTAAACTCTCCATCTTTTGCAATCCAAGCTGCAGTTGGCCCCACGTTGAGCACCAAAAATGTAATGGGTTGGGGCAGATCCCCTCCCCACCACAGGTAGAAATAAAACACTCAGACAAACGGATTGCAAAAGTGATGAAAGTTTAAATAGAAAGCGGTGAATGTTACAGAAAACCCAAAGCGCAGTGACAAAGAAAGATCCCATCCCCACCTGAGGGTGCATGCAAAACCCCCAGGGCTCCTTCTTCCCCCTCCCTCTGCTGGGCTAGTCTCAGCTGGCCAGGCCTGAGACTGCCCATCCCCCTGTGGCCTTGGGCCCAATCAGGCCCATGGCCGGGAGATCTCTCCCCCAGTTACCAAGTCTCGGAGAGGGAAGGAAAGAGGAAGTGCCAGACTCCGCACTGGATCTTATAGTGGTGCAAAGAATTATGGTAGGAAATACACAATTTCCTGTGTCCATCCCTCTGGGCTGGACTTCTGGACACAGGAAGTGAATGCACCAGGGGGGCACCCAACTCAAACTGCAACACCATCACATTCTCAAAGCTAGTTTTCCAGCCTTCTGGATTCCTGTTCCTTCTGTGCACGTCTTCTGCAGAGGCTGCTGTATTTGGCTTGGTGGCTTCTCCACAGAACAAAATCAATCCTTAGTTTACTTTTATTACGGCCCAAACCTGTGACAAAAACGAGCCAAAAATGATTGATGGGTATGAGGAGAAGAGTTAGGAGTGAGATGGACAGGTATCAGACAGAAAACGCTTGCATGTCCTTCACCAGTTGCTAGAAGTACTCTCTTTGTATTTGCTGTTCGTAGCCCTATTCAAGCTCTTAGATCTGACCGAGCACTTGCTGAAGGGACTCCTCTCCTGCTGTCAATAGCAGATCCATAGGCAGAAGCTATAGCTGTGGCTGCAGGTGTCAGCATATTCCCTGCTTCTCTTGCTTCCCCTACTGGCTTTGTCCACCATTTGTGACTTGCTTCTCACCTGGCATAACTGTGAGGTGGCTTTGACAGAAACAGTGCTTTGCATGTCTTTCACCCTTTTACAGCTCTTGAAGAGAAAGGAAAGGAAAGGTAAAAGGAAGCTAGAGGCAAGGGTCATGATTGCGAAATGTGATGAACAATAGGAGTAGGAATGATAGAAAGACCCAAAAATACAGCAAGAGAGAAGAGTGAAACTATATATACAGAGTGTTGAGGTATGGCAAGGAAGTTTAGGAGGAACCAGGAAAATTCTGGAGGAGAAAACAACTCTGCAAATAATGAAAAAAAATAATAAAGGAGTTTGAGAAAGATGAAGGAGGTTGATTGGCTGTGTGCTTACAGAGACAGAGAAGGATTTGGCATTAAAAGAATTTGGCTTGATACTTGGTAGCTGGGGTTGCTTAGTCTGGAGAGGAGGAGACTCAGGGGTGACCTTATTGCTCTCTACAACTACCTGAAGGGGGGTTGTAGTGAGGCAGAGGTTGGTCTCTTCTCCCAGGCAACCAGTACCAGAACAAGAGGACACAGTCTCAGGCTGCGTCAGGGGAGGTTTAGGCTGGAGGTTAGGAGGAAGTTTTACACAGAGAGAGTGATTGCCCACTGGAATGGGCTGCCTGAGGAGGTGGTGGGGTCGCCGTTGCTGGGGGTGTTCAGGGCGAGACTTGACAGGATGCTTGGTTCCATGGTTTAGTTGATTGGGTAGTGTTGGATGATAGGTTGGACATGATGATCTCGAGGGTCTCTTCCAACCTGGTCTGGTCTATTCTATTCTATTCTATTCTAGTCTATTCTACTCACTGGGCAGATCAAGTAAGGAAAGGCAGAGTTTATTTTCTGCTTTCCTTTTAACCTAGATAAGGTTGATAAGATGTTACAAATATAGATATCTCACAGTGTGGCATTCTCCCCTTTACTAATGAAATTAATGACTTGACACCATTTTTTCTTCCATTTTTGTTTTCTCAAGCTTTTTTTCCTGGTTAGATCATGCCCCAAATGTCTTATTGCTATTAGACACCGTGTGCTCCATCCAGCAGCACAGCCGCATCCACGCAAGGTGCATAACAGGGTGGCTCAGGCAACAAAAGAGATCTGTACCATGAAATTAAAAGGAAGCAAACAAAATCCACTTCAGCAGAGGAGACCTATACCATGAGATGAAAAGGAGGCAAAAGATATCTACCTCAATAGAGGAGATCTATACCATGAGATGAAAAGGAGGTGAAAGAAACCGACCTCAGTAGTGGAGATCTATACCATGAGATGAAAAGGAGGTGAAAGAAATCTACCTCAGCAGAGGAGATCTATACCATGAGATGAAAAGGAGGTGAAAGAAATCCACTTCAGCAGAGGAGTTATATACCATGAGTGTAAAAGGAGGCAAATATATTTACCTCAGCAGCACTTCCTGCTAATTCACTGCTCAAAGTGTTGACTTGACTTCATAACCACTTTCTGAGGTTCACATAGTGAGGCTAAGGGATGGGATGCAGGCTCTCAACCAAACTGAATATTAATAGTTCAAACAAAAAAAAAAAAGTTAAAAACATTGAAATTCTTTCTACATACTGCACAAAATTATTATTATTAATAATATAGTAATATTATATATAAATTATAGCATTAAATAATACTAATAAATTATAGTAATATTATATATACATTATACTGACAATAATAGTTGCTGTTGTTGTTGTTATTATTATTATTATTATTATTATTATTATTATTATTATTATTATTATTATTATTATTATTATTATTATTATTATTATTAATGTCTACCCAGCAGAATAACTCTTGATGCTGTTTTGGCATTTGCTCTTTTTTTCCCCTGAGATATTGAAGGCATGCCCTGCCTGTTGAAATGCAGTAAATACCCAATCTTCTTTGTATATTGGCCAAAGGAAATGATTTTCTGTCTTTTCCTGTGCACATATATGCACACCCTCACACTCTTGCAGATAAAGAAACATTCACCTGTTTAAAGTATGGAGAAAGAAAATTAAAGAAATTGGAGGAAAAAAAAAAAAAAGGAAAAAGGATATAAAAGTTCACATGTGAAAAAAATGAACCAATTTAATCCTTAAACTTCCCATTAAGTAAAGGCAGGATTGTCCTCTTTATTCTGAAGTGGTGACAGAGGCCCAAGAGTGGATGATTCACTCAAAATGTGACAGGACAGAGAGAGTCAATGTCTGGGCCACTATGTGGAATTCAAATGGTCCCTATTAACCAGGACCTCTTTCACAATGCAGAGAACAACCTTCAAGTTGGCAGTAGGCTCAAGCTTTCATTGAAAGGTCATTTGGTGGTCACTGAAGCAAGTCTATTTCCTAATGCATGGATGTCCTCTTCACTAAAGACTTCTTTAGATGACCTCTTCTTTGAAGTTATGCCAGGTAAAGCACTGTCTTGGTTTAGAATGGGGCAAAAGAATGACACTCACACGCATGGACTGGATAGTGATGGAAAGCTTAATTGGAAAAGCAATTGGTGTTCTACAAAACTACAGAGGCATAGTGAAAAAGATGTCCCAAAGTATACAGAGTCCCTTACACTGCACCCAAAGGTCCCAGGCTTCCCTTAGAATCATAGAATCACAGAATCAAGCAGGTTGAAAAAGGCCTCAGAGATCATCAAGTCCAACCTATTACCTAATGCCTGCTAATCAACTAAAACATGGCTCCAAGTGCCACATCCAAGCCTTTTCTGAACACCTCCAGGGATACAGACTCCACCACCTCCCTGGGCAGCACATTCCAATGGCAAATCTCTCTTTCTGGGAAGAACTTCTTCCTAACATCCAGCCAAAACTTCCCCGGGCACAGCTTGAGACTGTGTCCTCTTGTTCTGGTGCTGCTTGCCTGGGAGAAGAGACCAACCCCCACCTGGCTACAACCTCCCTTCAGGTAGCTTAGACAGCAATAAGGTCTCCCCACCTGAGGGTGCACACAAAGTCCCCAGGGCTCTTTCTTCCCCCCCTGCCGCTAGGCTGGTCTCAGGCTGGCCACATCTGAGACTGCCCCTCCCCGCTTCTCCTCCTGGCATTAGGCCTGGACAGGCTTAAAAGGCCTGAGGTACTCCCCCAGTGTTCCCGATAGGGAGCATCTCCCACAGGATCAGAGATGGAAGAAAGAGCAAGATGGATTTCTAGGGTGCAGGATTTATGGGCAGAAATACACTGCTTCCTGTGCACACCTGCTGGGGGCACACTGGACACTGAAGGTGTACACTGATGTGGCAGCCCAGGAAGCACTCAGCCTAAGCTGCCACAAGCACAGACTGAGCGAGCAGGCTCACGTCATCTCTCAGAGCTAGCACCTTTCCCTGAGAAGCTAGGTGCCAGCTGAGTGGCAGAGGAGTATTTGCTTGTGGCACGTGGTCTCTTACTCGGCCTGCCAGTCAGCTGCTTTCTAGCAGCACGTGGAGAATGCACTGGGTTTTAAAAATATAGAGAAATGTGAGGTGATTGGATTCTTGTCGGTGTTCTTTAGATTGAAAGAGCAGCAGCAGCAAGTGGAATCTGTTGCCCTACATAAATCAGAGTGTGGAGTGGCCCATGGTTAATTGTCTTCCTATGATGGAATATCGATCTGGTCAGCATTGAGTCCACCAAGTTTTAAAGTTAGGCAAATCTTCCTACAGCCTACATCATCATAATCATGAGTAACGAGGATTAAATTCGTACTGAGGACAACTTGTTGGTTATTTTTTGTCTCCTCACATATAAATGAGGACATGATCTGGGAACTGCATCCTTATGGTGAGATTCACAGATTCACAGGTTGAGTTGGGTTGGAAGTGACCCTCAAAGTTCATCTTGTCTAACCCCCCTTGCAGTGCTCAGGGACATCTCCAACTAGATCAGGCTGCTCAGGGCCATATCAACCACAACATCGTAACAAAAACCGTTCATACATATGCAGATCCCAGCAGGGACTAAAACTGCACTCCCTTCCAAAAACTGGAAGGGAAAATGGCAATGTGCAAAATGCAGCCCCGTGAGAAGACACCCACCTGGCACGATGCTGCATGTATGTGGTAAGGGACACTGCATGTTGGGGGGTTGGATTTTTAAAATCCTTCATTTTTTGAAGGGGAACACACTGCCTAACTTGGGGACTGCCAACTGGATACAAAGCTTCTCACACTTAGGTTGCTACCTGTGGCAGTTTTAGGCTATGCCTTCAAATTTTTTTCACAGATCCTGAGCAGAAAAGTAGTAAAATGTCAATTAATCACTATTGGGTGTAGAAAGGAAACCAAAGACAATTCTAAACAATCCATTGGAGAATATCTACCATAACACTGCTTGTACCAAAACAATTCTCTTCTTCTCTTCTCTTCTCTTCTCTTCTCTTCTCTTCTCTTCTCTTCTCTTCTCTTCTCTTCTCTTCTCTTCTCTTCTCTTCTCTTCTCTTCTCTTCTCTTCTCTTCTCTTCTCTTCTCTTCTCTTCTCTTCTCTTCTCTTCTCTTCTCTTCTCTTCTCTCGTTGCTCTGGAGAGATGCTAACTTAATTCTGCTTGACCTTGACTGCATAGTTTTGGCTAAGTCTAACAGCAACTTTCTCTGCTCTCTCTCTCTCTCCATTTTTTAGCCATTGGGGTCTGGGTGGGCAGGGATGAAGAACCTGGTAGCTTCTCCTGGTCTCTGACCAAGGGGATCCATGTACTGTTTGTTAATTGTAAATCCCTGTAGATATTGTTACTCCTGGATATTCATTGCATTCCATTGTAGATTGTAATTTGCCTGTAAATACAGCTTCCATTTGCTTCCAACGGGGCTGGTATGGCAAAATTAATGTTGGGGAGAAAATTTCAACCCACCACAATACCTGAAATCTAGGCCCAGTGTAAACTGACAAGATGAGCTGTGAATAATAGTTCTTCACTGCCCATAAAATGCATGTTCAGTTCTCAAAGAGTCCCAGCAAGAGAGCCATCTTCTTCCAGCAGATCTGAAGCATCATGCCTTTGTTTAGAATAGAATAGAATAGAACAGCATAGAATAGAACAGCACAGAATAGCATGGCATGGCATAGCATAGCATAGCATAGCATAGGATAGCACAGCATAGCATAGCATAGAATAGAATAGAATAGACCAGGTTGGAAGAGACTTTCAAGATCATCATGTCCAACCTATCATTCAACACCACCTAATCAACTAAACCATGCAACCAAGCATCCTGTCAAGCCTTGTCCTGAACACCCCCAGCGATGGCAACCCCACCACCTCCTCGGGCAGCCCATTCCAATGGGCAATCACTCTCTCTGTGTAAAACTTCCTTCTAACCTCCAGCCTAAACCTCCCCTGGCACAGCCTGAGACTGTGTCCTCTTGTTCTGGTACTGGTTGCCTGGGAGAAGAGACTAACCCCTGCCTGACTACAACCCCCCTTCGGGTAGTTATAGAGAGCAATAAGGTCACCCCTGAGTCTCCTCTTCTCCAGGCTAAGCAATCCCAGCTCCCTCAGTCTCTCCTCATAGGACTGTGTTCCAAGACCCTCACCAACTTTGTTGCCCTTCTCTGGACACCTTCCAGCAAGTCAACCTCCTTCCTAAACTGAGGGGCCCAGAACTGGACACAGGACTCAAGGTGCAGCCTAACCAGTGCAGTGTACAGGGGCAGAATGACCTCCCTGCTCCTGCTGGCCACACTGTTCCTGATGCAGGCCAGGATGCCATTGGCCCTCTTGGCCGCCTGGGCACACTACTGGCTCATGTTCAGCTGCTGTCCACCAGCACCCCCTGGTGCACCCACCATCACCAGGTCCCTCTCTGCCTGGCCGCTCTCCAGCCACTCTGACCCCAGCCTGTAGCTCTGCATGGGGTTGCTGTGGCCAATGTGCAGAACCCGGCACTTGGATGTGTTCAATCTCATGCCCTTGGACTCTGCCCATCTGTCCAGCCTGTCGAGGTCCCTCTGCAGAGCCTCTCTACCCTCCAGCAGATCAACTCCTGCCCCCAGCTTGGTGTCATCTGCAAATTTACTGATGATGGACTCAATGCCCTCATCCAGATCATCAATAAAGATTACCCCCATAGTCCCACGGTGACCTTAAAGCTTATTTGATGCAGCTTTAGGCATCTTGCCTGTATGCTTCCCCACATGAAACATCTTTAAAAATAACACCAAGACACTATAAAAATTGCATGTTGGAGATCAATCATAGGAGAATCATGTCCACTAATACAGCTCTTGCAGGGAGTGGCCTATGCTAATCGGGTTGCTGAATCTGCTTCTGAACTTTGGAGAGTTGTGGTACTGAGGGTTTTACAGGGTCCTGTGCTTCATGTATGATGTCTTGTCCTTCAGTCTGGGGAAAAGAAGGCTCCAGAGAGACCCTGCTGTGGCCTCCCAGTATCTGAAGGGGGCTACAAGAAAGCTGGGGAGGGACTTTTGAGGGTGCCAGGGAGTGACAGGACTGCAAGGGATGGAGCAAAACTAGAAATTCAGATTGGATGATAGGAAGAAGTTGTTCCCCATGAGAGTGGTGAGAGACTGGCACAGGTTGCCCAGGGAGGTGGTGGCAGCCTCATGCCTGGAGGTTTTTGCAGCCAGGCTGGATGTGGCTGTGAGCAATCTGCTGTAGTGTGAGGTGTCCCTGCCCATAGCAGGGGGATTGGAACTGGATGAGCCTTGAAATCCCTTCCAACCCTGACAATTCTATGATTCTGTGATTCTATGTCCCTTAGTATCATCAGATGAGAGAGAAATGAAGCACATCCTTCCATATAGCCATCAAAGAAATATGGAGAGTCACAGAATGTCTGCTAATTTTCCTGTCAGAGGCAGTGATTTGAAAAATGCCCCACAAAGACTCAAGAAGAAGCTGCAGTGAAAATGAAAACAAATGGTATTAAAAGTCTAGAAATAGAAACCAATCTTAGCAATAGTAGGTGGGCCTTCCTGGCCTCTCTCCCATGTTCAAATGGCACAAATAACAATTGGAGTATGACTGTTACATATTTGTGATTGATGGTTCTCTTGCATAGTAGATAATCAGTTCTTTTTAATTCCAGCTCTTATGCAATAATATTGAACTATCTTATGAAGGAGAGGTGAGTAAATTAGAACATGGTACAAAAAATGGTATTTTTCACTGCCAGTTGGGACTGCTGGAATTCACTCTGACGGGTGGAAACAGAGTTTAACACTGGTATTTATTTGTTTGGTTGAGTCATAGAACCACAGAATTGTCAGGGTTGGAAGGGACTTCAAGAATCATCCAGTTCCAACCCCACTGCCATGGGCAGGGACACCTCACACTACAGCAGGTTGCTCACAGCCACATCCAGCCTGGCTACAAAAACCTCCAGGGATGAGGCTGCCACCACCTCCCTGGGCAACCTGTGCCAGTCTCTCACCACCCTCATGGGGAACAACTTCTTCCTAACATCCATTCTGAATTTACTCACTTCTTGTTTTGCTCCATTCCCCCAGCCCTATCACTCCCTGACACCCTCAAAAGTCCCTCCCCAGATTTCTTGGAGCCCCCTTCAGATACTGGGACACCACAGCAAGGTCTCCTCAGAGACTTCTCCAAACTGAACAGCCCCAGCTCTCTCAGTCTGTCTCCATAGCAGAGCAGCTCCAGCCCTCTGCTCATCCTCATGGCCCTTCTCTGGACACCTTGCAGCACCTCCAGATCCTTCCTGTAATAGAGGCTCCAGAATTGGACATAGAGCTCCAGGTGTGGTCTCACCAGAGTGGGAGAATCACCTCCCCTGACCTTGTGGCCACACTTCTCTTGCTGCATCCCAGGCTCTGGTTGCCTTTCTGGGCTGAAAGTGCACACTCATGTTTTCCTTTACTGTTTTATTTTTGGGGTAATATTAACAAGTTTTATATCTATAGAAGCTAAGATGAAAAGTGAAATTGAATATCAAACTTCAAGACAGGAGGTGAGGGCTTGGTAGGGTCAGGAAAGAATTGAATTGCTCTTATCTCCCTATCCCATTGTGCACAGCACAGAAGAGTGGGATGGGTCCATACTGTTTTTTCCCCCTGATGTACTAATTTACAGGCCTTCAAGAAAAAAGTGTTGGAGCAAATGGACCAGTGGACTAACCTAGGGTGGACTAACCTAGGTTGAAACCTGATTTCCTCTCATCTCACCTTTTTGTGAATTTAAGCAATACTTTGAACAGTAAATATCACATTCTAATGTGCAGAAAGGCATTTTTAATGCTCATGTCTGGGAATGGGAAATACAGTAGGTCTCAATTTGCACAGCAAGCAGGTCTTAGCTATCTTGTTTATCTCCCAACACTGAAGGTTGTGAGACTGTTTTATCCCTTCAAATACCTGAGATTTAGAATTCTAAAAATTTAAAAGTTGACCTCTGCATGGTCAGCTCTGTTTATATGGCAAATCAGATGGGAATAGGGGCATAGCATTGTCAAAATGATGGCTTTAGAGGAGTAAAGTCACCATCACTGGAGGTGTTTAGGAGGGGACTGGATGGGGTGCTTGGTGTCATGGTTTAGTTGCTTAGATGGTGTTGGATGATAGGTTGGACTTGATGATCTCAATGGTCTCTTCCAACCTGGTTAATTCTATTCTATTCTATTCTATTCTATTCTATTCTATTCTATTCTATTCTATTCTATTCTATTCTATTCTATTCTATTCTATTCTATAAGGTATGTGAGACTCCTGCAGGCTGCCTAAGGAGGTGGTGGAGTCACCAAACCTGGATGTGTTTAAAGGTGGTTTGGATGTGGTGCTTGGGGATGTGGTTTAGTGATGACCCTTGCAGAGTAGGGTTAATGGTTGAGCTTGGTGATCCTGAGGGTCTGTTCCAACCTGAATGTTTCTGTGATTCTGTGATTTGGTATGTAGCCATCTTTCTTCTCCAGATAGAAGCTAAGGTCCCAAGGTTACCTGGTAAGGTAGCAGTGTTACCTGTCCTTGTGAGGAAATAAACATTATGTGGGCACTTACCCCCCCTGCCCCATTATATATGTTTTTTTGCAAGAATATCCTTTTTTGGCTGCTTCTTGAGAGGCTACATTGATGTGCAACACGGTAATAGATGATGAGTGGAAACATAAAATGCATCAACCATTATCTGCATTTTAGTTTGACTACTAGAAAGAAGAAAGCAACATCGCCCGTTAGAAGCACTGGTTGCCCATGGTGGTATGTGCCCTGAGAATGTTAGTGTTGGAGCTGAAGTGGTGCTGGTGTAACACAAGGATGTTTGGGAAGAGAATTTGTAGTGTACTGTGGTGGGTTGAAATCACCCCCCAACTAATTTGGAGAAACTACCCCCCAGAATAAATCTCCAGACCAGCTCAGTGTGGGATGGAAGCCAATGAAGCTCTAGTTACAAGCAAACTAAACTGTAGAAATATGAAATGCAATGAATATGTACAAAATATGCAATAGATGGACAATAGAAAGATATTTACCATTCATAAACAACACAGAAACTCCTCAGACTCACCTGGATGGATCCAGATTCCTCACCAACTTCATTGCCCTTCTCTGGACACCTTCCAGCAAGTCAACATCCTTCCTAAACTGAGGGGCCCAGAACTGGACACAGGACTCAAGGTGTGGCCTAACCAGTGCAGTGTACAGGGGGAGAATGACCTCCCTGCTCCTGCTGGCCACATTGTTCCTGATGCAGGCCAGGATGCCATTGGCCCTCTTGGCTACCTGGGCATACTGCAGGCTCATGTTCAGCCTACCATCAACCAGCACCCCCAGGTCCCTCTCTACCTGGCCGCTCTCCAGGCACTCTGACCCCAGACTGTAGCTCTGCATGGGGTTGCTGATAGTAGCTTCCCCTTCTCCTTGGCCAGGTGTTCCTTGTGATGGTTATTACTTGTCAATATCTGTATCATATTGTAACTCCTGCTCCTGTATATTTTGTACATCTTTATTGCATTCCATTGGAGAGTGTAGTTCTTGCTTGTAAACACAGCTTCATTTGCTTCTAACTGAGCTGCTCTGACAAAAGTTAATACTGGGGGGAAACTTCTACCCACCACACATGGCATAAGAGTTTTTCAGTCTGTTTACATGGGTGGCCTCAGTTTTTTATTTTAATGAGTAAGGACTGAAGAGAATGGAAGTGAGGAAGCGCAAATGCTTTTACTTCTGTGGAGGATGCAATATTGAGTCAACTACGTGTTCATGATTTAACGTTTATTTGAATTTACTCTTGAAATTTATTGCAGTCCCATCACTTCCAGATTCTCAGGTAATATTCTTGACCATCAGAATCGTTATTCACAGCTACACTTCAAAAGTAGTTGGGCTTTTTATTAGTTAGAGGGTGTTTGTGAGTTACAAGTTCTTGGCTGCTCCTCCTGTCCTGTCTCAAGCAAACATTTTCATTTGGTATGGCCAGTTCAGGGTACTGGATGCTTTAAAGCATCCAGCAGCTTCTATATAAGATCTCAAAAGCCTTAATATTATCTGAATTGAGGATTAAAAAGCGATGATACTTCCAAAGGTTTTCACAATACTTCCTTCTCTGCCTGTTGTGCACTGCACATTCTTAAAGAGTGACATGCCCCCCTCAGACGTAAATTAACAATCTTGTGAACTTTGTTCTTTTGTGAACAATGACTCAAGCAGCTCCAAAAGTTTCTCGGATGAATCAGAATGTACTCCTTCTAAAATGAATGTCCATTACACTCCCTGGTACTATGCATAAACTCTCATTTATAGAAAAGGCAACTTTTCAACTCATTCTTCTCGTCACTAACAGACCTATGACTTACATAATGCATATGAGCAAATGTAGCATGTGACTGACATAGAGTCATAGAATTGTCAGGGTTGGAAAGGACCTCAAGGATTATTCAGTTCCAACCCCCTGCCATGGGCAGGGACACCTCACACTACAGCAGGTTGCTCACAGCCACGTCCAGCCTGGCTGCAAAAACCTCCAGGGATGAGGCTTCCACCACCTCCCTGGGCAGCCTGTGCCAGTGTCTCACCACCCTCATGGGAAATAACTTCTTCCTAACATCTAATCTACCCATTTCTAGTTTTGCTCCATTTCCCCCAGTCCTGACACCCTAAGAACTCCTTCCCCAGCTTTCTTGTAGCCCCCTTCAGATCCTGGAAGGCCACAAGAAGATCTGCCTTCTCCTCTCCAGACTGAACAACCCCAACTCTCTCATTCTGTCCTCATAGCAGAGCAGCTCCAGCCCTCTGCTAACCCTCGTGGCCCTTCTTTGGACACGTTCCAGCACCTCCAGGTTCTTCCTGTAATAGAGGCTCCAGAATTGGACACAGTGCTCAAGGTGTGGTCTCAGCAGAGTGGAGTAGAGAGGGAGAATCCCCTCCCTCTAGCTGAATTTGTGAGGCATTTGTTTCATGCTGCTCAGTCTTTTGATTTTGTTGCATACCTTCTGTCTCTTAAAGTCTATCTTACACTCACCATAAGGCTGGTGAGGCACTGGTACAGGTTGCCCGAAGAGGTGGTGGAAGCCCATGGCAGGGGCTTTGGAACTAGATGATCCTTGAGGTCCTTCCAACCTTGACAATTCTGTGATTCTATAATTCTATGATTTTACACGTGACCTGCTACAGCTTGTAGAAGAAACCAAGCCCATTCTAGCCACAGAAAAGATTAGTCCTGCCTTCAACTTTGGATGTGGCTTGAAGCCTTTTGCATGCTACTAATTTTAGGGCAGTACTCACCTGCCAACATGGACCTAAGAAAATCATAACTTCTTGTTGTTGGGGTTTTAATAGATTCACTTATCTTGCTCATTAATATTGATTTAGTTTATCTGGTAAAAATCTTATTTCTTCCTCAAACTAAATCCTTACATTTTGTAGGTATACAAGTGTTTGCTAACCAGTCCAGTGGCTGAAATCAGAGAGGCAAGCCAGAAGAAACATGCAAGTCAGGTATGATGAACTTAATCCAAGTGCTGTAACCAAGGAGAGGCCTTCAAAGAAAGCTCTTCCTAAAGAAAAGGGGTTGATTGATCTTTGCTTAGGCTTCTAAGAGGACTACCACCAATTTTTCTCACTGGCTAATGTGAGTTTAGGATCTTACCACTCTGTTGGAGCAATTTGACTCTTGTATCATGTCTGTAGTGTGCCTACAAAGAAGAAAGTCTACTAAGACATAAAGTGGGGATTTAGATTAGTTTATAGGAAGATAACCTCTCTGCACAGTTCTCTGTCTGTGTGAAAGGGATAATGTATTTAATTACAGCATGAGAAGTTTGAGGATTAATTGGTTAATGAACAGTAGTACCCTGAGCAAGAAAAGTGTGTTCTAAATGCTTTACCATAGAAATTTCTACACTACCTAAAGAAAGGGGAAGAAAAGAAGCCAGTTCAGTGCTTTAAAGAATTGTGAGAATTTCATCAAGAGCATAGATAATTAAAGTCATATTAATAGATTTTCAGGTCTTCATCTTCCCCTTGAGGCCAGGTGTCCCTGATTTTTTTTTTCATTTTTTTTTTCCCTCCTTTTTTTTTTCCCCTTCAGGCAGTGTCCCTGACTCAGTTATCAAAGATCGAGAAGCAAAAGTGCTCATCTAGCTTTGAACTTGATACTTGCAGTGGAGTTACAAGGTTAAAGAAATGGGGCACGTCTGGGGTTTTGGTTTGGTTATTTGGTTTTGGTTTTTGTTTGTTTGTTTATGCTGAGCATAACACTTGAAAAATACTTTCTACGCACCTTCTCCCCCCCTTTCCGTCCCCCTAATATATTTTTAGGTTGTATGCACTCCTGTCTAGGTCTCTTCCTTAGTCCCAGATGAAGATTTCAAGGGAGATGAGAGCTCTGTTTTGCTTCTCCCTTGTATTGCAGATAGGGGGAGGAGGCGGTTATTAGAGAGAAGCGGTCTCGCTCGGTCTCTCTGTTTCTCCCTCTCTGGCTGATAGCACTTATCTCTCGCTCTCTTTCCTTCTCCTAGGTGATCCATTTCTAGGCAACGTTCTGGCTGGTGCCGGAGCTGCCAGCTCTCTCTGCATCCCACCAGCAAAGCAAGCTCCAAAAGCAACCTGCAGACCATCATCTGCTTTCCTCTGCTTTCCTTGCTCCGGGTACTCCTCCTCTCGCTCCTGCTCTGTCCAACCAGTACCTTGCGCGACAGAGCCAGCACGCTGGGCTTGATTTGCAGATCTCCAGTTGTGGGAAGCATTTTTTTTTTTCCCCAAGCGAAGGGTGGGGGGAAATCTCTGCATTACTATCTGCATTACCTTGAAGTTCACTTTTGGTTTTGGCCTCCGGGGAGGCTTTTCCTGCAGGAATCTGGTTGCTGGAAGAGGGATCGCCTGTTCTCCCCGTTGCCCGCTCCTCCCCCCTCGCTGAAGGCGAGCTATTTGCTGCGGGCTCCTGGGGCTTCTCTGGCCAAGAGGGTTTGTGTGTGTGTGCTTGTGTGTGCGTGTCTGCGTGCGTGTGTGTGTGAGAGCGTGTGCGTGGTGTGGGTTGGAAGTTGCTGTGCAGCAGCCGGGACCGAGCGGATCCCTGGACCCGGCGGAAGGATGGGGATGGTCTGACCAGCAGAGGCGTCTGCTGCCCGTGGCGGCGCCCGGGCTGGATGGATTTGCTGCCGGCGCTCCCAGCAACTCTGGTGCTGCCCAGGAGCCCCCCGAAGTGACGCGGGGTTTCGCCGAGAAGAGAGGCGCTCCGAGCCCCGGGCTCGCCGCCTGCCCAGCCGCGGCTGCTCGCCAGCCCCCGGGATTTACACGGTTCTCCGGCGGCAGCTCAAACTCTTGGGTTTCCTCCGCCGCGCTATCCTCCGCGGTGGCACCGTTTGGCGAAGAGATCTGTTGTTATAAAGCCTGGACCTCCGGAGGAGATGGAAGTTTTTTCCCTCATCCTGGTCGTGTCCGTCTGTTGGACTCGAACCTGGAAAGCGGCTATTGCGGATTCAATCATTCATATCGGTAAGGGGGTGCTGCGTCTGCTGGTACTGCTGGACACTTTTCCAGCTCTCCTTTGCAACCTTCTTTCTCTTGGCAGGCTTCCCTCCCTCCCCCCGCAGCCCCCGCTGTCTTTTTGCCTTATTCGCTTGTTGGGGTTATTTTGTTTGTTTGTTCCCCTCTTATAATTGCTTTCCACCAGGCTGTTAAGCGTCCTCCTTTCCCCTTACCGCTGTGTGTAAAGGTTTCTTGCCGACGGGGTGTATGCATGCTTTAGACCTTGAGGTTTCAAGCTGATGATAATCTGGTGGGGGGCGCAGGGCTCGGGCGCTTCTCTGGTCTTTCCCCGTAGCCCCTCAGCTCCAGTTTGCCTTCTCCCTGCTCCGACTCGCCCGCGGGCTGGGGGGACCCCGAGCCTCTCCGTATTTCCCGCACCACCGTGACAGCCACGCAAAGCCCCTTCCTTTTCCTTCCTCCGAACCCCGCACCCCATCCCGCCTTCCTCTCCCGCGGCGGAACAGGTGGTTTGGCAACGTGAGCGCTTCCCTTCCCGCGGGCGGGCGGCCACAGGGGCGGGGGGGAAGGGAGGGCACCGGCCGCCACCGTGCCCCCCGGCCCCTCTGCCCGCCGGCCGAGCATCTCCTGGGGCCGCGGCGCCCTGCAAAGGGTAGCGGCCTCCCCCGCTGCCGGCGGGTGCAGGGCGGATGGAGGAGGGAGCAGCTGGCAGCGGCGGCGGGGCCCCCGCTCCCGACTGCGGTGGGGCAGCTCGGGTGATGCCTGCGCTCGGCGCTGCCCAGGCACGGCGCTGCCCGCACTCCCAGGCGGAGGGAAGGCGCCGGGCTTCCCCTCAGCCGCTCGTCTCCGCTCTCTCCCCGCTCTCGGGAGCCATCCCCGGCCCGGCAGCCCTCTCTGGCGCCGGGCGCATCCCTGGGAAGCGCTAAGCCCTGCCGCCGAGCAGCGTTTTGCGCCTGCCACTGGCGAGCGCGGTCCGGGGCTCCCCCTGCGCCGGCCGGAGGTGCGCGGGGAGGGGAGAGGCGAAGGGGAGGAGAGGAGGGCGCTTCCCCCGCGGCCGTTTGCCCATCTGCAGGCCCAGCACGCAGGCAGAGAGGGGGCCTGGAAGCGCGGGGGCGGCCGGCCGGCGTCGCTCTGGCTCGGGGAGGGTGCATTCGGGGGCAGGGTCCCGCCGGGGTTTTAGGGAGGTCCGCGGTGTGGTGCTGGCTCCGGCCGTGGGGCAGCTGCTTCCCTCCCTGTGGTTGGCTTTATAAATATGTCTGCCGGTGCCTGTCGTGGGGATCCATGGCGGGTTTCTGTGGAAGGGGGAGCGGGAAGAGCGTGTGGAAAGCCCGGCCGTCAGGAGCTTTCCTGTAGGACACCGAGGTCTGGGCAGAGACGAGCGAGCCCTTCGTGTGAGCCTCCCCACCCCCGAGCCCCGGGGCTGCCGCTCCCCTTGGGTACCGCAACTTTATCGGGGTCAGCCCTTGGAGCTGTGTGCGACGGGAGCATCAAATATTGCACGGGGGAGGCAGAGCTTTAATGCCCTCCTTTTAAAGCGAGAAGGACTTTTTTTGCTTTTCTTTCTTGTTTTTTTTCTTCTTTTTTTCTTTTTTTCCGCCGGCTGTAGACTGGTTAAAGCAACTCTACGAGACGGTTACGTCTTTAGGGTTTGTTGGGAGCTTGTAACAAACAGATCAGATCTTATTTAGTGGGAAATTTTGACTGTGTAGCAGGTGAGGAATTTCTTTGCAGTCCCCTGCCTGACATCCTCCTATCTAAAGCAGCGTTGCCTGGTGAGCTGTGTGCCTTTGCACCAGCATCAAGGGAGGCAACAGCTTTTCTGTCGGTTAATGACAGTTTCGTGGTGTTTCACTTGTTTGTATCTGATGAGTGCAACGCATTTTGCCACTAATGTGTTTTATTATGCTGTTAGTGATCAGATGCATCAACACAGTAAATCCTCATTGAAAGCAAAATAATACCAAAGTAGTTGCTTCTTACAATTAATTTGTCTGGAGAGGCAATTAGTACAGTTGACAAGGGGATTATCTCTTTTTATAGACTGGTTTATGTTGCTATGAAAATGGCAAACTGATAATTGTTACTGAGGGCTTTAAATCGACTAAAATGAATACGCTGAAAATTAATGACCTGAAATTAGAACTATTTTAACACTAAATGACTAGGCAGCTAAATGTTCCAACTTGTACAGCCTACCAATGAAAATTTGGCCCCTAGTAACAGTGCTCTTGTTTGGTGACCTGGATGTTCAGCCACTTGTACTTGGGTATAAAATATTTACCATAAGTAATAAGCTGCATTTATTATATGAGTTAGCAAAAGCAGTAGCAGGGTACTCTATGAACATCTTTCAACTACAGAAGAATTCACAAAGCCAAAGGAAAAAAAAAAACACTCAGCTCAAGGGTAAAAAAAAAAAATCTACCAGTGGTAGCACTGATGCTTTAAGCAACAAACAAAAGAAATGCATTATCTTTTTTCCCCTATCTCTCTGAGATATTAAAGTGGGAAATATCTTCCCATGTTTGGGGGGTGGGGGAAGGTGGTCATAAGAACCAACACCTTACCTGTGCATCCCCTTTTCCTGCTAGCACACACTTTGGCAGTATAATGCTCTAACTCTTGCTTGCCTGCCTGTTTGATGTGTCCCCTGTAAAGGGCTGCGTGCTGTGTGGAAGTGTGTGGCCAGCCATCTCTTGCACAACGACCAAAAACCTGTTACGATTTAGTGAGTAGAGATTAACGACTTGGTGATGCCAGGGGAAGTGTGGTGCCTGGTATTTATCTGGGGTATGCTTTTTGTCATACTTCTGTCTTCTTACAGCTGCTGCTTTTGATCATTAGAGCAGGTCTGTGTGCAAATGCACACGTTTGAAAATCAATGTTTTACCCAATCATATTTTCTGCATTGCTAGGGCTACTTACGGTCCGTATCTTTCTGCTGCCCTGCTATTAGAAATAGGAACTGGCAGTTCAGAAAGGCTGCATTAAGCAGTCTGGTGAAAATGATGAAATGAATCAACTCCACTGTAGTTTTCCTTACATATACATACATATATATATATATATATACATAAAAAAAAGGTGCAGGGTTACCATGTCAAAACTGTGCAGTTCTGTATGATGCTGCTTCTCTCAACCCATGCATTGATTGAGTAATTTCATCAGCCCCACATTACTTGATTGCTTAGAAGTTTCCTAATGATCTGTATGCTGTAGGAAGAATCTGAAAGCCGTGAGTGGAATGACAATGATTTTGTGTTTTATGAGGCTATTCAAAAAGTCGCTCTGATTTATGTAGCTTGAAAGCTCCAAAGTCTTTGAGATTAGCCACGCTGCCTGATATTTTCTTCATACATCAGTCGTCCCACACTCCTCACTCCCTAAACAGGAGTTTAGAACAGTGCTTTAATTAAGCAGGGATTAGGTGGCATTCCTTGTCAACTGCACAATTTGTGTGTGCTTTGTGTCTTCTGCAGCTGATAGTCTCAGACTTTTGTATTTTGTACTTTGTGCTGGTTTTTACTCCTCTTGTCATGTGCCTGGTAATGCAGCTCTGTGTGTGTATGGATTTTCTGTTGTTCCTATATAAACACCTATGGAAAGGTGTGCATTAGATGCAGCAGTCACATAGTATGGTACAAGAGCTTTTGCTAGAAAAATACAGTGAAGTGTCTTTCAAGGCTAATTCATTGCAGCAGTCTGCAGCCATAGCTCAGACACCCTGATTACTTCAAGCTGGGTGTTTTTTATGTTTATCAGTGGCTTCAGTCATCTGTAGTGAAGTTGTGCACAGCCCTCAGCTTTCTTACTTTCAATGGCAAATTCAGAAATACAGACAAAATGTAGTTATGTGCTTTTACATCTACACCTTTGCTTTAGATATGTACGTATGTACATAAATATGCATATAAAAATATATATATTTATATATACACAGATAGGCTTTTTGTATATGCATAGTTAGATATAGATGATATACATATAGATACACATATAGATAAAGATACACCTATAGATAAAGATACATATGTGTGTGTATATATATTTATGAACTTTTTGGTTTAGTTTATACTCTCCTCCCCCACCTCTACCCCATCCCCCCCCGGGGGAAGAATTTAGAACTTGTCTTCCCTTATTCCACTCAGTTTTTAGTTTTCCAAGCAGGACTGCTGCATTCCATGTTAGGCATGTTCCCAGCATTGCTGAGTCCTGATTTTTGGCTCATACTTTTAACCTCATACTTCTAAGTTCATTTGTACCATGGAAAATAACAATGCCAGGGCAATTCCAATGTGGGGTCTGTTGCTTAGTTCTTTTGTTGATATTGGTAGTGCCCTTAAAATGCAATTTATTTGTTTATTTGGTAAGTGAAAGGGAGTCTCCTAGCTTGGTGGAACAGATGTCTCCATTTCTTCTTGTAAGCTGGTGTACTACAATGTGGCTTGGCTTGTATTGTGTTGTGCACTGGTAATAGGAATTTAATTAGCTGTACTGTTGCTAAAGCCTCATTAGAAGGTATGTAGCATACGTGATTGTAAAGCAGAGGGTAAGCAAGCAATATAGATTTATTAACGCCAAGTAAATCTCCATGTGCCAGCAGTGTCTGCAGAGGAGCCTTGAGGTCTCTGCCCTCCTCTAGAACGTGCAAGGTTACTCATTTACTTTAAACACAGCTACAAATGAAGGCCTGGAATGCAGCCTGCAGCCTGCTGGCTTAGGAGCCAGTAGGTTCTGCTAGGAAGTGCATCGTACTTCAGTGCACACTGTGCATGACGTGCTCCATGTTTCTGTGTGTGCCCTATCTTGAGCTCTCTCCCAGGTGCTGAGATTTGTGACAGTATTTCCATCCCTCTGGATGTGTTTGGTGCAGTTACTCTGCAGCTGAAAGGGCTAATTTTGCGTGCCATAGATTACAGCTTGCTGTCCTCCAAAGGCACGTTTGCCATTAGGTGTCACTGCTTTCTGGAGTGTTTCTTACTGATTATCCAGAGTCTGTCATAATCTGGGTGCGGGTTGCTTAGCTGACTTCAGAAAATTTTCAACTGAGCTCATGGATTGCTGACTGCAGCAGGTGCAGTCAGTGCATGTTCTTAAATAATTCTTAGAGTTATTTCAAGTTCTTTGTCCTTGATAAAGACAAAGGGGGAAGAAAAAAAAAAACCACCACCCAGCCATTCATTTCCAAGCGGTGTCCTAACAAATGACTGACATGGCAATCACTGTGCTGCTGTGTGCTTTCAGATGACAACTTATGGATGCACAGAGCCTTTATTCTCACAATGCCAGCTCCCAAAAAACACACTGGAGGAAAGTCCTTTAAGACTGCGACTGCATAAACCTACCAACTAAGGTTCATTTAACTTAATGAACAAAGGCATTAAGTATGGTTCTCTTCCACTCCCTGGCCCTGTAAAGCAAGTGGTATTGGCAGGAGATGACTTTTGTAAGCCATTAGGTTACTCCCTAGATACAGACTTGAAGTTACATAATTCTCTTCTGTTTGATATATAGCTATCTATAATCTGCCACGACAGTCTGGTTTTAATGAAATTTATTGGAGGCTTTTGCCTTTTGAGCTTGGTATTCTTACTCTGTCACTGCTACTCCATTGCTTGGGGTTTGGTTTTTCTTTCCTTTTTTCCAGCACACTAACAATGATTTTATACATAGCTTATGTGAAACACTAGTTCAACTTGGCAATCAGTTTCTAGTTAATTTGCCTAATTAACTGGATAACATATGACTGCATGGTAAAACTCTTCTCATTCCCAGAGTCTCAACAATTAGCTTATGTTTTGTATTTTCAGTGATTAAAACACTTACTAGACATAGGCAGTTGCTGGTGCTCTTTGCACTTAAGAGTGATGGATAGGAAAAGGAAACACTATTCACCCAGTATTCACCAAACGACCTGTATTCTGACCACAGGTGAGAAAATAATCAAACTCTGAAATGATTCAAGGATATTACAATGCATGATAGCTTGGTATGTTGCTAATTGTTGACTTCAGGTCATAGAATCACAGAATTGTCAGGGTTGGAAGGGACCTCAAGGATCAGCCAGTTCCAACCCCCCTGCCATGGCCAGGGACACCTCACACCACAGCAGGTTGCTCACAGCCACATCCAGCCTGGCTGCAAAAACCTCCAGGCATGAGGCTGCCACCACCTCCCTGGGCAACCTGTGCCAGTCTCTCACCACCCTCATAGGGAAGAACTTCTTCCTAGCATCCAATCTGAATCTACCCACTTCTAGTTTTGCTCCATCCTCCCCAGTCCTATCACTCCCTGGCAACCTCAAAACACACTTAAGGAGGCAAACTACCTTTCTGCATCTGCAAAGTCAGATGTCATGACTTGTTTTGTTGGTTTGGTTTAGGTTTTTGTGTGTGTGGTTATTTTTGGGGGGGCTTTTTGTTTTTTTTTTAGTTGAATGTGAATTCCAGAAGAAATAAGTTGTTCTTTAAGCTAGTGAAATTGGAAGAAAAGTTTTATTTCAGGCAGACCTGGCATGTCTGTCACGCAGCTCCACACCTGTGTGCCCTACAGGCCTTACTGTCCAGTTCATGGCTTCTGTCATACTGACCCCCCTCTCACACAGCCCCAGATAGCCTCCTTCGGTTTTGCTATCTAGAAGTGCCCAGAGGCAGGGATGATGGTCAGAGACCAACAGTAAAGCATAAGACACAGTTTGCTGTCAAACTGTTGTAGTGGCTGGGGACAGGGCATGAAAGCTCATGTTTCTCTGGGGCATTTTATACCCTAGACTGACTGACTAGCAACTGCCTTCCTACCTGGCTTCTTGGATACAGATGCAATTCCTTTCCTTCTGTGATGTTATTTTATTTTCTTGCACCATCTGCTAAGACCGCTGGCATCTAGGAGTTGACCTATTGCTGGCAGTCATCACCAAAATGAGCTATATTGGCAGTGCTGGCCATGGTGTTTTCTTGCTGGTCTAGGCTAGTAGGTGGCATCGGAGCAGGTGCCATCCTGAGCAGTGTGATGCTTGGCACAGAATATGTGCTAAATGCATGTTAAGTAAGTGTGGTGCTATGCTGGCTAAATCATCCTCAACACCAGGTAAGGAAGACCTGGGCAAAACCTTCTGGACACAGTCTTTAGCTGGCTCATGGATTTGAAACAGCACTGCACATGGAGAAGAGGAGGCTCTCAGGAGACCTTTTTGTGGCTTTCCAGTGTCTGAAGGGGGCTACAATAAAGCTGGGGAGGGACTTTTTAGGATGTCAGAACTAGGGGGAATGGAAAAAAAAAATAGAAATGGGTAGATTCAGATTGGATGTTAGGAAAGAAGTTGTTCCCCACGAGGGTGGTGAGAGACCGGCACAGGTTGCCCGGGGAGGTGGTGGCAGCCTCATCCCTGGAGGCTTTTGCAGCCAGGCTGGATGTGGCTGTGAGCAACCTGCTGTAGTGTGAGGTGTCCCTGCCTGTGGCAGTGGGGTTAGAACTGGCTGATCCTTGAGGTCCCTTCCAACCCTGACAATTCTGTGATCCTAAGAGGAAGTGCAGTTGTCTCCCACTGCAAAGTAGAATTTGTGTTCTTGATATAGTAATTTTGAACATGGAGACTAAAATGGAAGCATTTGGAGGAGCTGATGAGGAAAAAGTATCTTTCTGTTTTTGTGTGGTGTGGCAATTTTAGGCTGTGCCTAGGAAAAGATTCCACAGATTGAGTAGAAAAGTGATAGAATGTAAATAAATTATTATTGGATGTAAAATGCAAAACAATAGAATACATAGAATAAACCAGGTTGGAAGAGACCTTCAAGATCATCGCGTCCAACCCATCAACCAATCCAACACCGCCCAAGCAACTAACCCACGGCACCAAGTACCCTGTCAAGTCTTCTCCTAAAAACCTCCAGTGATGGCGACTCTACCACCTCCCCAGGCAGCCCATTCCAATGTGCAATCACTCTTTCTGTATAGAACTTTTTTCTAACATCCAGCCTGAACCTCCCCTGGCGCAGCCTGAGACTGTGTCCTCTTGTTATGATAATGATAATTATGATTAGGTCTAAATGATAAGGTCTAAATAATCCCAGTGGTCTGATTAATAACATAAAGTTAGTTGTGTAAATTAACTCTTTGCTGCTTCTTTGCTCCAGCAGATACTACCTCGTTGTTTGCTGACCTTGGCTGCGTTCTTTGATGTGGCTGAGTCCTAATAAGCTACTCTCTGCTTTTCTTTTTTCTCTTGTCCCGTGTACAGGGGGGAAGAGCAGGGAGCTGTTGGCAACCCCCTGGTTTTGTCCAGGGGGCTTCTTGTGTTTATAAATTGTAAATACACATTAATATTTTATATTTTGTGCATATTCATTGCATTTCATATTTCCAGGCTGTAGTTTTGCTTGTGAATAGAGCTTCATTTGCCTCCATCTTAGCTAGTCTGGCAATTTTATTTTGGGGAGCAATTTCAAGCCACCACAGAGGGACTTGAGTCTCTTCCGTGAGGATCAGCAGGGCAGTTGTCTCTGCTGTTCTTTATTGTAGCAGCCAGGCTTTGGTTTCTTTCTACTGTTAGCCAAGCAGTTGTGAGATGGAGCATGGAAGGCTTCTCTTGCGTCTGCAGCCGTCATAATTAATAATGTTTTATGTGGCTTGGAGAGTTATAACTGATCTGTGTAACAGGGAGGATGCAGGCTGAAATGGAAGGCTAGTAGATTAAATGTGCTGCTGTTTGGATGAGAGTTATGAAACTTGGCCAGGGGATCACCTTCCAGTTGTGCAGTGCTGTGATTTTGTAAGGTTGGGAATTTATAGGCTAGTTTCAGTGATAATGTAAGTAATTCAGAGAAGGAGGCACTTTGTGCTCTGTATTGTACCACACACTGCGCTTCAGCTGCAGAGTCTCGTTCCTGCTTTGGTCTAGGGTAGCCACAGCAACTCAAGGAAAGGATATTCTGGAGGCTCAAATCTTTGCATTAAAAAAAACCCCAACCAAACACATAAAAATTGACCCCTAATGAGAGAGGATGATACAGCAAGTACAGTGTTCCTGGGAAGCATTAAAGTTACAATGGAGTGAGGTGGGAGAGAGACATACTGCAGTTCTAGTCAGCTGTAAACTGATGGATTTGTAAGTGCAGGGGGAGAGCTAAAGTACATCTCCGTTGCATACATTACTTCTGCAGTGATGAGGGGGGAGGGTGGGAAAAAAAGATAAAAGGGGAAAAAGTTTCCAGAGAGTTATGCTAGGTTTATCTGACAAGCTCTGCTCAAGAGGGAATTGAAAAAGAAAATGAGTGAAAATGCAAGGAGGAAAGGAAAATAAGATATCAAAGGCAGTACTGCAGAGTACTGTCAGTGTACAGCCAGCGCACGGTGCAGGCAGTGTTAAATGGCAAGAGGAAGGTGGTAGCTGTGACTGGTTATATTACAATGTGCAGATGTCTCCCTTTCACTCTCCTTGCTTTGTCATGTCCTTGTATTCTAAGTTCATGCCACGTTGTGGTGGTTGCTGTGTTCTGTATCCTTAAATATATGTCCTTTTCTGTCCAGGAAGAATAAAACTAAGCATACCATTTGGACAGATAAAACTGCTCTTTATTCCTCTGGAATTCCATTGATTTGACCTCTTTTGATGCATACCTTCAAAAATTGATTATCACAGAATCATAGCATTGTCAGGTTTGGAAGGGACCTCAAGGATCAGCCAGTTCCAACCTCCTGCCATGGGCAGGGACACCTCACACTACAGCAGGTTGCTCACAGCCACATCCAGCCTGGCTGCAAAAGCCTCCAGGGATGAGGCTGCCACCACCTCCCTGGGCAGCCTGTGCCAGTCTCTCACCAGCCTCATGGGGAAAAACTTCTTCCTAACATCCAAGTTGAATCTACCCACTCCTAGTTTTGCTCCATCCCCCTGAGTCCTATCACTACCTGACATCATGCTTTAGGCTTAGACCTTCTTCAGCTCTCCCTTTTGGAACTGTATAGACCCAAGCAGTGTTGCAGGCTATCCACTAATATTTAGTGCACTGCTCAGGTACTACTTAAAGTTCCAGTTCCATGCTATAGGTTAATAACAAGCAATGGGCTCTGTGTTAATGCATGCAATGTATAATCATGTGGGTATTAGTAATCAGAGGGATTATTTTTGCAAATATGTAGCTAGATTGTTCCTTAAGTTGGGGATGACAACAGTTTTCACCTTAAGTGACAACACAGAGATTGGGGAGGCTTTGCCCTTAGAGTCAGGAACTTGTACTGTGAATACAAAACAGGAAATGGCACCCCACTTAAGTAAAAAAGTGAAAAAAGAGGGCTTGGATCTCTCTGCAGATCAGGCAGTTTGTACAACAGGAGGCAAAGTTGCAAATCCTGTGGCATCCTTTGAGAGACAAATTCATTCGTGTTTGTGAATGATCACTCAGATGCAGAGGAATGAAAGCACAGAGATATGGCTACAAGGATGTCCTGGCAGGTGTGGTGTGGCGATCACAGGCTAAGAGGATGTTAGGGGTTGGAAGGGACCTCTGGAGATCTTTGGGTCCAACCCCCCTGCCAGAGCAGGACCATAGAGTCCAAAAAGAGACTGGAAGAGGCACTCAGTGCCATGGTTTAGTTAATTAGATGGTAGAATAGAATAGAATAGAATAGAATAGAATAGAATAGAATAGAATAGAATAGAATAGAATAGAACAGAACAGAATTAGCCAGGTTGGAAAAGACCTTTGAGATCATCAAGCCCAACCCATCACCAACACCATCTAATCAACTAACCCATGGCAGCAGGTGCCTCATCCAGTCTCTTCCTAACCACCTCCAGTGATGGTGACTCAACTACCTCCCTGGGCAGCACATTCCAATGGCCAATCTCTCTTGCTGGGAAGAACTTCTTCCTTACCTCCAGCCTAAACCTCCACTGGCACAGCTTGAGAGTGTGTCCTCTTGTTCTGGTGCTGCTTGCCTGGGAGAAGGATGCTTGGTTGTATGGTTTAGTTGATTGGGTGGTGTCAGATGATAGGTTGGACATGATGATCTCGAAGGTCTCTTCCAACCTGGTTAATTCTATTCTATTCTATTCTATTCTAAGAGACCAACCCCCTCCTGGCTACAACCTCCCTTCAGGGAGTTGGAGAGAGCAATAAGGTCTCCCCTGAGCCTCCTCTTCTCCAGGCTAAGCAACCCCAGCTCCCTCAGCCTCTCCTCACAGGGCTGTGCTCCAGACCCCTCCCCAGATTTGTTGCCCTTCTCTGGACACCTTCCAGCATCTCAACATCTTTCCTAAACTGAGGAGCCCAGAACTGGACACCGGACTCAAGGTGTGGCCTGACCAGTGCTAAGCAGAGGGCAGAATGACCTCTCTGCTCCTGCTGGCCACACTGTTCCTGATGCAGGCCAGGATGCCCTTGGCCTTCTTGGCCACCTGGGCACACTGCTGGCTCATGTTCAGCCTACCATCAACCAGTACCCCCAGGTGTTGGGTGATAGGTTGGACTTCATGTTGTCAAAGGTTTTTTCCAACCTGGTTAATTCTGTATTCTGTATTTTTGTAAAGATGCATACCCTCATGGCTCTCTGGTTTGAACAAATGTTTCATAGTGCAGTTTTGTGAGAAGCCTAGGTCTAAAGGAAAGAGCCCTTTTTGGGAAAGTGGAACAATATCTGTTAAAAAAAAAATGCCCTACTTTGTTTAAAAGAGATATTTAAATATAATCAGTGATTCCAAAAGCATCTGCAGCCTCATTAGTCAGCCATGCGGTTTCTAGAACGTTATTGAAATATCATTGAAACACTCTGGAGAAGTTGTTTTCCAACTCATTGGAGCAGCCTTCTTGGTGTGGAATTGGATTACTTCCTAGTATTCTGGCCTGTCTGCCAGATTTGTGCCCCTCTGCAAAGATCACAGCTCACAGGATGTCAGGGGTTGGAGGGAACCCAAAGAGATCATTGAGTCCAACCCTCCTGCCATAGCATGACCATACAATCTAGCTCAGGTCACACAGGAACACATCAGACAGGCCTTGAAAGTCTCCAGAGAAGGAGACTCCACAACCTCTCTGGGCAGCCTGTTCCAGTGCTCTGGGGCCCTCACAGTGAAGAATTTCCTCCTTGTCTTGAGGTGGAACCTCCTGTGCTGCAGCTTGCATCCATTGCTCCTTGTCCTATCACAGCGCACAAGCAAGCAGAGCCTGTGCCCTCTCTCCTGAACCCCAGCCCTCAGATATTTATAGACATTTATTAAATCCCCTCTCAGTCTTCTCTTCTCCAGACTAAACAGCCCCAGGTTCTGAGTGCAGTACTCAAGATGAGGTCTCACCAGGGCAGAGTAGATCATCCAGGCTGTGTCAGATCAAATAGCTGAGGGGAATGATTAGGAGAAAAGGCTGTCCCATATCTAATGTATAAGCCAGACAGGGAATGCTCAGTGGCTGTTCTTGGTGTCATCATCCCAGTGAGAATAGGAGCTCACAAGTGAAAAACAGCATGAGTTGGCAAGAATCAAAGCCTCATTGCAGGGTTGGCTGCAGGAGAGATGCTCTGGGAGCAGCAGCACTGTAGAAACGCTTCTAGCAGGGAAGGCTTCTGGTGGGGAAGGCTTCTGTGCTGGCGGTTTGGAAGGTGGTGAAGGGTTCTGGTTAGCAGTGGTGGGAGTTAGCTGGGTGATGAAAGGATACAGGAATCCTTTGGAGTGGGGTACCCTGGGTGATGGCCAGGCCTGCTTTGTAAGAGTCCAGGATGCTCCCAGGGAATATTGATGTGTGTTGGAGTCTTGGGCTTTAGATCATTGGAGCAGATACATATGCGTGCATATGAGGAAAGTTGGGAAGTCCAAAGGAGTGAGGCACTGGAATGGTTCAAAAGTTACTGAAAAGAATAATAATTTAATGCAGATGATGTTTTGAGAACAATACATCCAGAAGACAATAATCTTACACACATCTCTAAATTATAGATTAGAAAATATATAGTTTCTCCTCCTCCTCTAGTTTTACTGTAAAGCATTTTATTTGTGTGGCAGATCTTACTGTTTTCCCTTCAGCTGAAAATAATACCTGGCTACTTTACAGGGAAACAAGATCCATTTGATCCTTGCATTGCCTGGTACTCTGGTACCCAGACAGAAACAATGAGCACTGATGTGCCATCTTCCACTCCTCTGCTCCCAGGATAACTCTGAGCGTGATTGTACCTTCCTCTGCCTTAGCATTATCCTTCAGATTAAATAATCTTCCTTTGCTTTCTCTATCTTTGAGTTTGGGGGTTTTGTTGTGTTTATGTTTTTATCCTTCCTTCACCCCTCTGTGTTTATTGCTGCTCTGTACTGTGCCTCCATATAAGCTCAGCCTCTGTGACTGAGTGGGAGGGAGGAATGCACACAGCTACAGCTTCTGCTCCATTGACTTTTGACCTAATTTAGGAAGGAAGGAAAGGGAAAAATAATGCAGAGTGCCTCTGGATGCAAAAGTTGCCACATCTTTCATGGAGTGAGAGGAAGGGCTCTGGTTTTCTCCTCATCTTAAACATCCACATAGCTTGCATGAAAAGTTAGACCTCTATTCAGTGGTGCTCCAGAGAGGTGAGAGGATCTGATTTCCTTCTTATCTTGCTGCATGTGGGCTACTGAGGCTCAAATCTGGGTTTCTGTCAACATTTGCCTTGTCCAACATCCATTCAAAGCCACAAAGGGAATAGAATAGAATAGAATAGAATAGAATAGAATAGAATAGAATAGAATAGAATAGAATAGACCAGACCAGGTTGGAAGAGACCTTCAAGATATCACGTCCAACCTAACATCCAGCACCACCTAATCAACTAAATCATGGCACCAAGCATCCTGTCAAGTCTCCTCCTGAACACCTCCAATGATGGTGACTCCACCACCTCCCTGGGCAGCCCATTCCAATGGGCAATCACTCTCTGTGTAAAACCTCCTCCTAACCTCCAGCCTAAACCTCCCCTGGTGCAGCTTGAGACTGTATCCTCTTGTTCTGGTGCTGGTTGCCTGGGAGAAGAGACCAACCTCTGCCTGTCTACAACCTCCCTTCACTTAGTTGTAGAGAGCAATAAGGTCACCCCTGAGTCTCCTCCTCTCCAGGCTAAGCAACCCCAGCTCCCTCAGCCTCTCCTCATAGGGCTTGTGTTCCAGACCCGTCCCCAGCTTTGTTGCCCTTCTCTGGACACCTTCCAGCATCTCAACATCTTTCCTAAACTGAGGGGCCCAGAACTGGACACAGTGGCACAGCCACTGGGTCAGCCACTGACTTGCATTTCCTCTGAATGAAATAGATGAAGACTTGGGGGATAATAGACTTTAATTTATTTTTCAATGTCTGAGATCAATGATCTCTAATGACTGGGCTGAATGATGTAATGGGAGGAGGAAGAGGTAAATATTTCTTCAGGGGAAGCTAGATAATGATAGCATTTGGAAAATGGTATTGCTGAAGATCACCCCCTGCAGGATTTGGGACTAAACCAAATTATCCTGTCCTTTAGAGTAGTGTGAGGGACCTTTTAACATTTTTGGTTTTTAAAGGATGCATTGGTCTCCACATTTTTCTAAGGCTGCCAAATGTCCCTGAAGCTATAAGTAATTGTCCCTTTGTGTTGTGTCAAGTAAGGACTACAACTGTTTTTAGAAAATACTAGGTTTATAGACTCCCATCTAGAACATAAGGGGGAGAGAGGCTAACTTTCTACAAGCAAGGGTCTTGCATCATTTTGTACCACAAGCTTGGAGTAACAGGTAGAGTATTGAAATTTTCAGTGTTGGTGCTTTGGAATCTGGAAAGTCATCTCTGTAACCCACATCCCTTCATTCTGCTTGATCTTCTCTTTAGAGCAAGCATTTTCAGTTTTCTTTCTCTCTAAGCTCCAAGCATCTGCAATGATGCTCCTCCTTAGGAAGAACCTCTGCTCTGGTGCTCTGATTCAGCTTCAGTAAGCACAGGGAAGGTGTTTTGTTGTTAGTGTTACTTTAGCAATACAGCTGGGGTTGCTGGCTGCTGTGCACATCACAAGTTCCCCTTGACCATTTTGGATTTTACAGTTTTTAATACTGCTCTTTCAAAGGCCACTTCTCACAACGGTTTGCAGTCAGTGGGCAGCAGCAGATGTAACTGTTGAAATGTCTCTTTTATGGAGGGGTTTGAGGAACATGTCGTGGAGCCATGGCATTCAAATTCCAAACTGTTAACTTAAATGTAATAATGTTCTGACAAAGTGCTACTACCATCTGCTAGTGAGGATTAGCACTAAAAAAATCTTCAGAATTTCCCAGACAGAGCAGAGGAGTTAGGGCATGAAGAGTCCAGCTCTTAAAACTGGCATTTTGGTTCAAGGAGTCACAAACCTTTTGTGGGGACCACTGCCTGATGGAGATTTTGTCACAGTCTCCTACTTGACTTTTAGTTTTGCATCAGAATCCTTTCTATTTACAATCACTTTGCACTCACAGTGCAGTAGCACTTCTGTGGTAGCTAGAAAAGAGTTTGCATGGCAAAACAAGAAGGCAATGTGCTCAGCATGAGTATTTAGGAAGCTTCATTCTATATCGTTGAGCTCTTGTGGACTGAGAGAGTTCTTTGCTTAGTGATTTGGGGTTCTGAACACCCCCTAAACACTCAGCCTTTTCTGTATATGAGAGTCTGTGTACACTTAGAAGATCATCTGATAGAAATGTTCTTGGTAGTAGAATGTGTCCATCCCCAGCTGGACGTGCAGGAATCAGTCAGCATCTAGTAAGAAGAGGGATGGAGCTGGCTTGAATCTCTTCCAAAAGCCAGGGTGACTTACAGATCACAGAATCATAGAATGCACCAGGCCAGAAGGGACCTCCAAAGGTCATCCAGTCTGACCCCTTCTGCAGTCAGCTGGGACATCCCCAACTAGATCAGGTTGCCCAGGGCCTCATCCAGCCTCACCTTGAATACCTCCAGGGCTGGGGCCTCAACCACCTCCCTGGGCGACCTGTTCCAGTGTTCCACCACCCTCATAGTAAAGAACTTGTTCCTAACATCCAATCTCAATCTGCTCTGCTCTAGTTTGAAGCCCTTGTCCCTCATCCTGTCCCTGCAGGCTTTTGCAAACAGTCTCTCTCCATCCTTCCTGTAGCCCCCTTCAGGTACTGGCAGGCTGCTATTAGGTCTCCCCAGAGCTTTCTCTTCTCCAGGCTGAACACCCCCAGCTCCCTCAGCCTGTCCTTGTAGGAGAGCTGCGCCAACCCCTGATCATTCCCATGGTCCTCCTCTGGACCCTCTCCAACAGGTCCAGGCCCTGAGGGTACCAGATCAGATATATGTTAGGAAGTGCTTTCAGTATTAAGGATGCTTTATTCATATTAATGAACATATTAAACCAAATCTTGCATAATATTTAATGAAAGAAGAAGAGAAATTCAGTAATGACGGACTACATGTAGCTGTTGACCCCTTAACTTAAGAAGAGTTTTGAGGATCCATATTAAAAGATACATTTTCTGAAATTTCTAGCTGAGAATAAATGGAAAAATGTGACCAACCAGAAATATTTTTGGTGCCTTTCTCTTTTATGTCTTAAAAATATTCACTGAGTTTTATTATTATTTGCAGTGTTGTGTGAACTACAATAAATGCTCATAAAACACTCTGCAGAAAAGTGTATCCCTTATATACTTTTTACATGAAATAATCACAGATGCACAGAATGTTAGGGGCTGGAAGGGACCTCGAAACCTCATCCAGTCCAACCCCCCCTGCCAGAGCAGGAGCACCTAGAGCAGGTCACACAGAAACACATCCAGGTGGGTTTGGAATATCTCCAGAGAGGGAGACTCCACAACCCCCTTGGAGTTGTGCTCTGTCCAGTGCTCTGTCACCTTCACAGGGAAAAAAAAAAAATCCTCATATTTACATTAAACTTCCTCTGCCTCAGCTTCCACCACTGCCCCTTGTGCTGGCATTGGGCAGCACCCAGCAGAGCCTGGCTCCAGCCTCTGGGCACTCACCCTGCACATCTTTATCAACATGAATGAGGTCACCTCTCAATCTTCTCTTTTTCCTTCCTTGTAAGGAAGATGTTCCACTGCCTTCATCATTTTTCTGGGTCTGTGCTGGACTCTTCCAAGCAGTTTCCTGAGGTCCTTCCTGAACTGAGCAGCTCAGAATACAATGCACAATACTCCAGACACATCCTTACCAGGGCAGAGCAGAGGAGTGCAAGCAGTGTGCACATGTGTGGCTGTGCCTGTTGGTGCAATCTGGTTCACATAGTTAAGACACACTGAGACCAACTCTTCTGAATGATACATCAGTTCCACCTTTTAAAAAAGAAATTATTATTATTATTAATTATTATTACTTACTAATAATTAATAATACATTTGATTTAATATTAATTTTTCCATGCTGGAAGTAAAACTGGAACTGGTAACTCGTATGAAAAGTCAGGTCTCTTTCACTTGTTACTTCAGGTGTCAAGTGCATCATACTGCACCTTGGAAACTCACACTGCTTACCATGACATTTCTTGAGACGAGTCACTATGGAGCCAGGGTAAATGAAAGGCTTTGTGCTGTTTCTTGTTCAGTCCAAGCAACTATGTTGTCTTGTACTACCATTGAGAAGCATTTTGTTTTATCTGATGTCAGAGAAGGAGACACCTTCTATTGTGTTAACAAATGTCTGTCTGAAGCCTGGGGAACGGAGAGTGTTTGTACTGTGAGAATAAGGTCTGATCTTAAGGGTGTTTTTGTCATGCTCTTGCTTTTTTGCTTCAACAGACAGGCTGTTGCAGCACTGACAGATTCAAAGTAGATATGCATAGGAACTGAACTTTATTAAAGGGCAACTTGTGATAGGGCCAGGGAGGGCAATTTCCATCTCATGAATCCTGTTTCTTTTGCTTGCTTTTTTCATATATTTTTTTAAGGACCCAGCTAGTTCTGTAAACAATAAGAATGGGATGGGTTTTACCAGGGCAAGGGAAGGAAGTGCACCAAAGAGGGACCTGGGGGTGTGGGTTGACAGCAGCTGAACATGAGCCAGCAGTGTGCCCAGGTGGCCAAGAAGGCCAATGGCATCCTGGCCAGCATCAGGAACAGTGTGCCCAGCAGGAACAGGGAAGTCATTGTGCCCTGTGCTCATCACTGGTTAGGCCTCACCTTGAGTCCTGTGTCCAGTTCTGGGCCCCTCAGTTCAAGAAGGACATTGAGAGACTTGAACATGTCCAGAGAAGGGCAACAAAGCTGGGGAGGGGTCTGGAGCACAGCCCTGTGAGGAGAGGCTGAGGGAGCTGGGGTTGCTTAGCCTGGAGAGGAGGAGGCTCAGGGGAGACCTTGCTCTCTACAGCTACGTGAAGGGAGGTTGTAGCCAGGTGGGGGTTGGTCTCTTCTCCCAGGCAGCCAGCACCAGAACAAGAGGACACAGTCTCAAGCTGCACTAGGGGAGGTTTAAGCTGGAGGTGAGGAGAAAGTTCTTCCCAGCAAGAGAGATTGGCCATTGGAATGTGCTGCCCAGGGAGGTGGTGGAGTCTCCATCACTGGAGGTGTTCAAAAAAGGCTTGGATGTGGCACTTGGAGCCATGGTTTAGTTGTTAGGAGGTGTTAGGGATTAGGTAATAGGCTGGACTTGATGATCTCTGAGGTCTTTTCCAACCTGGTTGATTCTGTGCTTCTATGATTTGATTCTATGAAAGAGCATAAGCGTGGAGGGGGTTTGGTTGAAGGTCATCATGGAGTTCTTGCCTCTACAGTGGACTACAAAATTGGTGAAATGTTGCATGGGGTACACGGGCACTATCTGTGTCTTGTTTTACAGTCATTTGATGTAAAATGAAAAAACAAACAAACAAAACTTCAGAAAGGTTCTTTGTGAGATGTTTAAAAAAAGTAATTAATGCTCGCAGACAGAGTCCTTAAAGTGAATATTCCTCAGTACCTCCTCTATTTCTAGATAAGCAAGTATCTTTTAAAAAGAATTGCCTAAAGGTAAAGCAGCCTAGCTAGATGTGTCAGGGGCCTAAACGAGACCAAACAGAGAGTGGAGCTAGCCCTGGAATGTCCTGGTACTGTTTGTTTCGGAGCCACATGTGGAGGCTAAGTCTGCACAGGACAAGTTGAGCTCCTTTGATTACCTTCTCACCAAATAAAGCAGGACATGCTCCTGGCCACTCCTAACCATCTCACTTTGTGTATACTCCTGCCTGCCTTTCTTACTCTCTGCAGACTTCTTTAATCTCACAGAATCACAGAAAGCATCTGGTTGGAAGAGACCTCCAAGCTCATCCAGTCCAACCTTTGAACTGGCACTGAAGGGTCAAGAGCTTTTCAGGCAAGAGCTGTCAGTGAAATGTGTATTAAATGGCAAGAGAGGTGCACCTTGTGTTCCCTGGTGCTATTCATCTGAGAGTATTGCTTAGTATCCATGTTGTAGTAATAGCCCAGGACATCAAGGCCCCATTTTATGTGCTGGCTGTGTACAAAGTAAAAAGCAGTCCATCATGAAGCCTCTGTAATCTTCGTGTTTCCTGTCAGCTTCATTTACTTGGTCTCATGCCGCAGGACAGTGCTCTTGTATTCATGTTTCTGGAAAGGCAAAAGAAAGCTTCAATAATACTTTTAGCCTGAAACTATTTGGGAAATGTTTCTGTTTCCATTACCTCTTATTTTTCCCCATCTGTGCTGACACATTATATTTATTAGCACAGCGTAATTTTTGGAGCCCAAAAATCCTCTTAAAATGGCTTATTTATCGGTGTGCTCCTTGGAAAATAGGATTTGGGGGGGTTCTTGCTGGTGTCACTTCCATAGTATACCACAATGTCTTTACATGACACTGGTTTAGATCCTAGGGCTAATTTGCCTGGGCACAGTACCAAAGTCACTTTTCCATGGGCACTCTTCAGTGTGCAGTCTGTATTTAACTGATTTGGTACACACTTAAGAACAGAGAAGTTCTATTACTTCTATCAGTGATAGGACTGGGGGGGGTGGAGCAAAACCAGAAATGGGGAGATTCAGGTTGGATGTCAGGAAGAAGTTCTTCTCCACGAGGGTGGAGAGACACTGGCACAGGCTGCCCAGGGAGGTGGTGGCAGCCTCATCCCTGGAGGGTTTTGCAGCCAAGCTGGATGTGGCTGTGAGCAACCTGCTGTAGTGTGAGGTGTCCCTGCCCATGGCAAGGGGGTTGGAACTGACTGATCCTTGAGGTGCCTTCCAACCCTGACAGTTCTATGTTTCTATTTCTTTTTTTTCAAACTGCTAGTCATACAGAGTGCAGCCACATTGATGCAGTGACAGAACCAACTATTTTGCATGCATTTGCTTTTGTGCCACGCAAAACAGGTTTTTTTGCCTCCAGCTGCTGACCACTGAGGCTGTTGACTGAATATAGCCTTGAAATATTCTCAGGCTTCAAGTTTTTCTTGTTTTCTGAAGACCTGAAAGAACTTGTCATCGTTTCATCTCACCTGAATGAGCAGCCCAGATCACAGTGAGCATGGTGCTGGCCTTGGATGGAAGTCCAGTCCATTTCTTTTCCAGGTAATAGTTCCTACTCAAACAGTTGTCAGGATAAAGACGAGAATATGATGAAAGGCTAACAGAATTTTCAGAGTAGTCACTGCCACTTTTCCAAGCAGGGCCTGTAATTCACAGCTCACATTATTTTCATAATCCCTAAGGGTTGTGGTGCTGGAAACACAGACTGTTAGACACCAGTGTGTGTGGATGGGATCTTTTTGTAGGAGATGTGAGGCAAAGATTTTCTGTATCACACATTTAAAAGGAAAGAAAATGGCTACATCTCTCTTCTTACAGGGGATTATTTTAGAGTAAACATCCTGTCCTCTGTTGTAGAGAATGTGGAGAAATAGCATGTCTACCATCAGGCCTGAAGTCCTCTCCCTGCCTTTTCAGACTCTGTCTTGCATGACTTCTGCAGTCAATGTAAATAATTTCATTGTCTCTGTTGGACTTTGGATCAGCTTTTCCATTTTTGTGATTCCTTCTTGTACTTTTATGCTTCCTTTCTCCCTTCCATCAACTACTTCCTTGTCTTTTTTGTAACTGCAGCTCATTAGTAGCTGCCCATACTCATAAGCACCCTTTCACTAATGGATGTGGAGTATTCATGTGTGTGTGAATTGAGGGACACTGAGCAGGGAAATCTTCATTTCCAGATTCAAAGATAGTTGGAAATCCCACTCACACATGATTATTAACATTGATATAATTTCTTGTATTGCTGTAAGTACTTTTGTCTCAAGAGGCAAACCCCAGATTCAGGAGGTAGTTAATTTTCAGTGGGCTTAATGCCTTTTTGAAGCACTGATTGCTGTAAACTACTTAAGAGAGGACTAAGCGGACCATTTGTCTGCACCAATGTACAGACAGGGTAACCCCTGTCTATTGCTTACTCCATGCTTTGTTGTTATTTTCACTGATAGGAAAGGAAAAAAAAAAAAAAACAGGTTTAGTTGAGGAATAAGCTTAGAATTTGTGAAATGTGGATTTTATTTTGACTGTTTTTTCTGTCCTTGAGAATGACATACAATGATTGAGGCATATGAGGTCTCCAAAGGAAACCATCAGGGCTCCTTATGAGCTAACCCAGAATCACAGAAAACATCTAGTTGGGAGAGACCTCCAAGCTTATCCAGGCCAACCCTCCACCCACCACTGCAGGGTCAACACTGAACCATGTCCCTAAGCACCAGCTCTGAACCATGTCCCTAAGCACCAGCTCCACACACTGCTTCAACACCTCCAGGGATGGTGACTCCAGGACTGCCCTGGGCAGAACATTCCAAAGGCTGAGAACCCTCTCTGGGAAGAAATATTTCCTAGCACCCAGGCTGCCTCCTCCCTGCTCCAACCTCCCTTCAGGGAGTTGTAGAGAGCAATGAGGTCTCCCCTGAGCCTCCTCTTCTTCAGCCTGAACACCCCCAGCTCCCTCAGCCCTTCCTCATAGCCCAGGGGCTCCAGGCCCTTCTCTGGCCTCACTGCCCTTCTCTGGAAACACTCCAGTCCCTCAGTGTCCCTCTTGTAGTGAGTGGCCTAGACCTCAGCACAGCAGTGGAGGTGTGGCCTCATCAGTGCTGAGCACAGCTCTGTGTTCAGCTGTTGACTTGTTGAAGCTCTGTTTTCCATATGGATAGTTCTATTCCCTTACTGAGCACCTTTAGTCTTGTCTGCTGTGTGTGCACTCTTCAAGCAGAGCTCAGTTTCCTGCTGCATTGTATCTGCATGGCCAATCACAGTGATACCATTTCAGCTGAGAGCTTTGAAGTTTATTGTACAACTGTTAGTTGTAAAACTCTATTTTTTGCATCAGTGACTAGAACAAGCTATTCTGTTTCAGGAATGCAAAATTTGGATGCAAGCAACAAGCTTACTCTGTGCTATGTTTCTGAGATGACTGTGAGTGATGGACCTGGACTGTTCTCTCAGTTATATTGGAAGGTGTAAAGTGCTGATGTGGAGTACTGCTGTTGTGGACAGAAACTGGGGGGTTAGGTGCAAGTTTCAGATACATATATATGTGTGTTTATGAAAGCAGTCAAGCTCTGGCTTGTGTAAAGGTAGCTATGACACCATTTCTAATGGAATTGTAAATGCACTTGCACAGCTGTAGGAAACTGTTTCTTTTTCACATGTTTTTCTCTGCTGTTGCAGACAAACTTGTGTTATCTGGAGGAATTGCTCTGTTTTGAATTTGCTGCAATATTTTCAAGTAGAATCTGGAACATCCAGCTTGAAACCTAAACCTGAAAATTGTAGATGATTTCCTGAATTACCACAGGGCTATTTGTTTGGGGGTTAGTTGTTTGGTTGGCTGGTTGGTTTTTTTCCTGACATACATTACTCCAGCACTATAAATCCACCAAACAATAGGCTAATTAAAGTCACAGAATCATAGTCTCACTTGGGTTGGAAAAAAACCTTTAAGATCATTGAATGCAACCTTCCTCTGACTCTACCAAGGCTGAGGCTAAACCATGCCCCCCAGCACCACATCCCTGCCTCTTTGAAACATCTCCAGGGATGGGAACTTCCCCTCAGCATGAGGAGAAACTTCTTTACAGTGAGGGTAATGGAGCACTGGAACAGGCTGCCCAGAAAGACTGTGGAGTCTCCTTCTAGGGACACATTCAAAACCCACCTGGATGCATTCCTGTGCAGACTACCCTGTGTGATCCTGATTTGGCAGGAGGTGGACTTGATCTCTGGAGGTCCCTTCCAGCCTCTAATGTCCTGTGATACTGTGAATTCAACCAACTCCCTTGGCAGCCTGTTCTAGTGTTTGAGAACCCTTTCAGGGAAGAAGTTTCTTCTCATCTCAAACCTAAGTGCTCCTGCAGGTGTTAGTATGGAGAAGTGCACATCTGGTTTTGAACTTCTGGTAGTATTTCAGGTGACCTTTGCAAGCATTCTTTCATTTCACACCTTTGTTTTCTTCTTAACAAGGTGTTGTCTGCAAACGCAGAAGCATTTTGGAGAACTACATTCCCATTGGAAACAGAAGATGTTATAATATCTAACAGGAATAGCTTCCTCCACACATCACATCTGCATTTTTTGGAAGAGAGGGCACCACTGAACCAATGTGCACCCTGCAGAACATGCCCAACATGTGAAACATTCTTAGTCATCAGTTGGGTTTTGTGAATTGGTAAAAACTCATCTGGAAGCTCATTGCTTATGTTCATTTTGGCCTTGAGGATGAGCAGAGGGCTAGAGCACCTCTGCTGTGGAGGCAGGCTAAGAGAGTTGGGGCTGTTCAGTCTGGACAGGAGAGGGCTCTGAGAAGACCTTATTGTGGCCTTCCGGGATCTGCAGGGGGCTACAAGAAAGCTGGGGAGGCACTTTTGAGGGTGTCAGGGAGTGATAGGACTGGGGGGGATGGAGCAAAACTAGAAATGGGTAGATTCAGATTGGATGTTAGGAAGAAGTTGTTCCCCATGAGGGCAGTGAGAGACACTGGCACAGGTTGCCCAGGGAGGTGGTAGAAGCCTCATCCCTGGAGGTTTTTGCAGCCAGGCTGGATGTGGCTGTGAGCAACCTGCTGTAGTGTGAGGTGTTCCTGCCCATGGCAGGGGGTTGGAACTGGATGACCACAGCATTTGAGGTGCAGCCTCCCCAATGTTGAGTAGAGTGGGACAATCACCTCCCTGCTCCTGCTGGCCACACCGTTTCTAATGCAGGCTGGGATGCTGCTGGCCTTCCTGGCCACCTGGGCACACTCCCCTTGTCAGTCAGTCCCACACCTCCTCATCTGGCTGCCCTACTGTGCATGTGTCTGTATCTCCAGTTGTGCCTCAGCAGCAGCAAACTCCTCTTAAGTTTCTTTCCCTGTTCCATTGGTACCATTGGTACTTGCCCTGCATGGGTAGCTGAGATAAACAGATAAAAGCTGATCATCTATGTATTCTTTTATTTCTTACCTCTTTATGTCTGTATGCTGAAGTCCATGTTTTTGCAGCATCATATACTTAAAATCTGTGAAGAGATTAAGTGTGAGCAAGTGTTCAAAAGTTCCTGTGCTTCACAGCTTATTGTAGAGTAGTTCAGAGTCCTCATCTGGAGATCTTGTTAAAATCATGACTGTTTTTATGGTATTTCATGGCAGTCCAAGCAGTGTAACAGTAGGGTTATTTTTTTAAAACAACCATGAGTCTTAAATGTTAAGCAGGAATTCACATTGTGAGAAGATTTGGATTGTTTATTATGTTGGCTGGATTAGCCAAATCCTACTTAAGGTACTCATAGGAGGAAGTGTTAGCCCTCACTGTAGAACTTGGGCTTTAGGAGTATCTTCTAAGCAAACAAGCTCAGATTAGTAGTGCACTCTAGAAGCAATAATAATGCTGTGGTTGAAGCACTTGGCTTGCAATGGGGAGATCACAGGCTCAGAGGATGTCAGGGGTTGGAAGGGACCTAAAGCGATCATCGAGTCCAACCCCCCTGCCAGAGCAGGACCATAGAATCCAGCACAGGTCACACAGGAACACATCCACACAGGGCTGGAAAGGCTCCAGAGAAGGAGACTCCACAACCTCTCTGGGCAGCCTGCTCCAGGGCTCTGGGACTCTTACAGGAAAGAAGTTCCCCCTTGTGTTGAGGTGGAAACTCCTGTGCTGCAGCTTACATCCATTGCTCCTTGTCCTAAGGATCCTGTCCTCGATTGTCCTAAGATTCTTGAGGGTTTTTTTGTATTTCCACAAACTCCTGGTTTGTTTTTCCACTCATCTTCTTGGTTTTTTGTTTGCTTGGGTGTTTGTGTTTTTTTGTTGTTGTTGTTTTTTGTGTGTGTGTGAATTACAATGAGTAATGCTGGCTCTGTTATTATCTCCAGAATATTATTTTGCACTTATTAGGATTTATAAGGGACCATGGAGAAGTGGGGCTATCTTGAACAGTTGAGCAGTGTTGGGAGCATCATAGAATCATAGAACAGCTCAGGCTGGAATAGACCTTAGAGATCATCCAATCCAACCTCCCTGCCATGGGCAGGGACACCTCTCAACCAGCCCAGCTTACTCAAGGCCACATCCAACATGGCATTCAACTGCTCCAGCCAGGGGGCATCCACAACCTCCCTGGACAATCCATTGCAGAGTCTTGACACCCTCCTGGTGTCAAGGTTTCTTCCTAAGATCCAATCTAAACCTATTCTCCTTCCATTTCAATCCATTTCCTTTGTCCATGGACACTCTTGTAAAAAGTCCCTCTGCAGCCTTCCAGTAGGATCCCTTCAGGTATCGGAAGGCAGCTCTAAGGCCCTCCCAGAGTCTTTTCTTCCCCAGGCTGAACAACCCCAGTTCCCTCAGCCTATCCTCGTAGCAGAGGTGTTCCAGCCTCTGCATGATTTTTGTGGCCCAAAAAGCATCAAAACAAGCCAACAAACAAGGCCCCTGAATTGAGCTTTTCCATGTCACTTTGAGGCACACTCAGAATGTTCTGTTCTCCCTGAATGATAGGATCTGTAATATATAACTGAAGTGGTATTGCCAGATCCTGACAAGGTGATGACAGCATATATATAAAATGTTTTTAGTGTGGCAGTGGGAATACTTCCTAGACTATTCATACACATATTTCCTTACACAGTCACATGCAGCTGCATACTTTTACTATTTTCTTCCCCTGACAATATTCAGAGAGATAATTTACTTGCACCATTGCTGAAAATGGAATATTGCTTCAATTTCAACAGTTCTTTGAAGAATACTCCCATTTCTGCTTGAAGGCTTGTAAGAGAACCATGCCTAGCCAACAGAGTAATACAAAAGGAAGGGAGTTATATGTTATTTAAAAAAAAAAAAGTGCTTTACTGTTTTGTTTTAATTAAAGACAGACAAATTGCATTGGTGGATATGAGTTGTTTTTATTGCTTAAAGAAAAACTTCCTTGTAAGGTTAGTTATTCATTTTTTTGAATCTTAGAACCACAGAATCAACCAGGGTGGAAAAGACCTCAGAGATCATCAAGTCCAACCTATCACTCAACACCTCTTGACAACCAAACCATGGCTCCAAGTGCCTCATGCAATCCTTTTTTGAACACCTCCAGGGATGATGACTCCACCACCTCCCTGGGCAGCACATTCCAATGGCCAATCTCTCTTGCTGGGAAGAACTTTCTCCTCACTTCTGGCCTAAACCTCCACTGGCACAGCTTGAGACTGTGTCCTCTTGTTCTGGTGCTGCTTGCCTAGGAGAAGAGACCTTCAGGGAGTTGTAGAGAGCAAGAAGGTCTCCCCTGAGCCTCCTTTTCTACAGCCTAAGCAACCCCAGCTCCCACAGCCTCTTCTCACAGGGCTGTACTCCAGACCCCTCCCCAGACTCATTGCCCTTCTCTGGACACGCTCAAGTGTCTCAATGTCATTCGTATTCTGAGGAGCCCAGAGACCATGGTGTTTAAAAAAGATGTCTCAACCTACACTGAGACCTTGAGTGCTTTGTCTGTTTGGGTATCTGCTATCCAAATGGTCACAGTATCACAGTATCACCAAGGTTGGAAGAGACCTCAAAGATCATCGAGTCCCACATGTCACCACAGACCTCATGACTAAACCATGGCACCAAGTGCCACATCCAATCCCCTCTCGAACACCTCCAGGGAAGGCGACCGCACCACCTCCCTGGGCAGCACATTCCAATGACGAATGACTCGCTCGGTGAAGAACTTTCTCCTGACCTCCAGCCTAAACCTCCCCTGGCACAGCTTGAGACTGTGTCCCCTTGTTCTGGTGCTGGTTGCCTGGGAGAAGAGACCAACCCCTTCCTGGCTACAACCACCTTTCAGGTAGTTGTAGAGAGCAATGAGGTCAATGCTAAGACTGTTGTTGTTTTAGAGGGTAAACAGTTCCTTCTGCTTCCTAGTGTCTATTTGTCCTGCATACCAACTATTGTTCCTTCTGTTCCCAATGTGCATATGTAGCTCTTTGTCTGTGGCTAAGTCTGTATTTGTTTGTATAATCCTACAGTGTTTTCTGATAGATTAAGGAATTAATTTGTCTTCTAATTTTCCTCATCCTTATTCATAATTTGTAACTAAGTAGAACAATAATTAAGAGAGTAGAAATGTAATGTAGGTTGCTCTCTAAATCCATAGCTGCCAGCTAAAAGGGACAATCAGCTATAAATACTGTTAAGCACAGTTTGTGTTTTTGGAGGGAAGTGTGTTTGTATATAGTATTAGCAAGTAAATAGAATCATAGAATTGTTAGGGTTGGAAGGGACCTCAAGGCTCATCCAGTTCCAACCCCCCTGCCATGGGCAGGGACACCTCACACTACAGCAGGCTGCTCACAGCCACATCAAGCATGGCCTTAAAAACCTCCAGGAATGGTGGTTCTACCATCTCAGCAAGTAACTTGGCCTTCTGTATGTAACTATTGTTATTTTTGTGTCCACTACTGGATTTAGTAATGTTTTTCTGATATCCTTGAACCAGATCTAATGCAATATCCACTTTGTAGGTAGCAAATAATTTGGTTTCTGGACTGAAGTGGTTCTCAAAACTTCCTTCAAGGTTCTACATCAACTTTGACCATTGGATTTGTTCTGAATGGCAGAAAGAGAGAGAAAAAGGAGAAATATATGCCCTAAACTCTGAAGAGGAATAAAATAAGTGTCCTGTGTATTTTAACATTTGAAGCCATTCTGGAATTGTCCTGTGAGCTGTTAGATTAGCTGGTCAGAGCAGTGCTAGAGGATGATAAATTTCAGCCATTAACACATTATTAGGATTGTGAAGAAGAGAAAGAAGCACACTTCTATTAACAGGGCTGATGGGCCAGGCAAAGGAGCTGGAAACTCATTAGGTGATGTATTTCCATCAACATGTGTGTCTGTAGCAATTGAAAAACACTTAAGGATTGGAGACTTCAGATGATGATTCAGACACTTGCCTTCATTTTTTCTGTGTGTGTGTGCAAGCTGTTGTGTTTAGAAACATTTCTTAAATTGCTACAGAGAGCCACTCTGTGGTTTACCTATTTCCCATACCATTAGGCAGCTATCTGATGTCTGCAAAAGGCAAAAGAATTTAAGGTGATGAAGACCAAACAGACAAATGCAATTTCCAGAACTGTCTGTTTGCTTTGTGTGTTTTACCATACATGAGATCAGAGAGGAAAACAAATGCTGAATCCATGGCAAAGAATACATTTATCCAATCTATACCTGCAAAGTGTGAGCAACAAGCTCACTGCTAAATTTTAAATACAACCAGTTTATCATAAAATAAAGGCAAAACAGCACTGGGCACAGAGCAGGTTTGCTGGAGGCACACCATAACAACACTTATATACTTATATATAATATATATAGAATATATATATATAACTTATATAGACATCAAACATACATATTCATACATATTTATACCTTTCCCCAGTACCTTCCCACCCTTCTCCATCAGGGCTGGTCCAAAACCTGCACTTTTGACCTGGCCAGTCTTCAGACATGTCAGTGCCTCTCCTTTCTCTCCCAATACACAAGGATCGAACCCCACAGAACACAGACTACTACCAACCAGTCAGCCCAAAGATCAAACCTCATGGTCCCCAGCAATTCCCCTTGCCAAAGCCAAATCTTAAAAACAATTTGTCACAAAAAGATGAAGAGTATTACATTCCAGTACTTGCTTGGTGAGTTGTTTTCTGCCTGTGATAGGTTCTGGACTTCTTGCAGGCAAATATGGGCAAAATTTGACTTTCACAGCATCTGTTTCAGATTCCATGACCCCCTGACTTCCAGCTGCTGAGCTGAACAACTTCTGCCCAAGTAATACAAGCTTTTTGTTTTCTAGTACAAAACAAAATAGAAGAGGTTTTTTTTTTCCTTTTTTTTTTTTTCTCTCATTTCTCTATGATGACTGGCAAAAGATTTTCCTGTGACAGAAAAAAGGAAGTCATAAGGACTCCAGTTGTTCTCTCCCTCCTATGTATGGCTTTCTGTTAAGTATCACAGTCCTTTTAACCACAGGTGCCAGCCCACTGCTGCCTTTTCACTCCATTGCAATGGACCATGAGCCAGCATTGTGCTCTTGTGGCTGAGAAGGCAAAAGCCATCCTGGGGTGGTGTGGTGGTGAGAGAAAGTTCAGTTCTGCCCCCCCCCCCCCCAAAGAAACCATGGCTAAATCAGTCAGAGAAGCAAAATGGATAAGAGCTATATTTACAAGCAGGGTGAGATGCAGTGAATATATACACAATATACAATATTTACAGTATATACAGAAATATACAGCAAAGAATATAATACAGAACAAAACTCCCTCCTCCAGTCAGGAGGGTCCCCCTCCCTGTACCGCCTCTCTCCCCCACCTCCCTTTTTTCCCAAAAAGTGTTAGAGAGAGAGAAAAGGTAATTATTAAGGAGGAAATTCTGTTAGCTCAAAGCATATGCAAGAATTAGTTTCTTATCTGTTAGTTCAAGATTAACTCCATCCTGCACAGCTTTTGCTCAGAGAGAGACAGAAACAGACAAGCTGAAAAAGACTGAACTGACTGAACTCAAACTGAACTAAAGTTTAAAGTTGCATTCTACCAATCTACCAATGAAATTCGGTCAGAATATCTTGTTTTCATTATTTCACCAAAAACACTCAGCCAGAGCGTTCCAGCAACTGTCCCTTTCTTAAAGGCACAGCCTAAAACTGTCACAGGTGTCACATACAAAACTGTATTTCCAGGTTTCGTGCACGCGCACACACACACATACACAGAGTTTCTCTGAGCCACACTCTCAGGTGAAGTCCCTGAAAGAGTTGGCTTAATTACTTTGAATGGGCCTGTAAGTACACTTGTTTCAACTTCCCTCCAAGACAAGCTAAACACAAACACCACTGCTACCACCACCATCCCTTGCTCACCACTGAAGAGTGAAGTCCTGCACTGCTCTGGAAGGCACATCCCTCCCCTCAGCAAGTGGTCCCACCAAGAAGGGAGCAGTGGGCTCAGCCATCTCTAGGCTCAGGCCACCATTTCACAATCACTTCTAATTGCCTTGGGGATAGTCCATCTATCACTTCTTTTGGAATACCTTTCTTCTGACCCACCAGGAGACAAAGAGGGCACTCAAAATGATGTTTTAGTTCTCTTAAGATATCATAGGACAGAGACTGATACACGGGAGCAATTCCATCTCCCAGTCTGTTTTCCACCACTACTGTCACTGCAGTGTTTGTGTATTTATAAAACCTTTATCATCTTTATCCCTTAAAACATGTGAAATTGAAATTTGCTATTGTGTAGCTACACTTGGAACATGTTCATTATTCAACAACCGATTCGACATTTTAGCATCATCATGCATACTCCCTCCTTGATAAAGCATCCCGTTATCCCTCACCCCCATATTACTCATAGTTATAGCAGCAGCAGGAGGGACACAAACACCTCCATAAGGTGGCAGGGGATAGACAAAGTCCCCTGCCTGCTGGGGTATAGAAACTGAATGAGGCTGAGGGTAAAAACATGCTGGAAAAGAAAAGGGATAGGGAACAGAGTTAACAACTTCAGCAGTAGCGTTTAAAGGAAGACAGGAAGATAAACTCAGTGCTTTGGGTTGTAAAAATGTCTGGTTTGATTTTTTGAGCAATTCTTGAATAATAGAGCTGTCAGAGTCAAAAGAGATTAGTTTATCATCAGTTACTTGAGTTGGCAGTTTTAACTTTGAACAGAACAGAATAGAATAGAATAGAATAGAGTAGGATTAACCAGGTTGGAAAAGACCTTCAAGGTCATCAAGTCCAACCTATCACCCAACACCATCTGATCAACACCATCTGATCAACATGGCACCAAGTGCCTCATCCAGTCTCCTCTTAAACACTTCCAGTGATGGTGACTCCACCACCTCCCTGGGCAGCACATTCCAATGGCCAATAACTCTGTGAAGAGCTTCCTAACATTCAGCCTAAAACTCTGCATCTGGTTTTCTTTGTTTCTTCTGTTCATTTACTTCCTGCTCTGTTTGAGGATTTACTCCTTCTGCAGCCGCTGTGGCTGCCTTAAGCGGAGGTACCTGTGGATATGAACCTGTCCTTTGCTGTATCGATGTAGCCGTGATCGAAAGGATCATCCGGCTCTGTGTCTGGCTCAGAGCTGCAGTCCTGGTATTTTACATCTGCATCAGGCAATGTCTTAGGCTTCTTACCCAGCACGTCAAATGGCCTCTTGCTGTTGAACCAGGAGCTTTTGTGAAGGCACTCTCATTAGCAGCTCATCAGTGTCCATTCTTTGCTCTACGGCCACACCGCTTGTTTCCGCCTGTGTTGTGTTGTTTGTGTGAAGCTCATCCTGCCTCTGTGGGTCTGCACGGGTCATGGGAGTGTTTAGTGTCCCCGAGGGTGATGTATCGCTGTTGGATTTACTCATTAGCATGGTCAGCCCTAGCCATAGTCTGTGCCATGTTGCTAACATGTCCAGAGACAAACCATTCCTGGATTTTGTGATCCTGAGAGGGTCTCTCCAACCCTGTTCCACTCTGTTAATTTGTATGTCCCTGATTCAGGATGCCAGGGGCAACTGCGGTTGATCCACAGCAAAAGAAGGGTGAGTTTCTGAGAGCTCAGTCTGTACCTTGCTCTTTGATAATTCGCATAAGCACATCTTGGTGCAATTGCTGTGATCTCCTGGCTCCCTGGCCCATATTCTTCCCCGGCTGCAGTTCCCAGACCTGTCCTGCAAGTGTAGGGGATGGTTTGCTCAGGTCTCCTGTTCAGCTCACTGGGGGTGCAATCTGAGGGCGGATTGGAGAGGGATCTCACTGCAGTCCCTGTTTGGGTGCCATGATGCTGGAATGCATGCACAGACTCCTTGTCGGTGAAGGAGGAATCATTTATTGGTACAGAGCAAGCAGTTTATACAGGAAATATTGAGCAGGCTAAGCAATACCCTGACATTTTTGCACCCCCATTGTTAACTGAGTTTTCTTCTTTGATATGCAGCTGTCCATTGTTATCTTCATCCCATATCAGGTTGAGCTGTTCTTGCACGGAGGCAAACATCTTTCTGTCTCACAGTTCAGATTGTTTACTGCAGTCAGCTCCTCTTAACATCAGGCCATTCTTCCATTATCAGCAACCTGTTGTTTGTTCTTGTCCTGAAACCTTCCATAGATACTTTCTGCTCTCCCACAGAAGCTTAAACGTTTTGAGTAGTTAAGTAAAACTCTTCATGGATTTCATGACTGCTTCTGTAAAGGAACAGCTTCAGTGTTCAGAACATGTGCCACATTAAAGGCTCTTTCTCTTTCTCTGTACATGTACGCAGTCAGTGAAGAATTACCAGATCACTCACTGAACAGTTTCATTGCTTTAGGATTAAAACACCTGGCTCAGCTTCTTAGCAGAGTGTTGTAGGGTTGGATTTGCCCTCCCCAACAAAATCTGAGATTCAGCCCCACAATGGAGATTTAATGCCTGGATAAATAACCAGAGGAGCTCAGAAGTTTGGAAGCAAAAATGAAGCTATATTTACAAAAAGTGAGCTAAATATAAAAGTGCAAATGGCAATAAACATATACTGGATATATTTTCATATATTCACAATTCAGCAACCCCAGGAACACTCCCTTATACAAAATCAACTCTTCTCCCCCTCTCTCTGTACAAAAAAAAGCAATAGCTTCCCTCCCCCTGTGCAGCGGAAAGAGAGGGAAAAGCAGAGAGAGAGAGCCCTGCTGCTACTTGGCCATAACAAGAAACTCAGCCGAGGTCAGCGAGGCAAAGCCAAAGCCAAAACACCAGGCAGCAGCCAGAGCAAAGAAGAAAAGAGAGAGCTATCTGTGGTACCAATTATAAGACTTTCAACACCCCAATGGAATAATATTAACCTATCTATTGATAGCATTCTGTGTCCAATCCCTAATGTTATTTATCTTTTACTCAAAGACTCTGGAAATTTCCTGTTTACAATGAATGTCTAAACTGGGTACCAGCTCAAACTGTCACACAGAGTTTGGCATCCCATTAGCCTCCAAATATCTGGAGAGAGACAGTTTGCAAAGGCCTGCAGGGACAGGATGAAGGGCAATGGCTTCAGACTAGAGAAGGGCAGAATGAGATTGGATGTTAGGAACAAGTTGTATCCATTGTTACTTGTCCTATTACTGTACACCACTGAAAAGAGCTTGGCCCCCTCCACTTAACACCCACCCCTCAGCTATTGATAGACATTGATCAGATCCCTCTCAGCCTTCTCCTCTCCAGACTAAACAGCCCCAGGGCTCTCAGTCTCTTTTCACAGGGGAGATGCTCAAGTCCCCTAAGCATCCTCTTGGCTCTCCCTTGGCCTCTCTCCAGCAGGTCTGTGTCTCTCTGGAACTGGGGAGCCCAAAATTCAAGGTGAGGCTCGATGTGGCCCAGGGCAGGCAGATCTAGTTGGGGATGTCCCTGCTGACCGCAGAAGGGTTTGGACTGGATGACCTTTGGAGGTCCCTTCCAGCCCAGGCCATTCTATGATTCTATCTGAGGTGAAAGATATTCCTCAGAAAGGTCTCCTACCACTAATGCAGGTGAGTTAGGCAAACAGAAGTCACTACAGAACAGGAAATCTGCAGGTCATTCTGTAGTTGGTTGCAGACACTGGGTTATATCAGAGGGACTTGAAAAGGCCACAAATTGTCTCTTCTTGTACAGTCTACCCCTGTAGCTTTCATCAGTTCAATAAATATGATCTTTTTTTGGCTCTCCGTGTTCAGCTGCATTGATTTTCCATGACAGACTGGGGCCTGCATACCTACACAGAGCACTTTTCAGAGAACTTCAAAGATTTTTCAATTTGCTGACATGCAAATTGAATGTAATGTGATTGCAAATTTAAACACAAACCCAAATTAAATAACTTTTCCATAATGATATGTATTTTGTTAAGTAAAATGAGAGCTTTACGTGCATCAAGCTCCTTTTGTCTTTAAACTGTAGGCTCTAGTTTTAGGTGCAGCAGTGTCTGGATTTAATGAACTGGTTGAGAAGAAAGCAAACATCCTGAGGGCTGGAGCACATCCATGGAAACAGACTGAGAGAGTTGGGGCTGTTGAGTCTGGAGAAGAGAAGGCTCTGAGGAGACCTAATTGTGGCCTTCCAGGACCTGAAGGGGGCTACAAGAAAGCTGGGGAGGGACTTTTGAGGGTGTCAGGGAGTGATAGGACTGGGGGGATGAATCAAAACTAGAAGTGTGTAGATTCAGATTGGATGTTAGGAAGAAGTTGTTCCCCATCACAGTGGTGAAAGACTGGCACAGGTTGCCCAGGGAGGTGGTGGCAGCCTCACCCCTGGAGGTTTTTGCAGCCAGGCTGGATGTGGCTGTGAGCAACCTGCTGTAGTGTGAGGTGTCCGTGCCCATGGCAGGGGGTTTGGAACTGGCTGATCCTTGAGGTCCCTTCCAACCCTAAGAATTCTATGCTTCTGTGATTCTAATTAAACAGGAAATTAATTGTACTGTGTATAAAAAGCATTAAGTATATGAAGACACTTGATTTTCAGTCAGCAAGGCTATGTTTTGCTTTGTTTCTGTACAGCGTTTCTAGTTGGGAAAAGTAGCATGCAGTTGTTTTCTCTTTTTGTGCCACATTCACTGAGGAAAATCAAAATAATCCCAGCAAGCTGAAATTCCTGGCAGAGAAAAATGTTAGGTATGGGGTAATGGTGTGGAAGAAGAGAAGAACCTTTGCTTGCCTTTTTTGCTGGTGAAGGATTGATGAAGAACTTCTTGCATCTCTGAAGGGATGTGGTGGGTTGAAATTTCCCCCCCAACATTAACTTTGCCTGAGCAGCTCAGCTGGAAACAAATGGAAGTTGTATTTACAGGCAAAACTACAATGGGATGCAATGAATATGTACAAAATATCCAGGAGTTACAATATCTACAGGGATTTGCAATTACCAAACAGCACAAGAACCTCCCTGGTCAAAGACCAGGGGAATCTACCAGCTTCTCCTTTTCTGCTCCCCAAACCCTTGTACAAAAGGAGAGAGAAAGTTGTTGTTAAACTTAACCAAAACAATGCAGCCAAGGTCAAGCAGAAGTAAGTTAGCATCTCTCCCTAGAGAAGAATTGAATAGAGGAGAGGTTTGAAGAGGAGAGGGGAGGGGAGGGGAGGGGAGGGGGAGGGGAGGGGAGGGGAGGGGAGGGGAGGGGAGGGGAGGGGAGGGGAGGGAAGAGGTTCGGAGAGGTTCAGAGAGGTTCGGAGAGGAGAGGTTCGGAGAGGAGAGGAGAGGTTCGGAGAGGAGAGGAGAGGTTCAGAGAGGAGAGGAGAGGAGAGGAGAGGAGAGGAGAGGAGAGGAGAGGAGAGGAGAGGAAGAGGAGAGGAGAGGAGAGGAGAGGAGAGGAGAGGAGAGGAGAGGAGAGGAGAGGAGAGGTTCGGAGAGGAGAGGAGAGGAGAGGAGAGGTTCGGAGAGGAGAGGAGAGGAGAGGTTCGGAGAGGAGAGGAGAGGTTCGGAGAGGAGAGGTTCGGAGAGGTTCGGAGAGGAGAGGTTCGGAGAGGAGAGGTTCGGAGAGGAGAGGTTCGGAGAGGAGAGGTTCGGAGAGGTTCGGAGAGGAGAGGAGAGGAGAGGTTCGGAGAGGAGAGGTTCGGAGAGGAGAGGAGAGGAGAGGAGAGGAGAGGAGAGGAGAGGAGAGGAGAGGAGAGGAGAGGAGAGGAGAGGAGAGGAGAGGAGAGGAGAGGAGAGGAGAGGAGAGGAGAGGAGAGGGGCATTGTTCAGAACTTATTATTTTTATTTTCACATCCAGTGATAATTTATTTACATTCTATTACTTTCTCTTCAAGATCTGTGGAAAATTATCCAGTCACAGCTGAAACTACCACAGCTTCCAGTCTTGATCCCTGTGCTCTGGATGCCACAGAAAGAAGTGTGTGTTTGCAGCAACAGCACACCCTCTGTTGGGGTGATGGGAGGCACAGGCATCAGCAGTCCCTTCCCTGCCTGAAGGGCTGGCAGAGCAAGCTGGTGTTTGCAGCTGGATTCCCAGCAGGCAGCGCAGGGCACAGCGAGAGTCGGTGTTCTTTGTCTAGTGAGCAGAGAGGCAATTTCTGACAGGAGTGGAGGTTTCAGCTTGTCCTGGTCAAGGAGAGGCTGGTTCAGGGCTGCTGAGTTTGGGCAGCATTCAAGGCCAGGTGTGCACAGTGCTGTCTTTGACAAGATTGAAGGCCAGGAATGGATGCAAGGTCACACTTGCACAGTTCCCCTCATTCTTGTACTGCACACACTGCTCCGTGTGACAGCATGAAGCAAGTGGGATGAAAGCTTAAATATTCTGCCCATCAGCCTCTCCTCATTACGGGGTGTGATGGTTTGAGCTTTACCTGGAGTCCAAAAGCTACATGGAAACAGATTTAGATTCCCTCTCCCTCTCCCCTTTCCCTGTAAGGTAAAGCAAATTAGGCAGGAGGAAGGAGAGGTGAAATCATGAAAGAAGATGGTCTGGAGTTGGTTTGGAAATTAAAACAAAGGTAATTTTTAAGCAATATACATATGCACATATAGCAGTAACAGGGAAGGTGACAAGGGTACAAGAAAAAAGGGTAAATAGAAAAATCTACAAACCCAGTCCCAGCTGGCATTGGATTCCCTTGATGCAAATGGATTCAGTCCTTTAGAAAGTGTGGAAAGGAAAGGCCCTGGCCATGTGGTGAGTGCAGGAAGCAGCAGCAGCAGCAGACCTCTCTCCAGCAGGTGAGGCAAGGAAAAGAGCAAGAGCTCAGAGGTGTCTCTCCTTAAACAGGCTTTGCCGGACAGGAACGGGGAGTGGAATACACCTTTGACCCCAGGGGGACCCCTCCTCCTGCGAGGGGGGAAACCAAATCTCTCTCTCTGCCCACCTGGATCAGGTTTCTTTTGTCCACCTCGGGGCTGGGTTCTTTTTAGCCCCCCCATCAGGGCCACGAAGATGAGCAGAGGGCTGGAGCACCTCTTCTATGAGGACAGACTGAAGGAGTTGGGGCTGTTCAGTCTGGAGAAGAGAAGGCTCCGAGGTAACCTAATTGTGGCCTTCCAGTGTCTGAAGGGGGCTGGGGAGGGACTTCTCAGGATCTCAGGTAGTGACAGGACTAGGGGGAATGGAATGAAGCTGGAGGTGGGGAGATTCAGGCTGGAGGTGAGGAGGAAGTTCTTCACCATGAGAGTGGTGAAGCCCTGGAATGGGTTGTCCAGGGAGGTGGTTGGGGTGCCGTCCCTGGAGGTGTTTAAGCCCAGGCTGGATGAGGCTCTGGCCAGCCTGATCTAGTGTGTGGTGTCCCTGCCCATGGCAGGGGGGGTGGAACTGGATGATCCTTGTGGTCCCTTCCAACCCTGACTGATTCTATGATCCTATGATTCTATCAAGGATGGATGTAACCTGGGAGACAGGGTTTTACTGTCCTGCCTGGAACACCACAGACTGCTGCTTAGGATCCTCTGGTGGATGGCTGGTTACATGTAATCAATTGACAGCTAAGGAAATCAAATGCTGTTATAACATTTATTTGATGCTGCTTAAAACAAGACTCTCTGTAGATTAGTGAGGGTAAATCCTGTAGCTTCCCTGCAAGCCATATTGATTTATATCAAACCCAAGTAATGCATATTGATTCATACATGCTATCCTGCTGGGGTGTGTGACAGACCCTCCAACAGCATCTCTTGACTTGACTGGGCTTTCTGGTAATGACATTAATGCCTCACAATAAATCCACCTTAACAGGTCTCCAAATCCTAGCAGCACTTCTGCAGGACTTGGCTGTAGGGCAGTTTGCAAATAACAGGGTAATGATGTTTGACAATGTTCTGGTTTGTCCTCTGAGTTAGTGGAAGTTGCAGATATTCACAGGATCATAGAAATATAAAGGTTGGAACAGACCCTCAGGATCACCAAGTCCAACCCAGAACCCTACTCTACAAGGGTCACCCCTAAACCATGTCCCCAAGCACCACATCCAAAACACAGAATCACAGAATCAATAAGGTTGGAAGAGACCTCAAAGATCATCAAGTCCAACCTGTCACCCAACACCTCATGACTACTAAACTATGGCACCACGTGCCACGTCCAGTACCCTCTTGAACACCTCCAGGGATGGTGACTCCACCACCTCCCTGGGCAGCACATTCCAATCCCTGACCACTATTGATGGGAAAAAATTCTTCCTAATGTCCAGGCTAAACCTACACAGTCACATCTTGAAGCCATTCCCTCTTGTTCTATCACTAATTACCTGTGAGAAGAGACCAGCAACAGCCTCTCCACAAGGTCCTTTCAGGCAGTTGTAGACAGTCAGGAGGTCTCCCCTCAGCCTCCTCTGTTTCACACTAACCATCCCCAGCTCCTTCAGTTGCTCTTCACCAGATTTAATCTCCAGGCCCTTCCCAGCTTCCTTGCCCTCCTCTGCCCTGGCTTCAGCACCTCCACATCTCTCTTGTGTTGGGGTGCCCAAAACTGGACACAGCACTCCAGGTGTGGCCTCCCCAGAGCTGAGTCCCAGGGGACAATCCCCTCCCTGCTCCTGCTGGACACAGCATTGCTGATCCCAGCCAGGATGCCTTTGGCTTTCTTGGCCACCTGGGCACACTGCTGGCTCCTCTTCAGCTGCCTGCCCGTTAGCACCCCCAGGTCCCTTTCTGCCAGCAGCTCTCCAGCCACACTGCCCCAAGCCTGTGGCATTGCTTGGGGTTGTTGTGCCCCAAGTGCAGGACCTGGAATTTGGCCTTGTTGAAGCTCATCCTGGTATCACTGGCTATGGATCCAATCTGCCCAAGTCCCTCTGCAGAGCCTTCCTACCCTCATGATTATATTGCTAATAGAATAGAATAGAATAGAATAGAATAGAATAGACCAGGTTGGAAGAGACCTTCAAGATCATCGGATCCAACCTATCACCCAACACCACCTAATCAACTAAACCATGGCACCAAGCACCCTATCAAGTCTCCTCCTGAACACCTCCAATGATGGTGACTCCACCACCTCCCCAGGCAGCCCACGCCTATGGGCAATCACTCTCCCTGTGAAGAGTTTCTTCGTAACATCCAGTCTGAACCTCCCCTGGCACAGCTTGAGACTATGGCCTCTTGTTCTGGTGCTGGTTGCCTGGGAGAAGAGACCAGCCCCAACCTGGCTACAACCTCCCTTAATAGGAATATTGTTAAGTAGCCAGGTAAATGTACAGTGTGGCTGTTTATGTTGAATAGCAGCAGAATAGTCTATATTTGAACGGCAACATTTGGAGCCATATGGGCTCCTGCAGACATTTTATTGGCTTCATGTTATGAGAGTCAGAGTTTTCTGCTTTCTGGTGGGTACTCTTGTAGCATCTGCTTGAAAGCATTTCACCCAGCTTCACTTTAGAGATCTGATTTTTGCTTGAATTGTAAGTGTCTTGCATGTAAGTCAACAATAGAGACAGTACAGGTTGGGTGGTGATCTGCTGGAGAGCAGCCCTGTGGAGAAGGACCTGGGGGTCCTGGTGGACAAGTTCTGCACAGGGCAGCAATGTGCCCTGGTGGCCAAGAAGGCCAATGGGGTCCTGGGGGGCATTAAGAAGAGTGTGTCCAGCAGAGCCAGGGAAGTTCTCCTCCCCCTCTACTCTGGCCTGGTGACAGTTCTGGGCTCCCCAGTTCAAGAGGGACAGGGATCTGCTGGAGAGAGTCCAAGGAAGGGCTACAAGGATGCTGAAGGGACTGCAGCACTGCCTGGTGAGGAGAGGCTGAGAGCCCTGGGGCTGTGCAGTCTGGAAAAGAGAAGACTGAGAGGGGATTTAATAAATGTTTATAAATATCTGAGGGCTGGGGGTCAGGAAGGAAGGGACAGGGACAGGCTCTGCTTGCTTGTGCCCTGGGATAGGACAAGTGGCAATGGATTGAAACTACAGCACAGGAGGTTCCACATCAATGTGAGAAGGAACTTCTTCACTGTGAGGGTCCCAGAGGACTGGAACTGGCTGCCCAGAGAGGTTGTGGAGTCTCCTTCTCTGGAGCCTTTTCCAGCCCTGTCTGGATGCATTCCTATGCAATCTCAGAGGTCTTTTCCAAGCTGGCTCTATTCTATTCTATTCTATTCTATTCTATTCTATTCTATTCTATTCTATTCTATTCTATTCTATTCTATTCTATTCTATTCTCC